>NC_044032.1:430888024-431194336 GCF_901765095.1 Microcaecilia unicolor
ACTGTGGGGTCCTGTGAAATGTTTTGGCATAGCTTGCAGCTAGATATATTGCAAGGATGTGTGCCCTTCTCTTCTTTTTCAGTCTGTGTGGGATTAGCTTGTTTCAAGTTGGGTGGCTGTCGGAAGGCCAGCATTGGTGGGGCTGGGAATATTTCTTTCAGTAATTCATCCTCTTGGAGTAGAGGCTGAAGATCTTTTATGATTTTTCTTAATTTTTCCAGCTCTGGATTGTATGTCACTATAAGGGGGATTCTGTCTGCGGCTTTTTTTTCTTTGTATCGTAGCAGATTTTCCCTGGGTGTTTTGAGGGAGGAGGCAATATTTTTGGAGATTATTTTGGGGTTGTAGCCTTTCCGTTCGAAGGATGCAGTCAGGATTTCAAGATTTCTGTGTCTGTCCCTTGGGTCAGGGCAGATATGGTGGTATCTTGTGGCTTGGCTGTAAATAATGGATCTCTTTGTATGTGAAGGGTGGAAGCTGGAGTTGTGGAGGTAGCTGCATCTGTCTGTGGGTTTCTTGTATATAGATGTTTGTATATAGCCATCACTGATTGAGACCGTGGTGTCCAAAAATTTAACTTTTTCTGGGGAGTAGTCAAATTTGAATCTGATTGTAGGATGGTATGTATTGAAGGAATTGTAAAATTGTTTCAGAGTTTCATCCCCCTTCATCCAAATCATAAAAATGTCATCGATGTACCTATAGTATTTAAGAGGTTTGGTCTGGTATGTATTCAGAAATGTCTCTTCCAGCTCAGCCATAAAAAGGTTGGCATATTGGGGTGCTGTCCTGGTGCCCATCGCAGTGCCCATTATTTGTAGATAGATATCATTGTTAAAGCGGAAGTAGTTGTGAGTTAAAATAAATTTGATTAATTTTTGTAATAGTTTCTGGTGAGTATTGATGGTCCAGTGTGGATGTTTTTAGGAGTCTCCCACATGCAGCTATGCCGCCCACATGGGGATAGTTTTCAAACAAACAGAAACATTAGAAACAATTATACTAAAAGGGCCATGTCTGGGGGCAAAATAATTCTGAACTGGGTTTTTAACAGTAACCACTGATGGAAGAAATGGACTGCTGAATATTTCACCTTCCTGAACAGCCCACTTGAGAAATGGCATTAGTGTTAATTTTCCAAGCGGATTGAGTTACTGAATGAAAGAAGCATGACTGCTTCCTAATTAGGCTTTTTTACTTCAAAGTTAGAACTTGATCAAATCAGGCTACTTAGGTGTAGACCCATATTTGCAGATATAGCTCTTATGTTGATGAATGCTCCATCTCACACCAGCTCTTAACCTGTTACTTTACAGCCTGCTGTTCACCACAGGACACAAGGATGTGTGTTTCGGAAGTGTACAACTTCTGCCAAGCTCTTAACCTTCCTCTTTCTGTCAGAAAACTTAATTCCTTAGCAAGGCATGGCTTAGATTGGCTATTTCCAAAGTCAAGGCTCTACGTGACTCCCACCCCACCCCCACCCTCACCCTCATCCTCTCTTTGGTTTCTGATGTTGTGCTTCGGTTTATTTTTACTATTTGTTAAGTTTTTCAGGGGTGTGAGTGCATTCATGCTGGGGGAGCTTCTAGAATGGAGCTTGGGGATTCTCCATTCTCCAAAAAAAATACTGACCCACTGTTTCAGGGGTTAGTGAATATCTCAAATGAGGTCATTTTCTTCCGCCATGCTAAATTTAACTTTTGTCAACAGATGGTCCAGTAGACCAGGGCCCTTTTATATAATTCCTTTCCAACATTCCAAGTGGTTGGATAGTATAAAAGGGAAATTTACTTACCACAAAAATATTGATGATTCTTTTTAGTCTCCTCTTTTTTTCATTTTCCTCTATGTGGCTTTGACTCACATGAGTCCACCCTATTGAGTCAAACCAAAGGTCCATCTAGCCCAGTATCCTTTTTTTTTTATTTATTTGTTGCATTTGTATCCCACATTTTCCCACCAGTTTGCAGGCTCAATGTGGCTTACATTATGCCGTGATGGCGAACGCCATTTCCGGACAGAGAATTACAAGACGTATTGCATTAAGGCATATAAATGGTACAGTGGAATTCAAAGTAGTACTGCACTGAAGTTCCTGAATGATAGAGTGAATTATACAATAAGTTAGATAATAAACTATAGAAAGTTCATTTCCAGCATGAGAAATAAAGTTCATTTCATATGTTTTGCTTTCTATATATTTCCCATGGGTGTTGTGTGTACACACATAAGCTGTGCTTCTGTACTATCCAGCATCTACTTGTGTAACACTGTACCCGCTTTTACATTGTCTAAAAGTCACAAAAAGAAAGGATGCTTCCATTTTCCCAACAGTGGCCAGTCCTGGTCGCAAGTACCCGTTAGAGTCCCAAAATGTAGTAAGATTCCATAATACTTACCCACAGGGATAAGCAATGGCTTTCCCCAGTTCTACCTTAATAATGGTTTATGGACTTTTTCCCCAAGGATTTGACCAAACCTTTTTTTTTACCCAGCTACAATAACTGCTTTTACTACTTGCTTCGTCAAAGGAGTTCTAGAGCTTAACTATATGCTGAGTGAAAAAATATTTTCTCCTATTTGTTTTATGTAATTTCATGCCGTGTCCCCCCTTTTTATTTTTATTTTTTAGAGTAAACAATTCATGTTTATCTGTTCCACTCCACTCAGAATTTTATAGACCTCTATCATATCTCCTTTCAGCTGTCTCTTCTCCAAGCTGAAGAGCCATAGCCTCTTTAGCCTTTTCTCATATGAGAGTCCTTCCATCCCTTTAATCGTCTTGATTATCCTTCTCTGTACCTATTCCAGTTCCACTGTATCTTTTGTTGAGATGCAGCAACCAGAATTCCACACAAAACTCAAGGTGGAATCTCATCATGGAGTGCTAGATGCATTAAGATATTTATTTTATTCTCTATTCCTTTCCTAATAGTTCCTAATATTCTGTTTGTTTGTTCTTTTTGCCACCGCCATACATTGAGCAGAGGATTTCAATGTATTGTCCACAATGACATCTACAGAGGGTTTTTTTTGCTGTTTTCTCAGCAACTGCTTCGAATTTCAATGTGAAATTTTACAACTTTATTTGTTGTTATTATGTATGTTTATTTGCTGAGTGGAATGAGATTATCTTTAAACACGACAAAGTTGCAGACTCTTTAGCGTGGCCACCCAGAGTTTTTCGCATGTTTAAAAAGTTTTGCACTGTAAAACTAGGTGGCAAAAAGAGAGGGTCCAAAAGTACAAACAGGAACAGCACACACAAAAAAAAAAAGCACAAAGGGGGTCTTCAGGAGTGGAATAACCGAGAGTCCTTTACTCCGGTGTTTCCCAAGTCCAGGCCTGGAGTACCCCTTGCCAAGTCAGGTTTTCAGGATATCCACAATGAATATGCATGAACTTGATTTGCATACTTCCTCCATTATATGCAAATCTCTTTCATGCATGTACATTGTGGATATCCTGAAAACCTGCCTGACAAGGGGTACTCCAAGACCAGACTTGGGAAACACTGTTTAATCAATAAACCCAAAACGGGCATGTTTCAGCGCACATGCATCTGCGTCAGGGGTCAAATTGGAGATAATCTCTCAGAAACAAAAAAAAAGTCTGTAATATCCAGACAAAAATCAAGCAAAGTTGAGTGAATAACAACAAGTGCTCAGCGTTATATTATTAGTCCAACGTATGCTGTCAAATGCTCGAGAATGCAGTGAGAAAGAATTTGAAACCACGTCTCAAACTACTAAATCTTCAGCCATCAAAATTTCAGCGAAATCACCAAAACTACCATTATACCAGCTTAGTGTTAATGATGTCATAGTGATGAAGACTTTCAACAATATTTTGAATTTGATTAATTTGTATTTGATTATATGATAATTTACAGATAATTTCTTTTAAAAGCATTTTGGAATGGAATGGCAATCACGGGCAAGGTATCGGCAGATGATCTTGGACAGCCTACCACAGGAACCTATCAACAAGGCTGTTAAGAACTTCCCAAAGCAACTGAAGGCCTGTGTTTAAAGCTGTATGGTCATCCTTAAATACCATTTCTGGTACAGATGTTTCCCTTACATCTTTCTCAGTAAAGACTGGATCAAGCATTTATTTAATTACATGAGAACGTAAGAATGGCCATACTGGGTCAGACCAATAGTCCATCTAGCCCACTATCCTGCTTCCAACAGTACCTGGCAAAAACCCAATTGGTAGTAACATTTCATTCTACCAATCCTGGGGCAAGCAATGGTTTCCCCATGTCCATCTCAATAACAGACTATGGGCTTTTCCTTCAGGAACTTGTCCAATTGTTTTTAAACCCAGATACGCTAACTGCTGTTATCATATCCTCCAGCAATGAGTTCCACAGCTTAACTATTCTCTAAGTGAAAAAATATTTTCTCCTATTTGTTTTAAAAGTATTTTCATGTAATTTCGTTGAGTGTTCCCTAGTCTTTGTACTTTTTGCAAGAGTGAAAAATTGATTCACTTATTTTACCCATTCTACACCACTCAGGATTTTGTAGACCTCAATCATATACCCCTGCAGCCGTCTCTTTTCCAAGCTGAGGAGGCCTAACCTCTTTAGCCTTTCCTCATATGAAAGGAGTTCCATCCCCTTTATCATTTTGGTTGTTCTTCTTTGATCCTCTTTTAATTCCGCCATATCTTTTTTTGAGATAAGGTGACCAGAATTGAATGCAGTACTCAAGGTGAGGTCACACCATGGAGCAATACAGAGGCAATATAATATTGGTCTTATTTTGCAATACTTTCCTGATCATTTCTAGCATCCTGTTGCTTTTTTGGCCACTGGACAGAAGATTTCAGCATACTGTCTCCAATCAGGCTTATTTTCGAAAGAGAAGGGCGCCCATCTTTCGACACAAATCGGGAGATGGGCGTCCTTCTCCCAGGGTCGCCCAAATTGGCATAATCCAAATGCCGATTTTGGGCGTCCTCAACTGCTTTCCGTCGCGGGAACGACCAAAGTTCACAGGGGCGTGTCGGAATCATAGCAAAGGCGGGACTTGGGCATGCTTAACACATGGGCGTCCTCAGCCGATAATGGAAAAAAGAAAGGCGTCCCTGACGAGCACTTGGGTGACTTTACTTGGTCCATTTTTTCTTGCGACTAAGCCTCAAAAGGTGCCCGAACTGACCAGATGACCACCGGAGGGAATTGGGGGTGACCTCCCCTTACTCCCCCAGTGGTCACTAACCCCCTCCCACCCTAAAAAAACATTTAAAAATATTTTTTGCCAGCCTCAAATGTCATACCCAGTATGCAGGTCCCTGGAGCAGATTTAGTGGGTGCAGTGCACTTCAGGCAGGCAGACCCAGGCCCATCCCCCCTACCTGTTATACTTATGGTGGTAAATGTGAGCCCTTCAGAACCCACCAGAAACCCGCTGTACCCACATTTAGGTGCCCCCTTCACCCCTTAGGGCTATGGTAGTGTTGTACAGTTGTGGGTAGTGGGTTTGGGGGGGCTCAGCACCCAAGGTAAGGGAGCTATGTACCTTGGAGCAATTTATGAAGTCCACTGCAGTGCCCCCTAGGGTGCCCGGTTGGTGTCCTGGCATGTCAGGGGGACCAGTGCACTACGAATGCTGGTTCCTCCCACGACCAAATGGCTTGGATTTGGTCGTTTCTGAGATGGGCATCTTCTGTTTCCATTATCGCTGAAAACCGGGGACGACCATCTCTAAGGTCGACCTAAATGTTAAGATTTGGGCGTCCCCGACCGTATTATCGAAACGAAAGATGAACGCTCATCTTGTTTCGATAATACGGGTTTCCCCGCCCCTTCCCGAGGACGCCCTTAGGAGAACTTGGGCGTCACGTTTGATTATCAAGGCCTTGTCCTCATTGAGTGATCTATTAGTAACACAGAATGGCATTTTTGGAAGAACGTCCAAGTCAGAATTGGGTTGTCCTGCTCATAAGGTAAAAAAAAAAAACTCGTCTATCTCACAGCCTTTTTGAACAATACAAACGGGATTTCCTGTTTGAAAATATGTGAGAGAGGTTTTTGTGCTGAAAACGTCCACAATGAACAGTACTTTTGCAAAATGCAACATCCAAAATATGAACGCCAAAAAGCAGGCACAAAAATGTCTGTCTGGCATCATTTGTAAAAAAATGGCCACTTGGACATCCTTGCAGAGCAGAGGGACCACCATGTAGTTAGTACAGTGGACTTTAAACAAGGGACCCAGGTACAAACCCCACCTTAATTCCATTATGTTATTGTGAGTCCTCCAGGAACACATAAAAACCTACTGTACTCACCACTACAATTGCCATTACATTTGCAGGTGTCTTTTTATTTTTGTTACATTTGTACCCCGCGCTTTCCCACTCACTTTCAAAAATAAGCCTGATAGAAACATAGTAGATGTCCGTAGATAAATACCTGTACGGTCCATCCAGTCTGCCCAACAAGGTGATTAAGCACTGGTGTCATAAACTAGTCCAAATGACTCCTTCACAGTCTTTCTGCTTTTAATTTTCCTGAAAAACATTTTACTACGAGTTTTTGGGCTCTATGGAAAGCTTCTTTCAAATTCTCTTTTAGCCTTCTCTGTCAGTGCTTTCAATCTAACTTGCCAGTGCTTATTCTGCTACTTGTTAGCTCCTTGTAATCAGAGAAAACAAAATTGCTTATCTGTAAAGTGTGCTCTTTGACAGTAGACCAACCAGTTATATAACCTGTTTGCATTCACATTAGGAGCAGATCTTAGCTAAACAAGAAACAAGGGATTGTGTGGCCATGTATGCATGTGAACCCTCTAGCATGCTTATTAAGATTTTACCAGAAAGCTCTGGAACACATCACAGTGAGCACATGTGATGGAGTTTGTTACCCATCTGCTGTTATCAAACACCTTTAGAGGTGAGTTGTATTATTTTGTTTTTCATTCTTCATAACATGTTTTAAAGGAATTTTATTCTGTTTTAATTAAGGCTGCACATTTAACATGTTAATAACACGAGGCTGCACATTTAACATGTTAATAACATGATTACTGCGTTAAATTTTAACATGCATTAAAAATTTAGTACACAGCGAACAGCGGTTCTTTCGCCCCCACCCACAACCATCCAGCATTGCTCTGTCTCCTCCTCCACCAGTATCCTGCCATGCCCTTTCTGTCTCCCTTTCCTCTCCCCTCCCTCTGCCTCACTCATTTACCTGGTCTCCTGTTCCTCTGCTGGGCCCGCTTCTTCTCTGGGTATGAATGGCAGCTGCAATGTCAGCAGCAAGCAGAAGGCTGGCATGAAGACATTCCACTCCGGTAGTTCAAGTGACATCAGATACCGTCTTTTAAAGAACAGCAGTGAAGCCTCTGTGCTTTACCATCTTTGACTGAGCACTGTCTGTCCCTGAGTGCTACATTGAGCATAGGAGTTCACTCCGTTCCCCCCCCCACCCCCAGCGACATCAGATGCCATCGTTTTAAGGCGGAGCCTAGCAGAGCATTGCCTCCAGCTCATCACCAAACATAAGAATAGCCATACTAGGTCAGACCAATGGTCCATCTAGCCCAGTATCCTGTTTCCAACAGTGGCCAAGCCAGGTCATAAGTACCTGGCAGAAATCCAAATAGTGGCAACATTCCATGCTACCAATCCCAGGGCAAGCAATAGCTTCCCCATGTCTGTCTCAATATCAGACTATGAACTTTTCCTCCAGAAACTTGTCCAAACATTTTTTAAACCCAGATGCGCTAACCGCTATTACTAAATCCTCTGGCAAAGAATTCCAGAACTTAACTATTCTTTGAGTGAAAACATATTTCCTCCTATTTGTATTCAAAGTATTTCCATGTAACTTCCTTGAGTTTTCCCTAGTCTTTGTACTTTTGGAATGAGTAAAAAAATCTATTCATTTCTACTCGTTCCATACCACTCAAGATTTTGTAGACCTCAATCATATCTCCCCTCGTCCGTCTCTTTTCCAAGCTGAAGAGCCCTAACCTCTTTAGCCTTTCCTCATATAAGTGGCGTTCCATCCTCTTTATCATTTTGGTCGCTCTTCTTTGAACTTTTTGTAATTCCGCTATACCTTTTTTGAGATGCGGCACGCTCCTTTACACAGCGAGTGAAGCAGTAACTGAAGCAAGACTGTAGTATAGCTAATTGGTTGGTGATTAATTTTAAAATGTGATTTCTCTGGTGTTGTTGAATCCTGTAGAATACCTGTAATTAACTTTAAAATGATCTATGGTATTAGGAATCCTGAAGTTAATTTTAGGCCATGTGTATTAATTCCTGCCCTTTTCATCAGTTTAAAGATAGTTTGTTTGTTTTTCAAAATGTGCTTAATAAATGTTAGGGCAGTAAGCAAGAAGAAATTTTAATTAGGGATTAGATCAAACTGCATTATTTGGATATCCTCTGCATAATCAATGTGGCTGATGTAAGGTGATAGAATATCACCAGGTCAGTTATGTCCAGAAGAAAATAAATATATCACCTCAAATAGAAATTTTAGAAAAGGAGGTGGTTTAGCTTTTATTTTTCATTCTAAGTATGGTTTTACTTTGATTTTTAAGACAGTAATTTCTTCTTATTACAGTTCAGTCTTAAGTTCTTGGCTGGTCTTCATATTTTATTGGCCTACAAACCACTGTATGTTTCTTCTGACAGTATTCTATTAGAATTTATTTCAGATCTGTCGATGAGGTACAACAAACGGCTAATTTTAGGTGATTTTAATCTGCCTGAAGGATGCAGTAGGAATAGCAAACATATCCTGTTTATGGAGTCTATGGATAGCCTTGGGTTTTCTCAATTGATTCAAGCACCTACCCAGAAGCAGGGAAATATGCTGGATTTGATTTTTGCTGTCCATGAATTGTCAGATGAAATAATTGCAAATCTGCCAGTATCTTGGTCTGATCACCATTTCATACATTGTAGCTTTTTAAATTTTGTATAGATCAACCTGTGTCATCAACAGGAAGAACAATTAAGAAAAGGAGTGTAAAAAAAGCGCGAGTAGAGGAAGAAGTTGCAAAAATAGTGGCTCCTTAACTGGAAGGAGTTGATCTTTGGGTTGAAACCTTAGAAAAAATGGCTAGTGAGATTCTTGTTGTCCAACTAGTTTCTGGACTTTCAAGACAGACTTCAATCTGGTATTATCAAGGGTTAACTCTTTTAAAGCGTCAGGTTAGGCAATTAGAAAGGAAGTGGAGGAAAAATCCATCAGTGGAATTGAAAATTAAATGTCATGATATTGCTAGGCACTATCACCAAGAAATTCAGAAAAGTTTGGGGGAGGTTGATAACTCTCATAGGCTTTTTAAAATAGTCTCTAACTTCATCAGCTGATGTTGTTCAGTTTAATGACTCTTTGACTAGCTCCAGGTTTCAGATATTTTTGAGCAAAAACTTTTTGATTTGCTTCCAATCTGTGATTCTGACAGTAGACGGGATTATTGAGCTATTCATTGGATGATATTGACACCAGTACTGCAGAGGTAACTTGGGAGAGTTTTTCTAAGGTCACCGAAAGAATTGTATCTAAGTTCATTCAAGTGATTAACTCTTCATCTGCTGTCTTGGATAATATTCACTTTAACATTTTGAAGCAGGCTAGTAAATAATTTGTAGCATTTCTTACCAACTTAATTAATCTTTCATTGAGTGAAGGGATTGCACTTGATCAGTTAAAACAAGGCTAGAACTGAACCTAGACAGGAATAAGGCAAGACAAGGAAACAAGTCTAGAACTGAGTTCAGACAAGGTAAAGCAAGGTAGGGCAAGAACTGGATCTGGACTAGAGAGTTGCACGGGGACAGAAATCTTACCCATCCCCACAAGAATTTAACTCATCCCAACCTATCCCCGCAAGAATTTAACCCATCCCTGCAAGAATTTAATGGTATATAAAAGAAAATTACGGTCATCTTTCTGTCTCTCTCTGGATTTGAGACACAGCACTGTAGGCAAGGAAGGAATGGATCTTGGAACACTCTGGTGTGCACATGTAAGATTAGTCTCTGATTCACTGGCACTGTGTGTTGAGAGGTCGCCACATGCATGCGCCAGTAGGTCAGTTGACATCTGATGATCATGCCTGTGTCAGAGCTGAGGTCTGCGCATCAGCCCGAGAGCAAAGAGGATTAATAGTAACATAGTAAGTGACGGAAAATTAAGATCTGAACGGCCCATTTAGTCACACTCATTATCAATTCATGATTAAATCAACAAGTGTGATATTCGGCCTTATTTTCGAAAGTGATGGGCGCCCATATTTCGACCCAAATCGGGAGATGGGCGCCCATCTTGCAAAGGCGCCCAAATCGGTATAATCAAAAGCTGATTTTGGGCATCTTCAACTGCACTCCGTCACGGGAACGAACAAAGTTGACGGGGGCTTGTCGGAGGCATTTTTCCCGCACAACCCGTATTATCGAAAAAAAGATGGGCGTCCATCTTTTTTCGAAAATACAGTTTGTCCCACCCCTTCACATGGCCGCCCATGGAGATGGGCACCCACTTTCAATTATGCCCCTCATTATATACTTGATTATGGTCTTTCTTTGGTGTTTCTGGGACATAGACCATAGAAGTCTATCTGGCCCTATCCTTATGTTCCAACGGCTGGAGTTGGTGTCAAAGCCCACTCCACTCTATTCATCTTCTCATTTGTGAGACGCAGACTGTAAAAGTCTGTCCAGCACTGTCCTCAAGTTCCAGCCACTGAAGTTGCTGTCTAAGCCCTTTCCAGCCCATCCTAAGCCAGATTGCCATATATGTGAGAGAGACCATACAAGTCTGCCCGGTATTGGCCCTTGTTCATCACAGCCAGAGTCATCGTCTAAGCGTCACTTGACACATCCACACACAGGCAGCCATTTAAGGTTAGGTTTATTTTTTTAATAACTTCCATTTTCTAATTAGAGATCCTCTGTGTTCATCCTATGCCTTTTTGAATTCCATCATCATTTGTGTCTCTGCCACCTCCTTAATGGAAGACTTTCCGCATTTGTGCTGTTAAAGCAAGGAGGAAGAGAAGGAGGAGACAGCACTCAAAGAACTTGGTAATCAGTAGATGAGAGGCTGGCGCAGGTGCAGCTTACACTTCCACGGGAATCCTGCAGGAATTGTTTCCATCCCCACGGGAACCCCACAGAACCTCTTACATCCCTACGGGAACCCCGCACAACTACTTTCATCCCCGCAGGAATCCTGCAAACCCCATTCCCATGCAGGTCTCTAATCTGGACACAAAATGGACACTAGATCCAGACAGGACAAGGAAAACAAGGCTGCGGGGCTAGAACTGGAACCCTGACAGAATAAGGCAAGACAAGGAACTAGGCTAATAGCTGAGACTTGGAATAGATCCAAAGGTTGGATTTTGTCAATTCACACTGGATATTACATCAGTTTTTGATATGGTAAATCATAAGCTATTAAAAACCACATATGCAATTGGAATTGGTGGTCAGTTGCTTCAATGGGTTGAATCCTATTTTCAGAAAAACATTTGTGGTGAAAGCAGGCAGTTCATTGTCTCAAGGTCATATGATTAATCATGGCATTCCTCAAGGTTCAGCCCTTTCTGCGTTGCTATTCAATGTGTATATATCATCATTGGGTAAGGTTTTCCACTAGTTGGATGTGTCATTTCATATGTATGCTGATGATATTCAGTTGTTCTTTCCAATACCTGAGAATTCTGAGAAACTGAACAAAATGTTTAGTTTTTGTATGGATGCTATTTCAGATCAGATGCAATTTAATGATTTGTCATTTAATTTTTTGAAGACTGAATTTATGTATATTGGAAAAATTCTTGATTCTTCATTATCTACTGTTTTGAAATATCGAGGTATGGATTTACAGATGAAGACTGTTATTCGAAATGTGTGTGTGATGTTAGATTGTGAATTGAATATGCAAGGTCAAATAGATCATGTCATTTCTACTGCTTTTTTTTTTCAGCTTATGAGTATTGAGTAGGTTAAAGGGTATGTTACCAGCATATGGTTTTTGTGTAGTACTGCAAAACTTGGTGCTTATGCGATTGGATTTATGTAACTCACTTTATTTAGGTTTCAGCTCAACTAAAATACAAGCCTTACAGATTGTTCAGAATGCAGCAGCTGGTTTGACTGGGGGAGTGAAGAGATTTGAGTATGTTTTTTATACTTTGAAATGTTTACACTGGTTGCCGATGAGATTTCATATGCAGTATAAGATCTTGACTTTGATTCAGTAAGATTCCACAGTATACAGTCTGCCAGGTTATTTAAGACTTTGTACAGATTTTCAGTAGAGGAGTGTGGTAGCCGTGTTAGTCCACTTAAGGTTATCAATAGAAATCAAACAAAATAAAACATGGAAAAGAAATAAGATGATACCTTTTTTATTGGACATAACTTAATACATTTCTTGATTAGCTTTCGAAGGTTGCCCTTATATACACTGTCAGCTAGCACATTTGCTTATTTCCGATCTGACGAAGAAGGGCAACCTTCGAAAGCTAATCAAGAAATGTATTAAGTTATGTCCAATAAAAAAGGTATCATCTTATTTTCTTTTCCATGTTTTATTTTGTTTGATTTCTACAGATTTTCAGAAATTTAAACAATTATCGAAGACTTTTTGTTTTGTAGAAGTGTATATGGATGGATAGGGATTAGTTTGTGTTGACAGGTCTTTTCAGAAGTCAATGATGTATTAATGAAATTTTATTTTGTTTGTCATTGTTTGATGTTTAACTCTGATATTGTGTATGTTTTTATTGTAACCCGCTTTGAGTTTAAAGCGATATATAAATTTTTGAAAATAAAATAAATAACTGAATCCAGACGGGATTGGACAAGGCAACAAGCAAGATAGACTAGACTAAGACATGGCACTGAGGACAAAGCAAGGCCAGAAAGAAGCAAGAATAAGGCAAGACAGGGCAGGAGCTAGGCCGGAACATGGAGACAAGGCAGGGACGGAGCTTGGCAGGAACTCGGAGACAAGGTAAAGCTTGGATCTGGGCAGGAACCTGGAGACAAGGCAGGGCTTGAAGCTTGATCCTAATCCTGCTTCTGTTCCGGATCAGAAACAGAAGCAGGAGCAAGACTGGAGCAAGAACACAGCATGACTAGCCAGGAACACGAAGACACACAGCAAGAATACCTCGTTGCGAAGGCATCTGTGGGAAGCAGGACCCACCCTCAAATATCCCAGAGGGTAGAAGTGGTTCTGAGCAGGCGTCCCCGGAACTCCTGTGTGTTGCCCCTTTTAAGGGCAGGTCTTCAACGCGCACCCTAGGAGAGCTGCATCTGCTGACCCCGAAGCAAGCAAGAGCGTCCTGGAGTGGGAGATGCCACAGGCATGGTGCCACTGGAACGTCACAGGACCCAAGGAGCAAGGCAGGAGCAACAGAAGACCCGGCCCGATGCCCCCACAGCACCAGAAGGTGAACTGGGGTGTGAGTCAAGGCTGGAGCTGTGACACCCTAATATCAGAGCTTTATGGACATTCCTTTTGATACCTAAATCAGCCTAATCGGTCATCCAATTCACTTTAGGAAACATTCTTCTGCCGGGTGCAGAACCTTTTTAATAGCAGACATACATTAAATGGAGCCTGTCCCTACCCCTGAATATATTTGCACTTCTCTACAAAACTCAGCAATCTGCTTTACTTGTGCAAGAGCAAGAAACCCAGAATAGGTTTTCTCTCAAAAAAGTATTGCCAAGATTCCTGCTTGGAGCCCCTTGAGGTTGCTGGTTTATGCTCTCCCTCTCTGTTTTATAGCTCCTGGGCCTCTGACCTCCAGTCTTAAATAACTTCAGAAAACAAAACCTAGAAACTTCTGGGCTCTAGTTTTATTCAAACTGCAGACCTCAGAAATCTCCCACTGGTAGTAGTATCTGGATATTCTTAATGTCATCTCTCTGAACTCAATGTTCTGTGACTCTGTTGTCTTTTTTTTTTGTCTGACTGATAAGCCTGTTTCATCTTCCATAGCTGGCCTCTCCCTTTTTTCTTCTAATGCCCTGAGCTAAATGTCTTCAATTAGTTTGCTACACACAAATATATAAATTTATATAATCTTTTCCTTTAGTTTGTGTGGCCTCCATGCTCCCGGTATATGAAGGCCTTTCTTTATAAAGAGACTGATATTATGTTTGTTTTCTTTGTCAGATTTTGAATGTGTTTTTTTTAGTTAGATTATAGATTATCGTTGTATCTGTCTTTAATCCTAAACAAGTGTACGGACTTGTACATTTATAAATAAAAATAAAAAGAGAGACTCATTGAGGGCAGTAAATGTGAGTACAACAAAGATACACGCTTACTTACCCCCAGATTCTATATAGTGTGACTAAAGTTGCGTTTGCAAATACAGTCATATTCTGTATTTATGCACACAACTTAATTAGTTAAGCCAATCAGTGCTTATAATTGCCAATTAAGCAATTATTGACACTAATTGGCAATAATTAGAATTTATGCGCACAACTGTCTAAGCGTATTCTATAACATGGTGCGCCTAAATTCTAAGCTACAGAGTTGAAAAGGGGGAGTGGAATGGGCAGGTCATGAGCATTTCTAAAATCTGTGTGCATTATTATAGAATAAATACAACCACCCTGTGCGTAATTTAGACATCCGCATTTGCACCAAGTAAAAATGGCGTAAATGGCCACGACTAAATTTAGTTGCGTCAACGGATGCTTGGTGTATTCTATAAACTGCATGGAAATTTAGGCTTATTCTATATGCATGCCTAAATGTAGGCGTACATTATAGAATCTAGCTCTTAGTTCCAATTCTTTAATGGTGTTAAAGTGTGCCTAACCCCATTATAGGATAGTAGCGCAGAGCTTCTTTGGCATGCTGAAACTCAGTTGTGAAAGCTTACGCCAGGCAGGCATCGGCTGGTGCCTTTCAATGCGCACATCTGATATTACTCTATAAGGTGTGCACTTTGCTTGGTATAATGCCCTTGACGTGTCTATGCTCCGCCCACTGGTATAGCTCACTTGCTGTTACATGTGTAACCCTGGGCACACCTCCCGCACATCTCAGCTTTGCCCGGGGTCTTGCTTAGTTCACATGGGATTGGGGTGTCACAAATGATACTTCTGCACACACACTGCTCTTACTGGCTGGATCACTTGAGCTGGGAGCAGGCCAAGGCCAGAATAAATCCGGTAGGCTGAGAGTACTCTTTCTCTGGGCAGTTTCACTCAAAAGTCTTAGTATTGAACTTCAACTTGCTTTACTAACAGTAACTTGAAAAATAGTTCATAAGCAGTCAGCTTGGTGTGTACAATTCAGGGTGTTTTTCTTAGATTCTCAGCATGGCGCAAAAAAATATTCTCCACATGATATTGGGGCATTCAGACTCACAGTTCAGTTCTATCTTGAAATCTCCTCTATTTGCAAACCAGAGCAAAGTACTTGGTAATCTTGCTTAAACTCTCAGGCCACAATTATTTCCACATAATCTCTTTAGTTACTACTCTGTCCTATCCTGGAACCAGGGGTTATTCACAAGTACAATGAAAGTCCTGCCAGAAGTGAGGCACACTCGCTTCCACTTCTACCTGGGGTGTATTGTCCCCCAAGCACTCCTTCTTGTTTCTAGTTCAGGGACTCTTTGCAGGCACCAGCTGCCGTGTAGCAGAGGCTTCCAATCACCACACACTTCAAACTTCTCCTGCCTTGATACCCAGGACTTCTCTCTCAGTGCTACAAGTCTCAGGGGTGGGCTACCAAAGACCAGAATTTTCTCTATGCAATTATTACTACTTGGCCCTGCCCTCATGTGCTGTTCTTTACTCTGATTCTCTCACCAGGCTGTCAATACCAGCTCTGTCTCCTTAGTGACCCCCAGAAAATCCTCCTCCCTCCAGCCTTATGCGAGAGGGGGAGAATCACACACTCTATCCCCTGGATTCTATATATGGCGCCGAAATTTGGGTGCTAATTTAAGATATGCGCCCAACTAAATTGGTTCACAATTCAGTTAATGCTAATTGGGTGCTAATTGGCACTAAACAACACTAATTTGGAATTACGCGCACGTCTTGCTATGTGCTATTCTATAACAATGTGCGCCCAAATGCTATAGCGCACAACCCAAAATGGGGTGTGGCCATGGGTGGAGCATGGGCAGGTCAGGGACATTCCTAAAATTTGTACACTGTGTTATAGAATACCTAGGATGTGCACCTAAATTGGAAGCCAAGAATTATACCTGGTTTCATTAGCCATAAGTTCTGACGCCCAAATTTGAGCACCAAAATCGGCTTTCATCTTTGAGTGCCCATTATAGAAAAGTATTGAGCGCCGATTTTTGAGTGTCATTTACTGAACCTAGGCCTTTGTGACTAGTGTGCCAATTTTGTTTTCATGCACGTAAATGTCAGTGTGTGATGACATTCTTGCACATAAGTGTACCTTTTCTATATTTGGGCATCCTTTATAGAATTGCCCTTACTGGGTTTTAAGTCCAGCTCTGAGCTGCTACTACTATTACTACTGGATAAAGTTAGGACAGCAAATGGGCTTTCCTGACATTATCAAGTTAGCTATTAAGCAGGCAATCTGAATCATGGCCACCGAGAGCCTGGCCTCCAAGTGGGGGCCGGCGTGGGCAAGCTTCTTCCTGCCTTCCTGCTTCTGTGTGCTGGGACCCGGATGATTGTATTAACATGATAACCCAGGTTATTGCATTAATGCAATCACCCTTGCCCTGGCACACAGCAACAGGAGACGACAAACCGAGGGAGGAGCAGTCAGACACAGGAAAGTAAGGGGTTGGGCAGGGGTGGCAGCCTGAATATGGGGGCACGGTCCAGGGGGAAGGGAGCCGGATGGTCGGCAGTCCTGCCCCTGGCCCAGCTGTGTCTCTCTGCAGCTTCGGTCTGAATAAAGCCACTAACTAGATAGCATCACTGGTCAGTGCTGATTCCTAGATATTTGGCGCCAGCCAGTATCTGCTGAATATTTGCAGCTTTTTTTTACTTGCAGCAGCTGGTGTTTAAAAAAAAATGCTTACTGCGACAGGCTTAATATCGACCCCACAGATTCTAAACTTTGTGGTAGAGAGACAGCAACAGGGAATGCAATCAGTTTTACAATGGTCTTCAGAATGTTGTATTGAAAACTTCATAACACACCACATATTGCAGGAAAATCAACCTTCACAACAGTGAGTATTCCACCAAACCTGATACTCGCTCGCTATTTGCTTTCTGAAGGGTCAAATTGTATGAGGTAATGAGACCCTTAAAATGATTTCCTCATTGTTGAGCTTATAGTAAGAAAAAAAACTGATTTGTGTTGACTGAACAGGTTCCTCTCATTTTATAGGTAATCTCAAATGGACCTTGAGTATTGCGTTCAGTTCTGGTCACCATATCTAAAAAAAAAAAAAAAAAATACAGTGGAATTAGAAAAGGTTCAGAGAAGAGTGACCAAAATAATAAAGGGGATGGGTCTTTTCTCATATTAGGAAAGGCTAAAGAGGTTAGGGCTCTTCAGCTTGGAAAAGAGATGGTTGAAGGGAGATATAACTGAGGTCTACAGAATCCTGAGTGGTGTAGAACGGAATTGATTTTTCATTCTTTTTAAAAAGTACAAAGACAAGAGGACACTAAATGAAATTACATGGAAATACTTTTAAAACAAATAGGAGGAAATATTTTTTCATTCAAATAATTAAGCTCTGGAACTCGTTGCCGGAGGATGTGGTAACAGCGGTTAGTATATCTGGGTTTAAAAAAGGGTTGGAGAAGTTCTAGAAGAAAAGTCCATAGTCTGCTATTGAGGTGGACATGGGGGAAGCCACTGCTTACCCTGGGATTGGTAGCATGGAATGTTGCTACTGTTTGGGTTTCTACCAGGTACTTGTGACCTGGATTGGTCACCATTGCAAACAGGATACTGGGCTAGATGGACCATTGGTCTATCCCAGTATGGCTATTCTTTTGATAGAAACCACTGGGGGATTAAGGGGACAACATCCTGTAAATCCCTTCAGTAGAGTGCTACTCAATGAGAGCAGGTTGCCAAAACCTAAATGTGTATGGTAGCAGGCATAAATCCTGACATCAGTCTTTTAGGACAGATGTTTACTCCCACCCAAAATATGCCCAGGCCACATCCCCTTGCCTTTTACAGGCACTTAGGTTTGAGATGTGCACATCCCAGCTTTGTAAAATTGGGATTTAGGGGGTTGTTTACTAAAGCTCAGCTTTAGCAGGAATAAAATGGACCCTGCTGCAGATAAACTCGAGCTAAGCTTTAGTAAACAGGGGGGTTAGACTTTTATGTCGGGTAATTAAGTGCTGGTTTATGCACATCTCAAACTTGAATAGCCCTTGTAAAATAACTGCCATAATGTTTTTTTTTGTGTGGTCAGAAAATAAATGTTTCCCCAGATGTGGCCAGGCAGACTCTGATGTGAATGAAAGCTCCCCTAGCTATGAAACCTTGTGTCTTGGAGTTGCAGCCACATTTTGCTTAGTTTCCCTATAAATGTCTGATCAGTCTGGATAATATGCGATATATATTTGTTTAGTGACTTTTCTTAAAGAGAAGGTTAATGTACCATCTACATCTTAGAATAATAATAATTTTCTTCTGGGTTGCGTAATATATTGGAGTCTTCCTATAATTCCTGATTTGTTTTTTTGTTTCTTTTTACCTTTTGTTTGTAGCTATTGCCACGTGTTTCCTTTGATGTGGAGTAAAGGCAATTTGATGTGAATCTATTGATTATTTATTTCCTTATTTGCTTGCTGTTCCTGATCATGTTGAAGATTAACAATGAAACTAAATAAAAAAAAAACTTAAACTAACTACATATAAAAAACATTTTAAAAAATATACATATATATATTGCATTTTACATTTTTCAATCATGTAGTCAAAAGTATTTTTATTTATTTACCCACCACTGCAGCTCCTTGTGGCTGTAAACAAGTCACTTAACCCTCCATTGCCCCAGGTACAAAATAGGTATCTCTATATAATATTTAAACCACTTTAATTGTAACCACAGAAAGGTGGTATATCAAATCCCATTCTCTTTCCATTCCCTAAAGAACTGATAATCTCCCTCCCTCTGAAGCTTTCCCTTTGGTCTGTCTCTCCTTCTCTGACATCACTTCCTGTTTCTGCATGGGAGGGGGACAGGTCAGAGCGAAAGCTTTGGAACACGTCACAAGCAGCGTATGTGCAGTGCTGCAGCTGCCAGGGACCAATAGAAGACCACCTTTAAGGTAGACTGGTGTATGGGGGAATGATGTTGAATTGCGAATGGGGGGGAAAGTTGCCAGACTTTCCGAGGACAGGCGTTGGAGTGGAAGAGAGCAGAAGAGATATTTGGAGGAGACAGGAGACCCTGCAACATGATTCATTTTTTTA
This sequence comes from Microcaecilia unicolor, assembly GCF_901765095.1. Classification (NCBI taxonomy): domain Eukaryota; kingdom Metazoa; phylum Chordata; class Amphibia; order Gymnophiona; family Siphonopidae; genus Microcaecilia; species Microcaecilia unicolor. Next base: position 430,907,442 of record NC_044032.1, read on the forward strand.
AAAATTTTGGTTAATTGATGTATTACTTGCAGAGTTAATTGTGATTAACTAGGTGGCAGCCCTAATATATAAATCAATTGATACATAAATAGACATACAGTGGGGGAAATAAGTATTTGATCCCTTGCTGATTTTGTAAGTTTGCCCACTGACAAAGACATGAGCAGCCCATAATTGAAGGGTAGGTTATTGGTAACAGTGAGAGATAGCACATCACTAATTAAATCCGGAAAATCACATTGTGGAAAGTATATGAATTTATTTGCATTCTGCAGAGGGAAATAAGTATTTAATCCCTCTGGCAAACAAGACCTAATACTTGGTGGCAAAACCCTTGTTGGCAAGCACAGCGGTCAGACGTCTTCTGTAGTTGATGATGAGGTTTGCACACATGTCAGGAGGAATTTTGGTCCACTCCTCTTTGCAGATCATCTCTAAATCATTAAGAGTTCTGGGCTGTCGCTTGGCAACTCGCAGCTTCAGCTCCCTCCATAAGTTTTCAATGGGATTAAGGTCTGGTGACTGGCTAGGCCACTCCATGACCCTAATGTGCTTCTTCCTGAGCCACTCCTTTGTTGCCTTGGCTGTATGTTTTGGGTCATTGTCGTGCTGGAAGACCCAGCCACGACCCATTTTTAAGGCCCTGGCGGAGGGAAGGAGGTTGTCACTCAGAATTGTACGGTACATGGCCCCATCCATTCTCCCATTGATGCGGTGAAGTAGTCCTGTGCCCTTAGCAGAGAAACACCCCCAAAACATAACATTTCCACCTCCATGCTTGACAGTGGGGACGGTGTTCTTTGGGTCATAGGCAGCATTTCTCTTCCTCCAAACACGGCGAGTTGAGTTCATGCCAAAGAGCTCAATTTTTGTCTCATCTGACCACAGCACCTTCTCCCAATCACTCTCGGCATCATCCAGGTGTTCACTGGCAAACTTCAGACGGGCCGTCACATGTGCCTTCCGGAGCAGGGGGACCTTGCGGGCACTGCAGGATTGCAATCCGTTATGTCGTAATGTGTTACCAATGGTTTTCGTGGTGACAGTGGTCCCAGCTGCCTTGAGATCATTGACAAGTTCCCCCCTTGTAGTTGTAGGCTGATTTCTAACCTTCCTCATGATCAAGGATACCCCACGAGGTGAGATTTTGCGTGGAGCCCCAGATCTTTGTCGATTGACAGTCATTTTGTACTTCTTCCATTTTCTTACTATGGCACCAACAGTTGTCTCCTTCTCGCCCAGCGTCTTACTGATGGTTTTGTAGCCCATTCCAGCCTTGTGCAGGTGTACGATCTTGTCCCTGACATCCTTAGACAGCTCCTTGCTCTTGGCCATTTTGTAGAAGTTAGAGTCTGACTGATTCACTGAGTCTGTGGACAGGTGTCTTTCATACAGGTGACCATTGCCGACAGCTGTCTGTCATGCAGGTAACGAGTTGATTTGGAGCATCTACCTGGTCTGTAGGGGCCAGATCTCTTACTGGTTGGTGGGGGATCAAATACTTATTTCCCTCTGCAGAATGCAAATAAATTCATATACTTTCCACAATGTGATTTTCCGGATTTAATTTGTGATGTGCTATCTCTCACTGTTACCAATAACCTACCCTTCAATTATGGGCTGCTCATGTCTTTGTCAGTGGGCAAACTTACAAAATCAGCAAGGGATCAAATACTTATTTCCCCCACTGTATTTATGTATTTTAATTTGACTTTACAAAATTTTCTCATAACAGGTAGTGTATAGCATTGTTAGAATTCATGTACCATAAGTGCCTACCCCAGTGAGCTTGTGGTACCTCTGGCAGTGGGAGATAAAATGACCAGTAGTTGCAGTGGGAGAAATAGGATTTGAACTTTGGCTTCTCCTGGTTCTCAACCCATTAGATATCTGCATCAACCTAAATATGATGACTGGGATTACTGTTAAACCAGGGTTTCCCAAACCTATCCTGGTGACCCCCAGCCAATCAGGTTAGGATAGCTGCAGTCAGGACTGTGCCAAGGGTCTCTGGTGCCCCCCATGCAGACTATCAGTTGCCCCCCCCCCCCCCCCCGGTTTGGCACAATCATCCATCTTAAACACTAAATAATAACACTACACAGGATGTATCCCTCCCCATCTTCAAATCTTTGCTTAAAGCCCACCTCTTCAATGTCACTTTCGGCACCTAACCATTGGAAACCCAGATTGCCCCAATTTGATTGACTGCATTCTTGTCCTTTAGATTGTAAGCTCCTTTGAGCAGGGACTGTCCTTCTTTGTTAACTTGTACAGGGCTGCGTAACCCTAGTAGCACTTTAGAAATGTTAAACAGTAGTACTATACAAAACTGTTCCATCATCAGCTCTTATTTTCCTTTCCTGCCCTTACTCTCCCCTCCTTCGTTCCTCCAGCACGGCCCTGTCTCTGATTCTAGCTTGTTCTGCTCTCTCCCCCCCCCCCCCCCCCCACAGAAATTTCCTCCTTGCCTTGTCTTTCTTTTCTTCCCCAGCAGCTGGCCTGGTTGGTTCCAGTTCCCCCACCCAACCTGCAGCCTCAAATGTAACTTTCTTTATCGATAAGTTAAGTGTAGGCCAGCCAGCCAGCCATTACAGTATTGAAAAGTTAACAAGGCGAAACCGTCCTTCCTAACCAATGATGTGTCCACAAGTCTGACTCTCTCTCAAAAACCAAAATTAATGCGGACTTGGACTTGCGGAGCACTGCGGGAGCGGGCAGCAGCAGCAGCTGATCATCCAATGATCCTCCAAGCAGCGGCGCCGGCTCTCCTCCTCTCTCCTCTCACAGCACTACTCCATCTCCAACGTGGCGTCAGCAACACCTATCCTTCGGAGTCGTACTGCCTGCGAGGCTCCAGGCGCGATGACGTCACGCCGGGTGTCACGCTGGGGTGGTGCTAACTAAGCCTAAACAGACGAACGAGCGCAGCAGCGCATGGGAAGGCAGCAGCCAGAGCCAGCAGTGCATGCGCATATAGGCGCCAACGCGAGAGAGGGTTATATTTTTTAATTTTATAAAACCCAACACTGACTCGGCCGGCGGCGGCACCCTTGAAGGTGAGGCGCCCTCCTGCCGTGCTTACCCCGCTTACCGGGTCAGCACGGCCCTGGCTGCAGTGAAGATTTATGAGATACATTTACATGTGCTGCCTCCATTGCATGGAATTTATTGTAAAGATCCTGAAAAACTGACATCTGGGGCTGCCCCAGAACAGATCTGGGAATAACAAGAGTTCCCTGTATCCGTTCATTTGCTTTGCTACAGGAGTCCCTGGTATCTACAGAAACACCTCAGTTGCTACCCTGTATGGTTCAGATTTAGCCAAAATCAGTGCAATCCAGGCCAGATTTTCAGAATATTCCTAATAAATAAGCATGAAAAATAAACTGTGCATACTACCTTCACTGAATGTAAATCTCTCATTAGGGATGCCCTGAAAATCTGGCCTCTATGCAGCCCTCAAGGACTGAACTTGGCCAAGCCTGGGTGATGATCTTAGATTCCAGTTTTTGCTATAACTTCACACTCCAGTGGACAACTTGCCAGCTCCCTTATTTGTAAATCAGAGAGAACTAGTGTCTTAATAGTTTGCTAACCCTCCTCCAGCACAGCCTCCCTTTCCCTTCCCCCTCCCTCTCCCTTTAGACAAGTATCCTTTTTGCAGTCTGCAGGTGTTCTGCTGCTTTACCCTTCAGGGATTACAGAGTATCAGAAGTTACCTTTCTGCAAGGAGGGGTTGGTTTAACAGAGGCTTGGAATTCTTCATTTTCTCAGAATGTGAAATATAATCATTCTCTGGCAGGTTGTACCAGTTTTCTCTGCCTCCTGTGGGGCTAACATGGGGAAGTAATGTCACTGCCCTCCACCTTAGCAACCAGTTTGAAGACAATGGGAGGTTCAGCTTTGATTTTGTTTGTTTATAGACTACTATCCTGTGATCAAAGACCTGGAAACACAGGAACAGCTCATCGTGACCAGAAATTCAAAGCAAGCATTCACCAAGCGAGTTTCCTGTGCAGGGAGGGCTGCCAGTGGTCCTGTGCTCTGGATTTGTGCCTCTGCTGAGTAAGTATTTTCTTTTGCACCTCCTTTACAGCTAATTTTGACTCCTCTTGCTTCTTTTCTTGCATCTACATATTTCATAGTGAAGCACTGTGAGTGGGGTGAAAAGACTCTTTGAGAACTGGCCAGCATGTATGCATGGGAAAGTGCACTGCCCACCTTGTATGTGTAACTTCAGGCACACACTCGCTCCAACTCAACTCCTCACCCGGGGGGGGGGGGGCACTCGCTCAACTTCCCAGGCACCGGGGTCACACTAACACATTTCTTTCTTCTCTGCCACTCACATATTGCTCCCACAGGCAGGAGCACACAATCTGTGCGTAGGCTGGGTCCCGATTTGTTCCAGTAGGCTGAAAGTTACTCTCTCTCTCTCTCTCTCTCTCTCTCTCTCTGGGCACTCACACCTGAAGAAAAACCAGCAGTCTCGATTGTAGAAAATTCAACTTGCTTTTACTAACAGGAACTTAGACAGTTCATAACAGTCAACTTGGTCATAATGCTTCAGGGATTCTTCAGCTCAATCCTAATCTCCCGTGATATCAGGGCGCTTTTCTAAATTCACAGACAGTCTTTCAAAACACAGTGATTATACTTCCACCAAACTAGCATGAACAAAAATTGTTTCTCAGGAAGATTTAGATTTAGGTCACACCTTTTACAGTAGTAACTCAAGGTCAATTACATTTAGGTACACTAGGTATTTCTCTGTCCCTGGAGGGCTTACAACAGAGCTTCCCAAACTGGGTTGATACCCCAAATGGGGTCATTAAACCCATGTTTGGAGTTGTGACCTGCTTGGCCTCTCCATAGGTGCATCATTCTGCACCTCTAGGGGGTCACATAGTTTTATGTGGCGGTGACCATGGGATAATAGCGATGGAAAGATTGATAAAGACTGGCTTGCAATCTAAGTTGGTACCTGAGGCAATGTAGGGTTAAGAGACTTCTCCAAGAGCACAAGGAACTGCGGTGGGATTTGAACCAGGCTCTCCTGGTTCTCAGCCTGCAGCACTAACCATTAGGCTATTCCTCTACTCCAACATGATCAAATTTACAAGGAGCTGTATGGTGCAAGTAGACAACAGAACAACTGTTATTGAGGCAGTGCCAGCACCAAGCCTCAGTACAAGGTGGTGGGGGAGGAGGAGTGTGTATGGAGGAAGAGAGTCAGGGAGCCATGCTTACTGTCAGCGGTCAGTGGGATCTGCCAGTGGCTCCTGGGCCTGGGCCTTGCAGTGAAAAACAGTGTTTGACTCTGTAGTATTTCCCCATCCCACCTCTCCTCTGGGGTATACATGTATAGGTCCTTAAGTCACAGTGTAGACCCGGGGAAGGAAACATTTAAAAGTAGGGCACATAACGAAAATAAAAGATGCTCACCTTTATTCCAGAAATGAGGCTCAATATATTAACATTCTAAGATTGATTAGAAATAGAAAAGAATCTTAAATGCCATCTTTTGTTACTAACAGGATCTGCAGTTGAATCCAGAATTAATAACATTGTGAGAGCAAGTTTCTCACAATTTACCAGACTTACATGGCAACTGGAAGTTGGTCTTTCCCGCTGCAGGTACAAGAATCCACCTGCTTTCATGGGGAGGGTGAAGCTGGAAAACAATACTTGGAAATATTTAAACATTCCTTCCCCCTCCCCCAACAATGGGGGTGTTTTATAAAGTTTTTTTTCATGTGTAAAAGCAGTTTTACATGTGGACAAAGCCTTTTTCAAAATTCTTTGGCTTGTTGATAAGGTTATGCATACTTTGGACAGAGCGGAGGTGCAATTGTGGTGCGTGTTCATTTTTTTTTAAACAGCGTGTGTACATCTTTACCCCCGTGTCAGAACAGGTGTGACGATGTCTGTCAGCATTTGCACACTGCTGGGGCTGGTTGTAAGGCCTATTGTAAAACATTGCTTTTCTAAAATAGACACCATTTTGCCACTTGTCATCAAAGTATCCCCACGTGTACAGTATGCTCTCATTTGTTATTATTTTGGGGTTGTGGGGATTGTACAAGAACAGAAGGAAGAGGCTCACCAGCTGAACCAAAAAAGGTTGCATTTGATTTACTCCTCGGTGCCAGAGCAACCAAACGTCAGCTTCTAAAAGCTTTATTGAGGCTTTGATCTTGGAGATACACTTGAGCTTCATGCATTTCTGAGGTTCCGATGCTCAAAATTCCGGCGCTGTTCCGAATAGCGCCGTAAAAATACCGCTGGAAGAGCACAGAACGATGCCCTAATGCTGAACACTATTGAGATGCAGATATAGGCGCGCTCATAATGTTGAGCATTAGGGAGTTCAGCGGGAGGATTGTGCTTTGCGCGTGCGCAGAAGAGTTCTGCAGTAAGCTCGGAATCTCAGCTTCTGCGTACATGCGCCCGGTAAAACCCGAACATGAAGCACTCTTTGGCGTTTGTTTTGTATGACTTAAATATAAGTGTGTTAAATTTTTTTTTCTTTTTTAGCTTGCATGGTTTATATTTACATGCAGGAAACAGACACCAATGTGTATTTTCACTTTGGGCGTTTTTAATTTTTTTTTTATTCTCATGGACACTTTAAATTTAGACCCAGGAAACAGACACCAATGTGTGCTTTCGCTTGGGTCTGCTGTTTCTCACAACCAGCGCTTAAGGTCTTCCACGGGCTTCCTTCTGCTTCCAAAAGCAATCAAAACAGGCAGATAGTAACATAGTAGATGACGGCAGAAAAAGACCTGCATGGTCCATTCAGTCTGCCCAAGATAAACTCATATGTGTATACCTTACCTTGAATTTGTACCTTACCTTGAATTTGTACCTGTCTTTTTCAGGGCACAGACCGTATAAGTCTGCCCAGCAGTATTTCCCGCCTCCCAACCACCAGTCCCACCTCCCATCACCGGCTCTGGTACAGACCGTATAAGTCTGCCCTCCCCTATCCTAGCCTCCCAGCCACCAACCCCTCTTCCCCCCCCCCACCTGCTCCACCACCCAATTTCAGCTAAGCTTCTGAGGATCCATTCCTTCTGCACAGGATTCCTTTATGCATATCCCACGCATGTTTGAATTCCGTTACCGTTTTCATCTCCACCACCTCCCGCGGGAGGGCATTCCAAGCGTCCACCACCCTCTCTGTGAAAAAATACTTTCTGACATCTTTCCTGAGTCTGCCCCCCTTCAATCTCATTTCGTGTCCTCTCGTTCTACCGCCTTCCCATCTCCGGAAAAGATTCATTTGCAGATTAGATTTTGCAGAAAGATTCCTGAGAGAAGCATAAGAATTATGAGAAATCCTCTCTTCCGACAGTCTAACGCCTGCTCTGACCTGGTGTCATTTTTTGTAGTGGTAAGGCAGTTTTTGGTGCTGTTTTCTGAGCTTTGGAGAGGAATACAAAATGACCTCAATAACATGAGCTTGACTACATTAGCATGCTATTTTCATTGTTCGTCTGCCTGGGCACTTCTTCCCGCGTTCCATGCCCCTGAACATTCTGCACAAGTAAATATGGGTGCTAATATGGTGCTAGTGACCTCTAGTGCCTGCATTTACTTTTGAGCATTGGGGGGGCGGGCTGTGGCCTGAGAGTCACAGGGGGCATTCAGGCACAACAGGACTAACTGTACCCATCCCCTTTTCTAGCAGAGCAGTTAAACAGATTTTAAGTAGTTGCTGAGAGAAAGCAATTAAAGATTTTTAGCATCCCCATAGCCAGAGCTAGGACACCTCCCCTTGCTTTTTATCATTCCTGTTCTGTGTTATCTGAATAAGGAAGGCCAAACAGCTGGCATGGATTGGATTTAACTTGTGCCGTTTTTTTTTTCTCATTGTTAGCTCAGATTGAGTTACATTCAGGTACAGCAGGTATTTTCCTGTTCTGGGTTAAATATGAGATAGTTAAAAGGTGAGGTGAAAGAGACTACATATTTAAACATTCCTTCCCCTCCCCCAACAATGGGGGTGTTTTATAAAGTTTTTTCATGTGTAAAAGCAGTTTGAATCCTTGAATGAGGGGAATTTCCCTAGTATTTTGCAAGGTTTGCTTGATTCCATCCTTGAAAAGCCCATGTTGAATCCTGGAAGAATGGAAAACTTTAGACTGATTTCCAGTTTTCCCTTTTCTAGGTAAGCTTATTGAGAAAGTACCTTATTTGGATAATATGGGCATTCTGGACACTAAGTAGGTGGGGTTTTGGCACTTACATTGGCCTGAAGCTGCGTTCTTGGCAGTGTTTGACATCCATCGTTGGTTGGATAATTTTATTTATTTATTAGGATTTATTTACTGCCTTTTTGAAGGAATTCACTCAAGGCAGTGTACAGCAAGAATAAGTCAAAGATAGGTAACAGGCAATTACAACAGTAAAAATGTTCAAACAATATATTGTAATGTAGCATACTATGTCAACACAATCCACAATAAAGCATTTTATTAGGGTGTAAGCAAAGATTGAATGTTATGTTGTTGCTGTGATGCTTGGTGTCATGCTTTGTTGTTGCAAGTTTTGTCAGATTGGAGGGTGGGGGAGGTGTCACAGGCTGTAGTCTTGGTTTAGCTATTTCTATAATCGGTAGGACTCGGAGAGTTCATGTGGTATCCTTGTCCCAGGTGGGGTGTTGCCCAAGGCTTTGAGTTGTCACCGTATCTTTTTAAATGTATATTTAGTAGGGGTGGGCAATTAATATGTTAAGGCTATTAATGCATTAATATTTTAACGTGTTATTTATTTATTTATTTATTTAGATTTTGCGCACATCTTTTTCAGTAGTAGCTCAAGGTGAGTTACATTCAGGTACACTGGATATTTCTGTGTCCCAGGAGGGCTCACAATCTAAGTTTGTAGCTGAGGCAATGGAGGGTTAAGTGACTTGCCCAAGATCACAAGGAGCAGCAGTGGGGTTTGAACCGGCTTTTTAATGCCGGCCGCTTTTTTTTTTTTTTTTTTAACGCAGACTTGCCCCCTTCTTCCCGCATTTACCTCAACTGCAGGGCTCTTGCTCCAGATTTTCTCCTTCTTTGGCACTGCCTCAAAGTCCTCTTTCTTCCTCTGCATGGCCAGGCTCTGTAGATACTTGAGCCACACTGTGCAGGAAGATGAGGAAGTCTCATAGTTTTAAGTCTCGCTAGACTTCCCCAACTTCCTGCACAGCTTGGCTCAAGTATCTGCAGAGCCCAGCTATGCAGGGGAAAAAGAAGGACTTTGAGGCATGCCGAGAAAGAAGAGAAAATCCAGAGCCTGAGCCGTGCTGTTGAGGTAAATGCGGGGGGAGGGACTGTTAAAAAAAAAAAAATCGGGGGCATGAGAGAAACTGGGTGAAGGCTGGGGAGGAGGGCATGAGAGAAAGAAACAGAGAGGTTGAGAGAGATACAGATGATTGCGTTCAACAGGAGAGAGCCAAGTAGGAAAGGGCGAGAGAAATGGCCAAAATGCATGCCATGATTAAGCGCAATTAATCGTGCTCTTAAAATTTTTTTATCATTGCCTATCCCTAATATTTAGTATTGTTATGTCATCAGATGCATGCAGCAGGTTTGTTGTATATTTATGCAGATGATGATTGGTCTTGGTCTATATTTCTAAGGCGGATCCTATTGCAGTGGATGAGGAGAGGGAGAAGCTGTGTCTGATTCAGAGTTGGTTTGCTAAGCCTCCCCTACCGTTGAATGTTAGACTGAGTTCTTGTGGTTCAGTTGTCCTGAGCCTGTTGTGGTGCCTTTTCACTTGGAAAGGGGGTTGAATGGTTTGATTGTGGAATTGGTTTGGTATTTGGGGCCTGGGTAGATTCTCAGTTTGAGTCTGGGTTGTTTGTTTGTTTTTAGAGTTGCTTTGGAGATGAGGGCATTTTTGTTATGTATTCTGTTTATATTTTGAATCATTCTTGTGTACACCACAAAGAGTAGTTTCAGATCTGCAGTACCAGAATTTGAATAAATAATAGTAGAAAAATTTTGCCAGACTCTCTCATACTAACATATAGTAACATAGTAGATGACAGCAGATAAAGACCTGAATGGTCCATCCAGTTTGCCTATCAGTCACATTCATATCAATTCATGATTAAACCAATAATGAATTTGGTATAAAATACTTGATCCTGGTCTTTCTTTGCTGCTTCTGAGACACAGATTATAGAAATCCTCCCGGCATTGTCCTTAAGTTCCAACTACTGGAGTTGCCATTGAAGCCCTTTCCAGCATAGGAGCCAACTTTTCAAAATTATTGGGGTTGCCAAGTCCAGTGGAAATAACCCCTCCCTGGACACATACAAGGAATTTTCTCAATATTGGGGGTGCTCAAGCACCCTCAGAGTCAGCTCCTATGCTCTCCAGTCCATCCTAATCTGTCTTGCCATATACAGGACACAGACCGTAGAGGTCTGCCCAACCCTGGCCTTGGCCTTAGTTCTTCAAAGCTGAAGTTGCTGTCTAAGCATCACTCAACACAACATACATGAACTCATTAAAAAAATTTTTGTTTTTTATACCATCCATTTTCTAATTAGAGATTTTCTGTGTTCATTCCAAGCCTTTTTGAATTCTGCCACTACTTTTGTCTCCACCACCTCCCTCACCTCACACCAAAACCTCAGTTCATGTCCTCTGGTTTTATGTTTCTCTGTCTCTGGAAAAAGATTTGTTTGTATATTAATATCTTTCAAGTATTTAAATGTCTATATCCTATCTCACCTATCTTTCCTTTCCTGTAGGATAGGGGTCTTCCAGTCTCTTCTCATACATCTTTTGGCGCAAGTGCCATACTATTTTTGTCATCTTCCCCTGAACTGTTTCAAGTCTTTTTACATCCTTAGCAAGATACAGCCTCCAAAACGGAACACAATACTCCAAGTAGGTCCACATCAATGACTTGTACAGGGGCATCAACATCTCCTTTCTTCTGCTGGTTATATCTCTCCTTATGCAGCCTAGCATATTTATGGCTATGGCCACCACCTTGTCACATTGTTTCTCACTATTAGATCCTCAGACACTATCACCCCAAGGTCCCTCTCCCTGTTTCTGCATATCAGCCTCTCACCTCCTAGCACATATGGCTCCCTTGGATTTCTACTCCCCAAGTACATCACTCTGCACTTCTCTGCATTAAATTTTAACTGCCAATCATTAGACCATTATTCTAAGTTTTGCAGGTCATCTTTCATGTTATCCACTCCCTTCGGGGTGTCCACCCTGTTGCAAATCTTCTTATTATCTGCAAAGAGGCAAACTTTACCTTTTAACCCGTCAGCAATGTTGCTCACAAATATATTGAATAGAATTGGCCCAAACACTGATCCTTGAGGCACTCCACTACTCACCTTTCCTTCCTCCATTAACCGTCGCCCACTGATATCTGTCGACCAGTTTCTAATCTAGTTCACTACTTTGGGTCCTAACTTCAGCTTGTTGAAATTTCTGAAACTGAAGTAGATTACATATAGTGCAGGGGCTTAGCTACCATTCAGTGAACCTGGAAAAATACCCAGGGCTGCCCAGTGGTAGGGGCTGCCTGAGATTGCAACTTCACTCCCTCCTCCCTCCCTCTCTGCACCCAGGTATGACATAGCACCGGCTCTCCCCTCTTCTCACCCCTGGGTCTGGCATCACTCCAGCTCCCCCCACCTGCTGCCGGGCCTCCACACAGGGTAGAGGGAGCGCTGAAATCTGACTATTGCCCCAAGTACCTGTGTATAATATGTAAACCTTGCATATCAAACCAAATTGTTTGAGGATCACTACTTCTCAGATGGGCATCCACTTGGATATTAGACATACTTTTTCCTCTTTGTGAGCACCAGATCCAGCGTTGTTCCTTCCCTCATGGGTTCTGTCACCGTTTATCTGAGCAGAGCACTTTGAAAGACATCTACATTCTCCAACCTTTGGATATCTGTAGCTCTTCTGATTGTGTCGGAGGTCTGTAAACATTCATGTGGATAGACATCCAATCTACTCTTTTCAAGATGACCCATATTGCTTCTTCCTTTCCCCAGGCTCCCTGCATTTCAGTCGCTTTAATATTGCTTGTCATATTTAAAGCTGCTGCTCCACCTTTTTGATCATCTCTGTCCTGTGTAAATAGATTATAGCCTGGTATGTGTGTATGCCATTCATGGGAGTCATTGAGCTATGTCTCTGTGATTGCAACAATATCTAAATCTGCCTCTAACATCAGGGCTTGCAGATCATTAACTTTATTGTTTAGACTGCACAGGTTTGTGGTCATTGCTTTCTTGCTACATTTCTTTGTTTAGTCTCCCTTTCTACTGTGTTGCTAAGTAGTGAATTGCAAAGATTATTGTTTAAATTGTTGTTTTCTCTACTGTCTCATCTTTTTTATTGCTGGAGGTGACTATTTGAAGTGACATGCTTCCATATGACACCATCACCTTCTAGTTTAAATGCCTAGAAACACATTGTCTGAATTTCTCAAAAAAGATTATTTTTCTTGCCACAGTGAGATACATCCCATCATTACAATATACTACTACTACTACTACTATTAGCATTTATGTAGCGCTACCAGACGCACGCAGCGCTGAACAATTGAAAATACTCTTATTGGGTTTTTTTCCCACCTATCGCCTCATCCTCCGATGTACCAAAAACATTATTGCCGAAAATCGGGAACGACCATAACTAAGGTTGACCTAAATATTGAGATTTGGGCGTTCCCGACTGTGTTATCGAAATGAAAGGTGGACGCCCATCTTGTTTCGATAATGCGGGTTTCCCCTGCCCTTCGCGGGGACGTCCTGCGAGGACGTCCTCAGGAAAACTTGGGCGCCCCGTTCAATTATGCTCCTCTTGGTCAAGTACCACTATTAAAAATGTTCTCAAGGAGGTGTAAGCAGTGAGAATGTGATTCAGAAATCAAGTTCTGCTAGTATCTAACTTTTCTCTTGAGATCCATATAGAACAAAATCCTGCAGAAAACATGGGCAGTGCCAGTCTAGCAAATCTGCCATACCAAAACAGCACTAACTCCCAGTACTGACACAGCAACATCCCTACCTATAAAAAGACAGCACTGTAAATATTCCACCTGGTCTTGGAAGACTAAGTATTCCTACTATTGGGAAACAGAAGAAGCTGGACTACTGCTGATCCCTATACAGGAATTACACACTAGCAGAAGCCCTCAACTTGATTACATACGTAGAACACAGACCGACCCTCACAAAATGCAGTCATTTCTGGTGGAATACAGTCCTGCAGCATCAGAAGTTTGAGCTCGCCATGGCTGCGAAAAGTCGGATGATAGTATCTAAGAAAAAAATTTGGTCTATTTTGGACAACTACCTCCAAACTATTCAGGCCACACCTTAAACCAGTACAAAGGACTTATTTGTTAAACACCTGGATGCTTTCCCCTCCTGTTTTCTCTTCTTTCCTTTCTCTTTTTTTTTCCTTTCCCACCTGTTGTGTTTCTTGCTTCCTATGTTTTTCCATCATTGTTTTCCTGTTATTTGTATTCTTTGAAAATTAATAAAATATTTGGAAAAAAAAATGCAGTCTACTAATAGAAATCTATGCTCAAAAACCGAACTGGAAACCCCAAAAAGCCAGACTCTGCATGAGATGCAGCTCCAGGGAAAGATACATTTCCTCTTGTGCTGAGCAAGCTACAGAGACATCGGAGATGAACATTTCTCCCTGACTGACAAAAACATTAAATGAAATTGCATTTTGAATGCATTATCCAGTTCAAAACCTGCCTGAGGCAGCACATAAATAAAAATGTAAAATCAAAGATTTCACAGAAAAGAATGAGCAGGAGATGCTGTGTATAGTTCTTGGAGGAAATGGGAGCATCAGCAGCTATAGCGGCAAAATAAATTGTTGCCTGCTACTAGGCTGCAAATGTGACTTGACCAGGTTAATATAGACCAGTATTAGAACATGTTGCTGCCTTTTTCTTTCGTTTGATTTTCTCTACTTTGATGACAATTATCAAAACACTAGGGAAAAAATGCCCGTTTCTGAGCAGAATGAAACGGGCGCTAGCAAGGGGCCCCCTCCCTCCGTCCCTCGAAGCTACTTGCCTTGTTCGCTGTGGGCCGTTTCGGCCCTCGAGTGTCAATAGCTCCGCCCTCGACTTCATGACGTTTTGACGCGAGGGCGGTGCAGACACTCCAGGGCACACCGGATATCTCGGGCGCCTCAACTTCCGTGGAGGCTTCAGAACGTTGGGGTTGCCTTTTATATATATAGATTTTACATGGTTAAAATCTAGTGTATGTAGCTAAGTATATGCTACACTTTTAGCTGTGCCAGTAAGGAGTGAGGCTCGGGCATAGAGAGCAAAATACACATGCAGTGCACAGGGTACCCCCAGTTTTCCAAAGGTAAACTCTGCCAGGGGGAACCTTGTGTCATGCAGCTAAAGCCAAAGGGCTGGTAAAACCTGGCCTGAATCAAAGGCAGATATACCAGGGTTCCATTCTCCTATTATATGGGTAGCAGTTGCTGTAGTTGGGTATGGACAGGTATATTTGAGTGCTTACCTTCTTATTTTTACAAAGTATACCAGCTTACAAGCCCAAGTGCTTGCTATCTTTAAGAATACTCCTGAGCTGTCTGCCTTCCTTTTTACCTCTTGGATCTGCTGTTGGGTCTCTTAGAACATCAGTATTTATGGAGGTGCCATGCTGAGTAGCAAGTTAGCAGTGCAGAGATCGGCAAAAGCAAAGAGCATATCTGATCACTGTCAGTTTAGCAGACCTTCCTTTTGCACTTCCTCATTGACGATCAGACAGTAAGTCCAATGCAGGGAGAGGAAGAACGGAGGTGCAGCATCCATAGGGACAGGGAGCTGTGTCCTTATTTGCCACATTGTACCTCTCTTGTACTGCTGGGTTGAATGATTTGGACTCAGTCTTCTCACTGAGGTCAGAAAGTTAAATGGACGATTGAGATTAGGAGAGAGGGAAGAGGTGGAATGTTATGGGGCTAGGATGGGCCAGGGTGCTGAGAGGGATGATAAGAGGGGGGACATGGGCAAGCTGAGAGCGAAAGGGGAGGTTGAGGGTTGAGAATCTGATTCAAATAAGCACAATGCTATAATAGGAAACCTAGTATTAAGCAATGAAAATAACCAAAAATTATTCAGTTCAAGTCCACTACAATTAAGAGTTCCAATTCTCATAAAATAGAGGAGAAAAAGGAAATATTAACTAAGAAAAGATCCAGGTGTGTGGGCAGAGTACTTTTGAAATTCCCCTAGTAGCCAAAATTAAGGATGTCAAGTGCATAGGTTCCCAAAAACAATCAGGTGTGTGGGAGGATGGATATGTGAGTAGGCCCATGCGTGGGGATAAGTATGTTGGGAGTGTGTGAATGTATGCATGGGGGGCATATGTATTCGGGAGGAGATTTGGGGTGGGGGGGGGGGAGATGGATATGTAGGAGCTGTAGGCTTTTTTTCATGTGTCCTGCACTCACTCTGCTCCTCCTGTCTTCATGAAGTCTTTACCCTCTTTATCCTATGCCAGTCTCTCTCCTGCTCTCCCCACACTTTTCTGCCACCCACCTTTCTTCCTATCTCTTCCCTCTCATCATCCTCTCATTTTCTCTCATACACTTGAGATAGGTACATGTTGGCATTGTGTGTGTGTGACTGTGGGCATGCAAGTTTCTTTCCCTCTACCTTCACTCTTTGTCCCACTCCATCTCCTTTGCCAATCCCTCTCTTGCCTGCCATTCACCCATGAACTTTCCTTCTCATTTTTCTTCCCCTGCCTTCCAACCTTGCACTCTACTTTCCCTGCTCCTTCCTCTCTTCCTTCTTGCACTCCTCATCTACTCTTCTCTCTCCCTGAACTTCCCTTTCCCTTCCCCATGTTTCAGTCATTTTTATTATTTAAATCCAATACAGGGACAAAGGAGAGGATAAATCCAAAGACAAATTGAAAGCCATATACAGTGGGGGAAATAAGTATTTGATCCCTTGCTGATTTTGTAAGTTTGCCCACTGACAAAGACATGAGCAGCCCATAATTGAAGGGTAGGTTATTGGTAACAGTGAGAGATAGCACATCACAAATTAAATCCGGAAAATCACATTGTGGAAAGTATATGAATTTATTTGCATTCTGCAGAGGGAAATAAGTATTTGATCCCCCACCAACCAGTAAGAGATCTGGCCCCTACAGACCAGGTAGATGCTCCAAATCAACTCGTTACCTGCATGACAGACAGCTGTCGGCAATGGTCACCTGTATGAAAGACACCTGTCCACAGACTCAGTGAATCAGTCAGACTCTAACCTCTACAAAATGGCCAAGAGCAAGGAGCTGTCTAAGGATGTCAGGGACAAGATCATACACCTGCACAAGGCTGGAATGGGCTACAAAACCATCATTAAGACGCTGGGCGAGAAGGAGACAACTGTTGGTGCCATAGTAAGAAAATGGAAGAAGTACAAAATGACTGTCAATCGACAAAGATCTGGGGCTCCACGCAAAATCTCACCTCGTGGGGTATCCTTGATCATGAGGAAGGTTAGAAATCAGCCTACAACTACAAGGGGGGAACTTGTCAATGATCTCAAGGCAGCTGGGACCACTGTCACCACGAAAACCATTGGTAACACATTACGACATAACGGATTGCAATCCTGCAGTGCCCGCAAGGTCCCCCTGCTCCGGAAGGCACATGTGACGGCCCGTCTGAAGTTTGCCAGTGAACACCTGGATGATGCCGAGAGTGATTGGGAGAAGGTGCTGTGGTCAGATGAGACAAAAATTGAGCTCTTTGGCATGAACTCAACTCGCCGTGTTTGGAGGAAGAGAAATGCTGCCTATGACCCAAAGAACACCGTCCCCACTGTCAAGCATGGAGGTGGAAATGTTATGTTTTGGGGGTGTTTCTCTGCTAAGGGCACAGGACTACTTCACTGCATCAATGGGAGAATGGATGGGGCCATGTACCGTACAATTCTGAGTGACAACCTCCTTCCCTCCGCCAGGGCCTTAAAAATGGGTCGTGGCTGGGTCTTCCAGCATGACAATGACCCAAAACATACAGCCAAGGCAACAAAGGAGTGGCTCAGGAAGAAGCACATTAGGGTCATGGAGTGGCCTAGCCAGTCACCAGACCTTAATCCCATTGAAAACTTATGGAGGGAGCTGAAGCTGCGAGTTGCCAAGCGACAGCCCAGAACTCTTAATGATTTAGAGATGATCTGCAAAGAGGAGTGGACCAAAATTCCTCCTGACATGTGTGCAAACCTCATCATCAACTACAGAAGACGTCTGACCGCTGTGCTTGCCAACAAGGGTTTTGCCACCAAGTATTAGGTCTTGTTTGCCAGAGGGATTAAATACTTATTTCCCTCTGCAGAATGCAAATAAATTCATATACTTTCCACAATGTGATTTTCCGGATTTAATTTGTGATGTGCTATCTCTCAC
The DNA here is from genome assembly GCF_901765095.1 of Microcaecilia unicolor. NCBI lineage: Eukaryota > Metazoa > Chordata > Amphibia > Gymnophiona > Siphonopidae > Microcaecilia > Microcaecilia unicolor. Next base: position 430,924,909 of record NC_044032.1, read on the forward strand.
TGTTACCAATAACCTACCCTTCAATTATGGGCTGTTCATGTCTTTGTCAGTGGGCAAACTTTCAAAATCAGCAAGGGATCAAATACTTATTTCCCCCACTGTAGTTCATCACATAATGCTAGTAAATCAATAACCAACAGCATACCACCCAAACCCAAAATTTTTGACAGGAGATTGATATCTACATTAATGAGATAAGAAGCTGCCAGTTCTCGAGGTTTTTGAGGTTTGGGGAATAATGTTATAAAGGCAGTATTTTCATGGACTGGAAACTGCCCCTCTGTTACCATCATATTATAATAATCGAGTAGAGGGCCAACAAGTTGTGTTTGCAGACACTTATAAAACTCCTCAGAAAAGCCATCACTCTGTGGGGCGGAATAATGTTTAAGACCTTTTATCGTTTGCTGTAATTCTTTTCCCGTTATTTGGGCGTTTAAAGCAAAGGTCGCTGTTGATGAGAGGGAAGGGAGTTGAGCGGCATCTGAAAAGGATGGTCAGACACTATTTTTGCGAATCTCACTTTGCAGTATTAGTTGAAATGTTGGTGTTGTCCAATTTGGACTATTGTAATTCTCTTTATGTTGGATTGAATGCTAAATTTTTGTACAAATTGCAAGTGATACAAAAAACACAGTGGTGAGATTATTTTTTTGCATGAAAAAAATATGAAAGTATTTCTGAATATGTGAAGAGACTTCATTGGTCTCCTTTGAAAGCGTGTATCATTTTCGGTTTATTTGATTTTTCATGTATTGTATGGCAGCACTTCTTTCTTGAGTACGAGAGAGCCATTTATTGAAATAGGCAGCATTTAATGACGTACACTTGAAATGTCAGTTTGATGCTTTGTTCCCTTTCCAAACTGTTACTATTTATTTTTGTTACATTTGTACTCCGTGCTTTCCCACTCATGGCAGGCTCAATGCGGCTTACATGGGGCAATGGAGGGTTAAGTGACTTGCCCAGAGTCACAAGGAGCTGCCTGTGCCTAAAGTGGGAATCGAACTCTGGTCCTGGGTAACTGAGGAACTAAGTCCACCACCCTAACAACTAGGCCACTCCTCCTAGCCTATGTGGAATAAACTTCCTTCATACGTTCAATTTGAAGTAAATTATACACAACTGCGAAGGAAGTTGAAAAACTTTATTGTTTGATACATTTTAGGATTTTTATACTTCCTTTTCCTGCTGATTTTTTAATGTAATTTTTCATATTTTTTATTTTTTTTTGCGTGTGAGTCTCTTAAGATGTGAGCCACCTTGAACCTTTTGCTGGCATTAGTGCGGTGCACAAATCTTGTATTGGATTAGAAAGGGACTGTGCAATTTTTTTTCAGATGGGTTAGAATATAGATGTTTTAAGTTTGCTATTGTCAGGTTCTCAGGTTCAGAGCCCGCGGGGCCGGGCTCTGGAGCAAACGTGAGCCCTTGGGCTGCTGACGAGGAGCGACAGCAGCAGGCAAAACCCACCAACCAACACTGGGTAAGCACACCGGCAGGGACTGCAGGCACTGCCCAGCGAACCGGAACACATGGACTGGAATCCCCCGGACTGGAGGACACAGGACTGGAACACACACCGGACCGGAACACACTGGACTGGAGCACACCAGACTGGAACACCCTGGACTGGTCCCCCGGACTGGAGGACACAGGACCGGAACACGGGACTGGAGCACACTGGACTGGTCCAACAGCTTCACCTGTACTTAGCTACTAAGCCCCCCAAGAGTTGAGCTCCTGGGTTCGAGTAGCCGACAGGACTTACTGGATACCGGATGACATAGGGACCAGGACTGGAAACAGAAGTGCTCCTAAACCTAAACTGATCTACGTGCTCCCAATCCCTAAACCAGCAGGAGTGTTCCTAACAGTAAACTGACAAAAGGACTTCCTAAGCCCTATACTAAACAGGAGCTCCTAATCCCTGCTCAAGAAAGGAACTTCCTAACAGAGCAGGGTACTAAATACAAAGCTAACACAGGTGCTACTAAGCACCAAGCTACAAGCAGAGCTTTACACTAATAAGCTAAACACAAAACTAAACCAGCTACCTAAGCACTGCTCTAGCAAGCTAGATACAACTAACAAGGTGCTTCCTAAGCACTACTCTGGCAAGCAACCAGAAGAGCTCCTAGCACTAAAAGGGAAGACAGGGGAGCCACAAGGAAAAAGCAGTGAAGCTAACACATAAGCCAAAAGTGCTTCTAAATCACCAAACACCAACAGCAAAGACTGCAATGCTCCCAATAGCACAAACACCAGAAGTACTTCTAACAGCAAACTCTGCAGTGTTCCTAACAACACCAAACCCTGAAGTACTTCTATCAACAACAGAGCTTCCAAAGCCCTACACACAACAATGCTACCAAAACCAAGAGGGAACAGAAGGGAACCAAAAGGGAAAAGCAGGAAAGCTAAACACACAGTCACCAGTGCACACTGCACTAACACTAACCTGGCCCTTAGCAAAAGCAAGCAGGGAAACTAGACACAACGTCAGAAGTGCACACTGCACCACCCTACCTACAGCAAACACCACTGTTGCAAAGGCCCTGAAGGAAACAAGACCACTTCCTTATCAAGGCCCTCCCTGATGATGTCACACTCCCTAGACCTAGGCAAAAGCACACTGACCCAGAGAGGCCCAACCCACACCAATGCAAAACCGTGAAACACTTGAAGCCAGTACACCCAAAGAGAGTTAGAGCAACTCAGGCAACACACACACAGCTGTAGTGAAGTGAGACAATTAACCCCATGCTGCTGGAAGCTGCCAGCACAGAGAGACAGAGCCAGCTCAGAAAGGAAAGAGAAAAGAAACAGAAGCCAGCTAAGAAGCTGACCCCCAGGAAAGAGGTAAGTTTGAGAGGGGTTCAGACCCCAATCATAACAGCTATTTTTCAAATGCATTTTTCCAAAAAACATACTTTTTATTGATAAACGTTTCTTATTTTTTAAAAGACGTAATTAGCCCATACCTGAAGCTGAAATTTTGCAGGATTATGCAGTTGATATCCCTCTCTTGCGGTATAACTAAGACACATACCCTACTTTTGGTACCTTTTCGCTCTTTGAGTCACATATATTGGGTTACCTGTAGGGCAGTTAAATCACCTGTAGTTAATAAGATTATTTTTTTTTTATTATATATTGTGTTGACATTTTAAGTAGCATACTTCTGCTGTTATTTGAATACATTTACTGCTGTAATAGTATATCGCCTATCCTCAGCTTATTCTTGCTGTACATGACCTTAGGTGAATTTCTTCAAAAACATGGTAAATAATTCCTAATAAGTAAATAAAATAAACCCAGCTGTGCAAGTAGTTTAGCTTCTGAAGCTGTGGGACCATATTTTAATAATGTTAGCAGAATTGCAGTGGATACCAGTATCTTTTAGAGTGCAATTTAAAATATTGTCTTTAGTAATGTTGAAAATGTGGAGTGCCTCAATATTTGTGAGTAATTAGGGCAGTATGTTCCAGCCTACTCCCACTGCTTATCGCAGGATCTTTTGCTGTGCTTACCATTGGGCGGGCAGGTTTAAGAAAGTATTCTCTAATTGTGTTCCCTCAGGTCTGATCCTCTTACTCCTTCCTTCTTTCTTTCAAACTATCTTCTGCACATATTAACATCTCACCATCTTCCTTAAAATGCTCCTCTGCCTCCAGAGCTGTCCTTGGCTCTGTCACAGGGTTGCTACTTTCTAGCTGGCATTCTTTGACTCTGTTCAACCTTACCCAAAGAAGTCTGCTTTCACTCATCCCTTTTTACCACTCCTTTCAATGTTCCTGCAGTGGTTCACTTTCACACTCATTGTTGGATCTGAGAACCAACTTGCTTTTGCATGATTTGAATCTATACATCGCTGTTCTTTTTTTACTCTCTAGCACCAGCCATCAGGAATAGTTTATCTGGTGATTCAAATCAGGCTTAAAATCATTTTTAGAACAGGCCTACTAGGATTCTGTTGAAATTAATAATGTAAGACCCCTTATTTGATGATGATGTCTGAGCAAGGGCTTGAGACTTTGAGGTGCATTTCTGTTCTTGCTCTGATTTATTCTCATTTCTGCTGTGATTTGTAATCTAGTCAGTTTGTAGTACTGGTCTCTCTTAGCCTGTAGCTGACATGCTTCTGATTTGTAACCGAGTGCTTTTGTTTTTCTACTTATAATACGAAATACTGTAAACTGCTCTATTGACCTGGTTGAAGGATGGTTTATAAAGACTTACATTAAACAGTACTGGCATTAGCAGCTTGTCTTCTGACTAATATTTTTTCTCTATTTTTTTAATTTTAGGGCCCCCTTTTACTAAGGTGCGCTGAAAAGTGGGCTGCGCTAGTGTAGGCGTATGTTTCGGGCGTGCGCAGATCCATTTTTCAGTGCACCTGTAAAAAAGGCCTTTTTAAAATTTTGGCCGAAAATGGACATGCAGCAAAATAAAAAATTGGTGTGTGTCCATTTTGGGTCTGAGACCTTACCACCAGCCATTGACTTAGCGGTAAGGTCTCACATGTAATCCTTGCGGTAATCGTCTACATGTGTACAGTGATGATTACTACCCAGTTTCTGCTGCACGCCAGAAAATAAAAATTATTTTCCGGCATGCGTGGCAGACGTGCATCAAAAATGAAATTACCACAAGGGCCACGCGGTAGCTGGCCAGTAACTCAAAATTGACGCGCTTTGAGTGCGTATAGGTGCTTACGCGGTTTAGTAAAAGGGCTCCTTAGTTACCTGAGTTGTAGCTCAAGGTGAGTTACATTCAGGTACAGCAAGTATTCCCTTGACCTTTGGAAGGTTCACAATCTAAGTTTGTATCTGAGGCAATAGAGGATTAAGTGACTTGCCCAAGATCACAAGGAGCAACAGGAGGATTTAAACCAGACTTCCTTGGTTCTCAGCCTGCTGTTCTCTGCATGTTTCTATGGAGCCAGAGTGAATAAATGTTTTACAGCAGCAGTTCTCAACCCAGTGATGGAGGCCAGTGGCATACCGTGCAGGGGCGTAGCCAGACAACAGATTTTGGGTGGGCCTAGGCAAGAAGTGGGTGGGCACCAAATGTTCTCCCTCACCACCACCACCAAAAAAATATCTCAGCTAGTGGGAAAACGCTTCTTTCCACCTTGGCAGTCTGCAGCAGGCATGCACTGAAAACTGAGCATGTGCAGGTGCTAGTATCGTGGAGAGTAGCATTTTCGTTAACATCAGGGGAAACTCTTCAGCTGGTGGAGCTTGGGATCCCCACCAGCTACCGCTAAATGTGTGCTAATGTTGGGTGGGCCTGAGCCCTAAGAGGGTGGGCCCAGGCCCACCTGTGGCTACACCACTGATACCGTGTCTCTTCAGTGTTCAGTGGCCAATATTTACATTTGCACCTCCCACCCAACACATCACATCATAAAAGCCATGTGCTATACTTCTGTGTGTTGAACTTCCAGCTGTTCCTCTAGTGGCCTCCTCGGTGTTTCCCCTGGGGGCCATGGCTACCTCCAGACCCCCTTGTCTGTATGCCACTGATGGAGGCACAGCTAACTGGTTTTGTTTGTCAGGATATACTGAATGAATATACATGAGATACATATTCAAATACTGGGTCCCCAATGTATGTAAATCTATCTCATCCATATTCTCTGTTTATGTCCATCACTGCTCATCTTCAGAGAGAAAATATATTTTTTTTTATTACATGTGTACCCCGCGCTTTCTCACTCATGGCAGGCTCAATGCGGCTTACATATACAGGTACTTATTTGTACCTGGGGCAATGGAGGGTTAAGTGACTTGCCCAGAGTCACAAGGAGCTGTGCCTGAAGTGGAAATCAAACTCAGTTCCTCAGTTCCCCAGGACCAGAGTCCACCAGCATAACCACTAGGCCACTCCTCCACTGTGCAATAATCAGCCTCCTTTTTTATTGGCAATGAAAATGTTTTTTTGACCCATACGTTTATTTTAATCCCGAACCCATTGTAAAAGGATGACTTTTAAGCCATTGTTTACAGTATGAGGGAAATTTTGGTGCTGAGAACAGAGGCTCCTAAGTTAAGATGAAAACAGGTGCCTAACTTTGGAAATCTAAATTAAGTTCCTAAATGTACTGTAGGAGCCGAGTGTTTTTTTGAATATCATTCTCTGAATATGTTGAAGGAGGTCACAAATTAAAACCAAGATTTGTTATAAAATCAATGTTTCTAAATATCATCTGGTTGTCTTACAGACTACAAGATAACAGACCTTGAGAGGGAAGAAGACAAATTCTTTGTTTCTGCAGCTATTCCTCTACCACCACCGAAGTCTACAGATGAAGAACTGTTGTATAAAGATGCTGAACAGAGTGATGTTGATATTTTGGTTTTCCCATTAACCAAGCAATATTAAAGGAAAAAAAATCTGCCACATCAGTATAATATTAATTTCAAGTAACGCAGTTGAAAAAGAACTAGAGACATTTATTCTCAACGCAATGGATGCCATCGAGACCGCAAAGCTGGAAGAACACATGGAGGCACCACACGACATTCCAAATGGCTTCACCAGGTCATCGTCCTCAGTGAGCGAAGATGAGAAAAACACTAATGGCAAACCAAAAAACTTACCCAATGGCCTGAGAAAAAGTGCAAAGAAGTTTCCAGATTACATCAAAATTTCTATGCCGCTGGATCCGAGGAACAAGTTTCCTTTGGAATGGTGGAAAACGGGCATCGCTTTTGTGTATGCTCTCTTCAATTTAATACTAACGACTGTCATGATCACAGTTGTGCACGAAAGAGTGCCTGCCAAGGAGCTCAACCCTCCACTGCCAGACAAGTTCTTCGATTATATTAGTCGAGTGGCATGGGCTTTTTCTGTATCAGAAATAAATGGGATCATACTGGTTGGATTATGGCTAACCCAGTGGATGTTTCTCAGATACAAGTAAGTAGCCACATTTGCTGTATTGTCTTTTTACTGGTTCTTGGAGCTCTCCTATGTTCCAAGTTTTTTTGTTTTTAATTTCAGAGGCCTTTCTTGAACAGTTTGTCAACAGTATAGATCAGGAGTTCTCAACCTGTTCCTTGGGAAATATCTTGCCAGTCAAGTTTTCAGGACATCCGCAATGAATATATATGAGATAGATGTGCATAAAATGGTGGTAGCACATGCACATTTATCTCATGCATATTCATGCATGTGGATTTGGGACACTAAATAAGAACATTTGGATCCGAAAAGGAACACTGGAATATGGACTGATATAAGAACTATTTCACTATTTTTCAAGCTTTGTGTAATGTCTTATTCTTGGACTTGTGTATAGCTTGGGTTGGTAGTAGGTTGAGAAGTATCAGACAAAAATCATTGGATTAAGGGATGAATGAGTGATTGTGTGTATGAAGGATTAGAGGAAAATAGGGTTAGATTTTTCATGGTAAAACCTGATTTATAATAAAGTTGTGCAAGAGATTGTAAGAACTTGAAAATAAATATTTTTTGTAAGCAATTTAAAATTCTATAGTGGTTACTGAGTGATGAAATAGTAATATAGTATGTAACATCAGTATAGTGATAGAGCTCAGGAGGTGGTGAATGCATATTCATTGTGGATATCCTGAAAACCTGTCTGACCCAAGGACTGGATTGAGAAGCTGTGGTGTAGACAGTGAACATCAAATCGGTACAACTGAAGCAAGAAGTATGCAACAGAAGAAACTGAGGGGTCCTTTTACAAAGGCGTGGTAGGCTTGCAGCCTGTGCCAGAACAAGACTACCACCAGACTAGTGCATCCTCCTGGCAGTAATTTTGGATTTGGCGTGTGCCCATAATGCTGGGAAAAATTTTTATTTTTTTATTTGCTACCGCACGTGGAATTTTTGGCGTTAATCAGCAGTTGGTGCTCACACACAGGTAACCACGCATGATCCCGTACCACTAGATCAGTGGGTGTCATTAAAGGCTCAGGCTGTAAATAAGCGCTCACTGGTTTCAATTTTACCTCAGGCCCAAAAGGCCTCAGGCCCTTTTTCCAAGACGCGGTAAAAACTGGCCCAGTGTGTGCCAAAAACATGCACCTGCTACCGCGGGCCACGTTTTGCCATACTTTAGTAAAAGGACCCCTTAGAATGAATTATCCCTGTAGCGGGGAGGGGGGGGAGGGGACTTTTGTTACAGCAAAAATTGTTCTAAGGAATACAACAACATACCTACCCCCCTAGGTAACTAGAAATATTTTGGTTGCCCCCCCCCCCCCCCCAAAAAAAATTTTTTTTCTGTACCCCGCAAGTATGAAGAAGCCTTTACACAGTCAATTATTATGACCCCACCACCACCATCACTATAAGTACACTATAAGAATCTTCCACTCTGATTTTAACAGTGACTAGTTAAAGCACATTATCAATGAGTGTCTAACCCAGGGGTAGGCAACTATAGTTCTCAAGTGCCACAGGTACATCAGGTTTTCAGGATATCCACAATGAATATGCATGAGATCAAGTTTCATGCATTACCTCCATTATATGCAAATCTATTTCATCCATATTTATTGTGGATATCCTCAGAACTTATGTAGCACTCGAGGACTGGAGTTGCCTGTCCCTGGTCTAGACCTTATGGACAATTCAGCAAAATGTTCCCCAGATCTTTTCCCACTTGTGCAGAGTCTTCCTACTTTCAGCAATCACTTTCTATTTCATAAATATGTGGTTTATTCAACCATTTAAGAACTGGCGGGAGATGCTCACTTTTCCAACGTGTAGCAAGAATCCCTTTTGCCTCATTCACACTATGATTTGTTAAACTTTTGTTTGGCTGTAGATATATCTTGTAATTGTTTGTTTAAAAATATCCAGATCCTATAGAATCGAAATGCCCAACTAGTGCTGCCAACTGTAATGGATTGCTTTCCAAAAGACCCTCGCTTTCCTGCAGGACCACCAGATATGACCAATAGATCCCCATTCTTCACGACCTCTTATCTTCCCTCTCCCCACACCAACCTCTTCCAGTTTTACCAGCTTAGTTGTAATCTTAGCTGGTGCAAATTGCATCTCTCTCAGAAAGCTGGCCCCGGGAGTTAGTTTATAAGGCACTTCTGCTACCTTCACTCTGCCTTTCCCTCCATTCTGTATTTCTTCAAACCACTTCACCATGTTGTAGTTTATTTATTTATTTAGATTTTGCTCACACCTTTTTCAGTAGTTGCTCAAGGTGAGTTACATTAGGGTATTCTGGATATTTCTCTGTCTCAGGAGGGCTCACAATCTAAGTTTGTACCTGAGGCAATGGAAGGTTAAGTAACTTGCCCAAGATCACAAAGAGCAGCAGCGGGATTTGAACCAGCCACCTCTGGATTGTGAGACCGGTGCTCTAACCACTAGGCCACTCCTCAACTCTCCCTGCTGCATTCCTAATGATTTTGTGCCTGTCTGCAGGGTAGTTTTATAGCAGGGCACCTGATTTACGTGATCAAGGCATTATTCCTTCGTCATCTCCAACTTATACCATTTTTAGGAAGAATCTCAAAACATTTTTTTTTCAAAATTTTGTATTATAGGATAATTTGTAATAGGAATATATTTGTCCTTATATATTAAACACCACTTAGTTTTAACAGTGCTTGTCCATATATATTCTCATCACGTAACTTGACTCTGATGGCTTCAGTGGAAACTGGGGTTGTGATAACTGCTGTTCATATATGTATATGGACAAACACTGTTAAAGTGAGTGGAGGAGTGGCCTAGTGGTTAGGGTAGTGGACTTTGGTCCTGGGGAACTGAGGAACTGAGTTCGATTCCCAGCACAGGCATCTCCTTGTGACTCTGGGCAAGTCACTTAACCCTCCATTGCCCGCTGCATTGAGCCTGCCATGAGTGGGAAAGCACGGGGTACAAATGTAACAACAAAAAAATATATACCCCACTTCCCCTCCAATGTAGGATTAAGCCTATACCATTTAACTGAGGAACTTCCACACTTAGCTAACCATTTATCTTAGCTCCAAAACTGTCAAACCAATACACATTACATCATACTAAGTATTATAAACATATTTCTTCTGTCTAGTACATTATTATGTCCCCTCCCCTCCACACCAAATGAAACGCCCCTTTTATCTATACCGATATCAGGGAACTCAGTCCTACTCCTTAATCCTTCCTTAGGATGAACCTCTTAAACCCCTTAATAATACAAATCCTTCGCCGCCCAACTCCTAACTCCCAGATCATCTAGCCCCTAACCTCCCACACCCTCTTCTCCCCCCAACTCCCCCCTTAACCCTTTCTTTCTCCCTCCCCCCTCCCTCCCCAACAGAAGGAGCATGTCCCATGAACAGAGGGATCTACCGTCATCAGCATTTAGTACTTGTCTCTGTGGAAGAATTTTAAAAGTTGTGTATGCACATTCTTGCCACAGAAGCTGAGTGGCCTGTTACAAGAGGACCCCAGGCTGGAGCATTCACAAGACCTGGTAACATTCTGGTCAATATTCATCTGGCGACAGTCGATGTGTTTTTAAGTGGTGACTTCTGCTGGCTAAATTAGACCCAGATACTTAGGGCTGGGCTATTTCCAGATTCAAGCATTTTATATCGGGGCATGCACCCCACTTATGCAGGTTTTAGCTAATATTCAGCCAGGTCCTGCATAAGACACTTCTCAGGTCCTAGCTGAATATTGGCTGGGACCTACTTAAGGGGATCTATTTGGTCAACCAACTGCCCTCCTGATTCCAAACACTCTGCTGCATCTCAGCACCCCTCCAGATGAATCCTTTTGCCAACCCTGACCCTCCAAGAATCCTCGGGACTTACTCAGGGGCCATCCCTGGTGGACTAGTGGACCATTTTGTACCAAGACCCATATGGGGCAGGAGCACAGGGGGACTGCTTCTTCCCTGTCCCACTAGACTCAGGGCATGCCCAGTCAGTCAGGTTTTCAGGATATCTAAAACCCATATGAAAAATTAAAAAGGTGGGAATATAAGCCAGGCTATCCAAAGAATGGAACCAAATTATCTTTTAAAAAAACAAAGTTTAATAATTTCCAAACAAATAATATAACAATAACACATTAAAAATGACTCGACACAACGTTGTGTTTCGGCCGAATAGGCCTACATCAGGAGTCTATAAACATAAACAAACAATGGATAAATAAATTAAGCATAAAAAATAATAATAATATACAGCAAAAATTATACTGAAAGAGGAACATATATAGTTTATCAAAAAGATCAAAGAAACCATATAAATGCAAAGAATAAAATTCTATTAGCAAAAAGCCAATTAAAAATTATACATGTATATATATATATATATATATATATATATATATATATATATGTATATATATATATATATGCCAAATAATATGTCAAACAAACATACTGAAGAAAGGAACATTAAATAAAAAGAAGCAAAAAAATGATGAAACCAAGAAACAAATTGAAATATACATACATGGAGATAATGAAAAAAACTAACCTTATTAATCAAGTTGAAATTGAATATAACACATCAAAGGAATCTCAAAACGCAGATAAAAGATTCCAAAGATCTTGCAGATAAGATCTTAAAAATGGTCTGTAGAAGACAGAGAAAAATTTTTTTTTGCAAAAAAGATCGTATAATCACATGTGTGATTAACATACATGAGCACAGGGGGACTGCTTCTTCCCTGTCCCACTAGACTCAGGGCATGCCCAGTCAGTCAGGTTTTCAGGATATCTAAAACCCATATGCATGAGAGAGATTTACATGCACTGTCTCCTTGGTTTGTAGATCTATCTCATTCATATTCATTGTGAATATCCTAAAAGCCTGACTGGCTGAGTTGAGAAGCTCTGCAGTACACCACCAGAGATGACTCAGAGAAAGTCCTGAGAGTTCTTGGGGAGTCAGATAGGGAGATCAACTCAAGAGGATTTTGAGTTGGGGTTGGGGGGGGGATTTAGTCAAGAGGTGCTGAGTTGGAGCGGATCAAAACAGGGGTCACTGAGTTAGGGTGGTGGGATTGGATCAGGGTGATGCTGAGTTGGAGGGGATCAGAATAGACGTTTGCTGAGATTGGGATGAAGGATTGGAGCGGATCAAAACGGGTCACTGAGTTAGGGTTGTGGGATTGGATCAGGGAGATGCTGAGTTGGAGGAGATCAGAATAGACGTTTGAGATTGGGGGGAAGGATTGGAGCGGATCAAAACGGGTCACTGAGTTAGGGTGGTGGGATTGGATCAGGGAGATGCTGAGTTGGAGGAGATCAGAATAGACGTTTGAGATTGGGGGGAAGGATTGGAGCGGATCAAAACGGGTCACTGAGTTAGGGTGGTGGGATTGGATCAGGGAGATGCTGAGTTGGAGGTCATCAGAATAGACGTTTGCTGAGATTGGGGGGAAGGATTGGATCAGTGCCTTGCCAACTGCAACCCGGAAGTTGTATAGGTACCAGCCGATATTCAGCGCTGGCACCTTGATAGTTAAGCTGCCAAAGATAGGACATCCTTTTGTGTTGTCATATTTGGCTGCTTAGTTATGTGGACACCAGCACTGAATACAACCTGAACCTGCATAAATGCCAGTTCCTCCCCAGCACCACCCCAGGCTGCACCTCTACTGCCTGGTTGTAGAGTGGGTGGCTAGCGCCAGTATTCAGTGGCAGTGTCTGAATATCGTTAGCTGGCCTGCTCAGTGTGGTTTAATTGGTCAGGGGCCTCTCCTATCTGCTTAAATCTTGCTGAATATTAACCATTTGTCCTCTCATTGTCTCATATTTTTAAGGTCAATGAAGGAAAATATTGTAGGGTGCCTATTCCTTCAGTCACTTTTGTGACCCCCCCCCCCCCCCCCTACTCTGTTGTTGGTGCTCAGTTTACTCATAAGTACATAAGTACATAAGTAGTGCCATACTGGGAAAGACCAAAGGTCCATCTAGCCCAGCATCCTGTCACCGACAGTGGCCAATCCAGGTCAAGGGCACCTGGCACGCTCCCCAAACGTAAAAACATTCCAGACAAGTTATACCTAAAAATGAGGAATTTTTCCAGTCCATTTAATAGCGGTCTATGGACTTGTCCTTTAGGAATCTATCTAACCCCTTTTTAAACTCCGTCAAGCTAACCGCCCGTACCACGTTCTCCGGCAATGAATTCCAGAGTCTAATTACACGTTGGGTGAAGAAAAATTTTCTCCGATTCGTTTTAAATTTACCACACTGTAGCTTCAACTCATGCCCTCTAGTCCTAGTATTTTTGGATAGCGTGAACAGTCGCTTCACATCCACCCGATCCATTCCACTCATTATTTTATACACTTCTATCATATCTCCCCTCAGCCGTCTCTTCTCCAAGCTGAAAAGCCCTAGCCTTCTCAGCCTCTCTTCATAGGAAAGTCGTCCCATCCCCACTATCATTTTCGTCGCCCTTCGCTGTACCTTTTCCAATTCTACTATATCTTTTTTGAGATACGGAGACCAGTACTGAACACAATACTCCAGGTGCGGTCGCACCATGGAGCGATACAACGGCATTATAACATCCGCACACCTGGACTCCATACCCTTCTTAATAACACCCAACATTCTATTCGCTTTCCTAGCCGCAGCAGCACACTGAGCAGAAGGTTTCAGCGTATCATCGACGACGACACCCAGATCCCTTTCTTGATCCGTAACTCCTAACGCGGAACCTTGCAAGACGTAGCTATAATTCGGGTTCCTCTTACCCACATGCATCACTTTGCACTTGTCAACATTGAACTTCATCTGCCACTTGCACGCCCATTCTCCCAGTCTCGCAAGGTCCTCCTGTAATCGTTCACATTCCTCCTGCGACTTGACGACCCTGAATAATTTTGTGTCATCGGCGAATTTAATTACCTCACTAGTTATTCCCATCTCTAGGTCATTTATAAATACATTAAAAAGCAACGGACCCAGCACAGACCCCTGCGGGACCCCACTAACTACCCTCCTCCACTGAGAATACTGGCCACGCAATCCTACTCTCTGCTTCCTATCTTTCAACCAGTTCTTAATCCATAATAATACCCTACCTCCGATTCCATGACTCTGCAATTTCTTCAGGAGTCTTTCGTGCGGCACTTTGTCAAACGCCTTCTGAAAATCCAGATATACAATATCAACCGGCTCCCCATTGTCCACATGTTTGCTTACCCCCTCAAAAAAATGCATTAGATTGGTGAGGCAAGACTTCCCTTCACTAAATCCGTGCTGACTTTGTCTCATCAGTCCATGTTTTTGTATATGCTCTGCAATTTTATTCTTAATAATAGCCTCCACCATCTTGCCCGGCACCGACGTCAGACTCACCGGTCTATAATTTCCCGGATCTCCTCTGGAACCTTTCTTAAAAATCGGAGTAACATTGGCTACCCTCCAGTCTTCCGGTATTACACTCGATTTTAGGGACAGATTGCATATTTCTAACAGTAGCTCCGCAAGTTCATTTTTTAGTTCTATTAATACTCTGGGATGAATACCATCAGGTCCCGGTGATTTACTACTCTTCAGCTTGCTGAACTGACCCATTACATCCTCCAAGGTTACAGAGAATTTGTTTAGTTTCTCCGACTCCCCCGCTTCAAATATTCTTTCCGGCACCGGTGTCCCCCCCAAATCCTCCTCGGTGAAGACCGAAGCAAAGAATTCATTTAATTTCTCCGCTACGGCTTTGTCCTCCTTGATCGCCCCTTTAACACCATTTTCGTCCAGCGGCCCAACCGACTCTTTGGCTGGTTTCCTGCTTTTAATGTATCTAAAAAAGTTTTTACTATGTATTTTTGCTTCCAACGCTAATTTCTTCTCAAAGTCCTTTTTTGCCCTCCTTATCTCCGCTTTGCATTTGGCTTGGCATTCCTTATGATCTATCCTGTTACTTTCAGTTGGTTCTCTTCTCCACTTTCTGAAGGATTGTTTTTTGGCTCTAATGATTTCCTTTATCTTACTGTTTAGCCACGCCGGCTGACGTTTAGTCTTTTTTCCCTTTTTTCTAATACGTGGAATATATTTGTCCTGAACCTCCAGGATGGTGTTTTTAAACAGCATCCACGCCTGATGCAAGTTTTTTACTCTGCGAGCTGCTCCTTTCAGTCTTTTTTTCACCATTTTTCTCATTTGTCGTAATCACCCTTTCTATAGTTAAACGCTAGCGTACTTGATTTCCTAGTTTCACTTCCTTCAATGCCAATATCAAAACCGATCATATTATGATCACTGTTATCAAGCGGCCCTCGTATCGTTACCCCCCTGCACTAGATCATGAGCACCACTAAGGACTAAGTCTAGTATTTTTCCTTCTCTTGTCGGCTCCTGAACTAGCTGTTCCATGAAGCTGTCCTTGATTTCATCAAGAAATCTTATGTCCCTTGCGTGTACAGATGTTACATTACCCCAGTCTATATGCGGGTAATTGAAATCCCCCATTATTATTGTGTTGCCCAGTTTGTTTGCGTCCCTGATTTCCTTTAACATTTCCGCATCCGTCTGTTCGTCCTGGCCAGGCGGACGGTAGTACACTCCTATCACTATCCTTTTCCCCTTTGCACATGGAATTTCAATCCACAGTGATTCCAAGGAGTGTTTTGCTTCCTGCAGAATTTTCAATCTATTTGATTCAAGGCTCTCGTTAATATACAATGCTACCCCTCCACCAATCCGATTCACCCTATCACTACGATATAATTTGTACCCCGGTATGACAGTGTCCCACTGGTTATCCTCCTTCCACCAGGTCTCAGAGATGCCTATTATATCTAATTTTTCATTTAGTGCAATATATTCTAACTCCCCCATCTTATTTCTTAGGCTCCTGGCATTCGCATATAGACATTTCAAACTATGTTTGTTGTTCCTAAGTACATCATGCTTAGTACTTGACAGTATTAATTGGCAATCTTTTGTCTGATTTTTATTGTTATTTAAAGATACCCGATCTACTACAATCTCTTTTGCAACCTCACTATCAGGATACTCTATCTTCCCTGTTATGGTGATATCTTTGAAAGATACCTTATCCCGAACCATGCTCTTTTGAGCGACTGTCGGCCTTCCCCCCATTTCTAGTTTAAAAGCTGCTCTATCTCCTTCTTAAACGCCGATGCCAGCAGCCTGGTCCCACTCTGGTTAAGATGGAGCCCATCCTTTCGGAATAGGCTCCCCCTTCCCCAGAATGTTGCCCAGTTCCTAACAAATCTAAAGCCCTCCTCCCTGCACCATCGTCTCATCCACGCATTGAGACTCTGGAGCTCTGCCTGTCTCTTGGGCCCTGCGCGTGGCACAGGTAGCATTTCAGAAAATGCTACCCTGGAGGATCTGGATTTCAGCTTTCTACCTAAGAGCCTAAATTTTGCTTCCAGAACCTCTCTCCCACATTTTCCTATGTCATTGGTACCCACATGTACCAAGACAGCGGACTCCTCCCCAGCACTATCTAGAATCCTATCTAGGTGACACGTGAGGTCCGCCACCTTCGCACCAGGCAGGCAAGTCACCAGGCGATCCTCACGTCCACCAGCCACCCAGCTATCTATATGCCTAATGATCGAATCACCAAGTACAACAGCTGTCCTAACCTTTCCCTCCCGGGCAACATTTGGAGATATATCCTCGGTGCGAAAGGATAATACATCCCCTGGTGGGCAGGTCCTGGCTACAGGAGTACTTCCTACTTCACCAGGGTGATGCTCTCCTTCCAGGAGACCTCCCTCCTCCAAGGTAGCACAGGGGCTACCTGACTGGAGGTGGGACTTCTCTACAACATCCCTGTAGGTCTCCTCTATGTACCTCTCTGTCTCCCTCAGCTCCATCAAGTCTGCTACTCTAGCCTCAAGGGAACGGACACGTTCTCTGAGAGCTAGGAGCTCTTTGCATCGGGCACACACATATGACACCTCACCAATTGGGAGATAATCATACATGTGACACTCAATGCAAAAGACTGGATAGCACCCCTCTCGCTGCTGGACTGCTGACTCCATCTTAGTGTTTTTTGAGTTTTTCCGTAATTTAAAACTTGCTAAAGTATTAAGGATATCAGCCTATCACTACTCAGGGAGGGAAATTTTCAAAGCCATTTATAAGGCTTAGTGATTTAGATTGTGAGTTGACTAAAAAGTGCCCTACCTCAGCATTGCACAATGTGTGTACATTAAACCTCATAGAGAAGAGGCAATCCCAGGCTAGCTTTAGGTTGGGAGAGGAAAATAACATGCACAGATTGCATTTTCAACCCTATGCAACTTATTTTCCAGGGAAGAGGTGACTGCAGATGTCCACAGGTACAGATTACCCATGGCAATAGGGTCAAACTGAGAGTGGTCTGGGCCCCAGGCACTGAGGGTGGTCTGGGACCCCGCCCGGCCACTGCCTGACTCCCCCCACCCCCCACCGCCGCAGCCAACACTCCCACTGCCCCTGGTGGTCTAGTGGTCTCTGTGGGGGGGGAGGAGCATGCTCTTTCCTGCCCACTGCTCTGCCGCAATTTCCCCCACCTGCTGACATCGTTGTGTTTTCAAAATGGCGGCCAAGACTTCCCGTGGTAGTCTCACAGGCCTCGACAGTCTCGTGAGACTTCCGCAGAGAGTCTCAGCCACCATTTTTTAAGTATGGTGGTGCCGAGCAGGAAAGAAATGTTCCCCCTTGCAGAGGCTACTAGATCACCAGTGGCGTGCCTTTAAAGATAGGACCGGGGAGGGCTGTAGTGTGCGGCGGGCATCTGGGCAGAGTCTTGGGGCTCCCTAGAGTCTCTGGGCCCTTGGGTACTGCCCAGTTGCCCGAATGGTCAGGCTGCCCCTGCATAGGGTTACCATTCGTCCGGATTTCCCCGGACATGCCCTCTTTTTGAGGGCATGTCCGGGGCGTCCGGCGGGTTTTGCCCGCACGCACGTTTGTCCGGAGTTCTGGACAAACGTGCGTGCGGGAGGGCGTGCGTGCGGTTGCGTGATCCAGATTTGGTGCCGTGGGTCTCCCCTCCCCTTCCTTACCATCTTCCCTGGTGGTCTAGTGACGTATTTGGGGCAGGAAAGAGCCCCCTCTTTCCTGCTTGGAGCGCTGCCTTGCCCATCCTCTTCCTCGGTCTCGGCTGGGGATTCAAAATGGCCGCTGAGAGTTGGTCTCGCGAGGCCGCTTCAACTCTCGGCGGCCATTTTGAATCCCCAGCCGAGACCGAGAAGGATGTAGGCAAGGGCAGGCAGCGCTCCGGGCTGGAAAGAGGGGGCTCTTTCCTGCCCCGAAGACATCACTAGACCACCATGGAAGATGGTAAGGAAGGGGAGGGGAGCATATGACGGGGGGAGGGGAGTATGTGATGGGGGGGTGCGGGAGGGGACTATGTGACGGGGGAGGGGGAAGGGGCGTGGTGGGGCGGGCGGGGGCGTGGCATGTGTCCTCTTTTTCAGAGGACACAAAATGGTAACCCTATCCCTGCATAGCAAGCTCCATTTATTTTTAAATTGAGAAAACTTGGAACAGAGCTCATGACTAAAAAGCATCTGTGGTCCTTGCCCCAGGGTAGACAGCCTGAAAATCCTCCCTCCCCCCCCCCTCCCCCAACGGAAACAGATTTTGTTTTCTCTTGTTGTGGAATTTCTACAGTGTGTTTCACTGTAGAATTTGTTTGGCTTGCTTAGGGCACATGGATGTCTGTTTCTGGATTCGGTGTGAATGTTCTTACTCTGAGTATGTTGGTCTTGCTTTCAAGACCTCTTAAAGCGTAATATCCTTAAAGCTTTAATATCCAAGAAGTATAAGCTCTTTACATTAGCACATACCTGAAGTCTCTTTATTTTCTGGAATTTACTTCATTGAATAATGTAGCTAATTTATTTACTCAGTCCGTAGATTCTCAGAAGTTACTGCCCCAAGGCAAAGGACTTCATAATTCTGAAAGCTGTATTGGTGGGTGGAGATGGAAATTTGAAGAGAAGGAAGCTTTATGACAGATGTGGGAGAGTGGTCAGGTAGATGAAGGCAGTTCAAAAATGGGGTGCAGGAATTGTGAAATATCTTAAAAGAAAGGATTAACGAGCAGAGCGGAAATAAAGACAGATTCACTGTAGGAGAGCAGGAGGACATGTGCTGTCCGAGACAAGATGGAGATTGTCAGGCTCGTGGAGACAGAGGTCAAGGAAAGGCACACACAAGCCCAGGGAGGAGGAGGTAAAGGGACCAATAGGGACAGAGCCTGAGATCAGGTACCAGAGGTGGTCACAGAGGGTAGTCGATTGGAGAGAAGGGTTATACCCTGCTGACCCATTGGAACAAAGATAATAGGAATAATCAGGAAATGACAGCGTGTGGACAAAGCTAAGAAAGGTAAGAACCCTTTGCAGGAGGAAAGGCCACTAATAATGAACTTTATACAAACAAGCAGGGGTGGCTACAGTACATGTGAAACTACATTGCACACAATGCATTGCTCATATATCTTTGCAGGGAGTGAATGCAGCAGTAAAAATCCTTAGAAGTGAGAATAACAGTAAAGGCATTAAACACATTTTAGGGCTACACTATAAAAAGCAGCATAAGGCTGCCGGGGGCAGAATACTTGCTGTAATAAGGATCAGCACATGTGAAACAGACAAGACCCACCAAGCATTCCTAGGGCCCCCTCGTGACCTTCCTGATTGAAGGGTCCTTTTACCAATCCGCGGTAAAAAGGGCCCTGCGGTAGCGGTGGGGGCCATTTTTCCTGCGCACCAGGGCCATTTTTCCCGCAGCAGGTAAAAAGCCCCCTCCCTCCTCACAAAAAAAGGACATGCGGTAAGAGCACTTACCACCATCCATTGAAGTAGTAGTAAGGGCTCCCATGGCAACCAGGCAGTGAGTGACGCTACCTGATTACCACCGGGGTTAGTGCCGCACTAGAAATTTGGGAATATTTTCTGGCATGCCGGAAATGGCACACGCGCAAGCTGGAACTACCGCCTGCTGCGCGGCAACCCTTTCGTAAAAGGGCCCCCTGAATTTTGGGGAAGAATGTAATATTCCATCATTCATTTCTACAGAACATTTCTTCACAACACAAACCAGTTCCTAAGTTGTATAATGTTTATGCTTTCCATGATGTAATAGTATATGTTTGTTTGTTTGTTGTTTTAGTAATTAGTCATGCATTTCTTCAAAGTGGCTGTGATGTCATGAGGTTACTGTGCAAGAAAGTACATGATTCTGCTTTACCAGCTAAGGTTGTTCTTTGCTTTCAGATCTATAGTGGGAAGGAGATACTTTTTTATAGTTGGGACTTTGTACCTCTATCGTTGCTTTACCATTTATGTCACCACTTTGCCTGTGCCTGGAATGCACTTTCAGTGTGCGCCCAAGGTAAGACCTCATCTTTCCAAGAAGCTGAATCATCTGTGTGTATGTGGGTGGGGGGGGGGGAGGGGGGTGATAACCTGAATGAAAAGTGTGGTGTTTTGAAACAAGTCTGTGTCGGTGATATTGATTCATATAGGATGGTACATAGGCCAGTAATGTGAAACATGGCATGTCAATACAGCGTGCCACTGGGATCACATCCCAACCACAAGTCCCTGGGTTTGGAATCCATGCTCCAGGTCTCCAGAAAAGTTCCCAAGTTCAACAGGGCCCGTAGGGCTTTGAAAAAGCTGTTACATCCAGCAGCATGTTAAACACACACCATATGAGACGGAGTTCCCGGTGATACGAAACGGGTTAAGAGGTCAGGCGAAAGCCATGGGAAATGAGCTGGTGTTGAATTGCATACAAAGATTTTTATGCACTTCAACCCAGATAAATCTGAAGTGCAGAGCAAAAATAACTGGTGCACCACAGGCAAACAAGCACATTGAACCTCTCATTGTCATGCCACTGTGTTTTTAACCTTTGACAAATGGGGCTCTGGGTGGCTCTCAGTTTCAGAGGGAGGAGGCAGCAGGTAAGAAGTGCCCTGAACTGATGCCTCTTGCTGAGTAGAGAGCAATGCACAGGGGAGGGGGAAAGACTTCTATTAGCAGTGGTGACTCTGGTCTCTCCCCTCCCCATCCCCCCCCCCCCCCCCCCCCCCCCCCCCCCCCGTTATTTTTTTCTGCCTGCAGCTAACGTACCAGGACAAAAGTTTGGCCTGGGCACCATTAAATTAGCACATCTGAAAGGGCCTTTTCTAAACATTTCAGTCCTATGCATGTGCCTAGTTTGACTATATATTAGTCCTGTCTTGCTCAACTGGAAAGGCTAGATGTGCCTTTTAGTCTTTATTTGCTCTCCTTTACTATGTTACTCTGTCACTGGGACGTTGACCCTTATACCCCCTGCCACTCTCAGGACACATTTCCAACATTGCTTATTCAGCTCAACTATTGTGTTTAGATGAGGGATAGAAGAACAGAAAGGTAAAGGAGAAGGGGGAGAAGAATTATCAAATATGTGAGGTGCAGAGAGAGCAAATGAAAAGAGGCATATGGGGGGGGGGGGGGAACGTATACCCAAGAAAATGTAATGCCTCCAAGGGTTGTCCCTCCCTCAGTAAAGATCCAGTGTCCATGTTCCTACCTGGTGTGCTGCTTACTTTCTAATGCTGGCAACAAATTCTCACATGGTGAGTTTTTAACACTGTCAGCCTGCCAAGTGTGAAAACGATCACGTGTGCTGACCTGGAAAAAGGAGCTAAGGGCTGGAAGATAGGTGTTCATGTGACACCAGGTGGGATGTATTCCTCTGAGAGATACTCAGATCATTCAAGGATATAAATGGGACATGAAGTGAGCAATCACTGTTGGAAAGGAAATTCTAGAACAAGGCATCCTGTTATGTGGCTGGAGGAAGATAGACACAGGTATAAGTACAGAAAGGGTTGTAGGTGCATATATTGGCCTTTCCAATGCAAACATGATAGCAGAATTCAAAAAGGCAAGGTGCAGGAGCAGAGAAAGCAGCAACCAAGGATGATGTCTCCTGGTACAGAGTGATATAAACACGAACCAGGTTCACAAGCAGTGGGCCTATTGGGACAAACAAATTTTTATTCATTCCTGTTAGGGCTAAAGGGCTGATTCACTTAGCCTGTGCACATTTCACAGTTTTCAATGGGGAAACAAGCCCCTTCGAAGATGAGCGAGCTATCATGACGAATGTGTGAGTTTGTGAAACATTTCTGTTTCAACACAGTTTGAAAGGTACAACAGTATCTTTGTTGGATCCACTTACATGAGAGGCTCAGTGTTTGTGAAAACTTATTAAGCTTACTCACATTGAGAATTAAGAAATGTCTTGGATTACCAATAAATTATTGACCCAAGTGTAGCTCCAGTGACGACATTATTCCCTTGCCTTTTGATTTGTAAATCATTACTGTTAGATACTAAGCTGGAGTCCAATTATTTGACTTTGGAAGAAATTAAAGACTTGGGGCCCAGTATTTAAAAGCTGTTATACATTTAGCAGCATCGTCTAAATGTATAAGTACCTTAACCTTGGAGGAGGGAGGTCTCCTAGAAGGAGAGCATCACCCTGGTGAAGTAGGAAGTACTCCTGTAGCCAGGACCAGCCCACCAGGGGATGTACTATCCTCTCACACCGAGGATATGTCTCCAAGTGCTGCCTGGGAGGGAAGGATTAGGACAGCTGTTGTAGTTGGTGATTCGATCATTAGGCATATAGATAGCTGGGTGGCAGGTGGATGTGAGGATCGCCTGGTGACTTGCCTGCCTGGTGCGAAGGTGGCTGACCTCACGTGTCACCTAGATAGGATTTTAGATAGTGCTGGGGAGGAGTTGGCTGTCTTGGTACATGTGGGTACCAATGACATAGGAAAATGTGGGAGAGAGGTTCTGGAAACCAAATTTAGGCTCTTAGGTAGAAAGCTCAAATTCAGAACCTCTAGAGTAGCATTTTCTGAAATGCTACCCGTTCCACGCACAGGGCCCAAGAGACAGACAGAGCTCCGGCAGTGCGTGGATGAGACAATGGTACAGGGAGGAGGGTTTTAGATTTGTTAGGAACTGGGCAACATTCTGGGGAAGGGGGAGCCTATTCCGAAAGGATGGACTCCACCTTAACCAGGGTTGGGACCAGGCTGCTGGCGTCGGCATTTAAAAAGGAGATAGAGCAACTTTTAAACTAGAAACGGGGGGGGGGGGGGGGGGGGGGAGGCTGACAGTCGCTCAAAGTGCATGGTTCGGGATAAGGTATCTTTCAAAGATATCACCACAACAGGGAATATAGGGTATCCTGATAGTGAGGTTGCAAAAGAGACCATAGTAGATCAGGTGTCCTTAAATAAAAGTAAAAATCAGACAAAAGATTGCAAATTAATACTGTCAAGTACTGAGCATGATGTAAATAGGAACAACAAACATAGTTTGAAATGTCTATATGCGAATGCCAGGAGCCTAAGAAATAAGATGGGAAAGTTTGAATATATTGCACTAAATGAAAAATTAGATATAATAGGCATCTCTGAGACCTGGTAGAAAGAGGATAACCTGTGGGACACTGTCATACCGGGGTACAAATTATATCGTAGTGATAGGGTGGATTAAATTGATGGAGGGGTAGCATTGTATATTAACGAGAGCCTTGAATCAAATAGATTGAAAATTCTACAGGAAACAAAACACTTCTTGGAATCACTGTGGATTGAAATTCCATGTGTAAAGGGGAAAAGGATAGTGACCAAAGTTCCCGGGGATGTCATGAAGATGTCATTCATGAAGGCTTGGAAGACGGCTGGAGCATTAACAAGTCCAAACGGCATTACCAGATATTCGTAATGCCCGTCGCGGGTGTTAAACGCCGTCTTCCACTCATCCCCCTCCTTGATCCGCACAAGGTTGTAGGCCCCCCTGAGATCGAGCTTGGAGAAGATCTGGGCCCCCTGGAGGCGGTCAAACATCTCAGAAATCAAGGGAAGGGGGTATTTGTCCTTCCGCGTGATGGCATTGAGTCCCCTGTAGTCAATACAGGGGCGCAACCCCCATCCTTCTTCTCCACGAAGAAGAATCCAGCCCCCGCGGGCGATTTAGAGGGCCGGATGAAGCCTCGAGCTAGGTTCTCTCGAATATACTGGGACATGGCTTCCGTCTCTGGCCGGGATAGGGGGTATACGCGGCCACGGGGAGGTTCAGTGCCAGGTAGTAGCTCTATGGCACAGTCATAGGAGCGATGAGGAGGCAGAATCTCTGCTTGCTGTTTGGAAAAAACATCTCCAAAGGATCTGTAGGGCCCCGGTAACATAACATTGGCTCGATCCAAAGGAAGCGTCACTGGGGCTGGCGAGACCTTATCCAAACAGACCTTCTGGCAGCCCGGGCCCCACGCCGTCAATTCACCCCGGGCCCAATCAATGCAAGGGTTATGCAGGCGAAGCCAGGGTAATCCCAAGATTATGGCCTCAGTGGCCGACGGAAGGACGTAGAAGAAGATAACTTCTTTGTGTAAGACTCCTACCCGTATGGTCATAGGCACGGTCCTGGAGCGGAGAACTCCCCGAACCAGTCCCCAAGCCCCTGAGACAGTGATGGACTGAGGTAACTCCATCGTAGGAATTTGATGAACCCACACCAGGTCCGCGCTGATAAAGTTGCCTCCCGCCCCCGAGTCAACTAGCGCCTCAAAACAAGGGGTATCCTTAATCGCCAGTAGAACTGGCACCAAAACCTGCATCCAAGGGGAGACGGACTTTGGCCCTGACCCGGTCTCCCTAGCCGGTATCAGGGCTGCTGGTTTCCCGACTTCTTTCTCTTCGGGCACTCACGGACAAAGTGCCTCTTCACTCCACAATGCAGGCACAACCCCTTAGAGCGTCTCCGCTGTCTCTCCTGGGCCGCCCGGTCAACCTGCATAGGTTCAGACCCATCGGGCACACCCAGCGACGGGGAAGCAGGGCTCTTGTGCGAGCTCCTCGAGTTAGCCCCTGCAACCTGCTGACCAGCGCGACGTTCACAGGCCCGCTCCCTGAACCGGATGTCCACCTGGGTGCAGAGACTGATGAGGTCGTTCAGATCTGAGGGCAGCTCCCGGCCTGTGAGTTCGTCCTTAATGTTGGCCGAGACCCCATGCCAGAATACCGCAGTCAGGCTTGGGTTATCCCAACCTAGCTCCACGGCCAAGGTCCGAAACTGGATGGCGTACTCGCCCAGAGAGAATCGCCCCTGATGTAGGTTCAACAGCTGAGTCGCCGCCGAAGAGGGCTTCCCGGGTTCCTCAAAGATGAGCCGAAATTGTTTCAAGAGCTCTGCCAAATTATCCAGGAGGGGATCCTTCTTCTCCCATAAAGTTAGACATGGCCATGGGAGGGGCATGGGTGTATCAGTGCATTCCGAAACATTACTCATGTTGTTACAGAACATACTGCCTCAGTGCACCTAACTTGGGCACCCACATTTACACAAGGTTTCAGCAAGCGTAAGTCTGGTTCCTAAAGTCAGGTGCGGGAATCGGCGCGAAGCGCGATTCTGTAAAGGGACGTGTGCCTTTTATAGAATCGCACTTAGCGACGATTTTTTCCAACGCTGAATTTCAGTACCATTTATAGAATTTCTCCCTCCTATGCACATATCTCCAGCATTTAGACATGAACATGTAACATCAACTTTGTCTGCTTATGCTGCTCCCTTGTGAATCCCCCTTAGATTTATGTGCTAAGTTGTTTACACGCATCATTTATAGAATAGCGCCGAGTGGTCAGCCAGTAGTTGTGCGCACAGGTGTATATTTACCTGTGTAAGTGCTAGTATTCTAGACACGTGCACCATGGAATAGTGTGAATTACTTAAACACCATGGCTGGCATTTTTTTTAAATAGTGACTGTTGGGGGTTTTTAAGCAGTTGTCTGCTAATTAGTTTTTACGATGCTTGGTTTTTTATTTTCTTTGCGTATGTTCCAATTTTAAGTCACAACATTAATAACTGTTGGTTTTCAGTTGTTATTCATATTTAATATTGGTTATTATAATGTGTTTTAGGTTGATGATGATATTAGTCTTTTTATATAGTTACTTTCTTTGGTTTCTTATGTTTTGTAATGATCATCATTTTATATTGTGATCCAGCTTACACTGGGTTTTCTGGCAAAGCGAATTATAAGTGTCGAAATTAGATTACATTTTCCTTTTTAATCAGCCTGATTTATTGTATTGTTTCTTGCCAAAAGTATCACTTCATTTCTTTAATGTTTTCTAATATCTGTCTTCTGCTTTCAGCTCAATGGAGATTCTCAAGCAAAAGTGCAGAGGATCCTCAGACTGATAACTGGTGGAGGTTTGTCCATAACTGGGTCACACATCTTATGTGGAGACTTCCTCTTCAGCGGTCATACTGTTGTGCTCACACTCACCTACCTGTTTATCAAGGAATGTAAGTTTTAAATACATTATTGAAATAGCACTAGCACAAATTGAAATTCAAGCTTCTCGGGCAAAATTTGCTGAGTACTGCCTCCTCCTCCCCTCCCCCCCCCCCCCCCCCCCCCCCCCACTTTAGCTGGAGGGAGAATTTCCTCCTCCTTTCCCTTGCTGTTCTCTCCATCCGTTCCCCTAAAACCCTTACATTTTCCAGGTGATCAACACAACACCATTGTATATACCTTTAACGAAGTTGTGTTTTTATTCAGTTAAATTAGCCTGTTCCATAAACAGTCATTCCCAGATGATCAAAAACCCCACACTGTTCCAAACAATGCTCTAAAAATAGCACTGGAACAGCGTGGGATTTTATTGCCCCTATGATCAGAGATAATAGCATGCAAATTTATGTGCGATATTATCTCTGGTCATAGGGTAACGTGCAGGAGGATTGTGCCTGAGCGCATCCTCCTTCACTTGTTTGACAGGTCTGGGCTGTCAAAAGCCCAGACTTGTGAAACACATGGGCTGGAGGTCCATGGGACCACCAGGATCCCCTTAAACAGCAAGGCCCTGGTGGCCTAGTGCCACCATTGAGCCCCCACCCATGCCAGCGACATGGGAGTTCAAGGTCCAGCGGACCTCCAGTCTCCCCGACACAAGTTCAAGGGGGAGCTGGAGATCCAGTGGATCTCCATCCCTCACATCCCCCCCCCCCCAAAAAAAAAAGCCCTGGTGGCCCAGTGGGCCACAAACCAAGCCTTCCAACCTGTTGGTCTAGCGGCCCTGTTCCCCACCCCCCTGTACCTTTAGTGCTGGAGGAGGGAGTAGCACTTGAAAAATGCAACGCCCAGCCCTGCTCAGTGCATCACCACCATATAAGGAAGAAACTTGGGAGGGGACATTGGGGTTCCTGTGGGGGTGTTTCTGTTGGAGGGAATGGAGAACCTGCTAGCATGCAAATGCATGCTGGACAGGGCTCACCATTCCTCCACAATGATCTGCAAACCCTAACACCAACTCTGAGCTTTTGGAACAAGTTAGTTTTTAGTGATTTCCGGAAGTTTAAATGGCCATGTGTAGTTTTCACGGCTTTCGGTAGTACGTTCCACAGTTGTGTGCTTATAAAGGAGAAACCGGATGCGTAAGTTGATTTGTATTTAAGTACTTTGCAACTTGGGAAGTGGAGATGTAGATATGTTCGTGATGATTCAGATATGTTTCTGGTTGGCAGGTCTATGAGGTCTGTCATGTATCTCGGGCCTTCACCAAAGATTATTTTATGAACTAGGGTGCAAATTTTGAAAGCAATACGTTCTTTGATAGGGAGCCAGTGTAGTTTTTCACGGAGGGGTTTGTGCTTTCAAATTGCATTTTTCCAAACATAAACCTGGCTGCCGTGTTTTGAGCGGTCTGAAGTTTCTTTAGGATTTGTTCTTTACATCCCGCATAAATTCCATTACAGTAGTTGACATGACTTAGTACCATTGATTGTATCAGGTTGCGAAATTTTTCCCTTGGGAAGAATGGTTTCAGTCGTTTGAGTTTCCACATTGAGTGGAACATTTTCTTCATTGTAGATTTCGCTTCGCTTTCTAGTGTTAGGTTGTGGTCCAGTATGACACCGAGGGTTTTCAGGCTGTCTGAGATAGGGAGGGTGTGATCTGGGGTGTTGATGCTTGTGGGGTTGTATGCATTGTATTGCATGGCTTTTAAAAGATGCTAACTGCACTTGAAATGTAACAGTTCTAGGTTGTTTTGGTTTTGTTTTTGCTGTCTGGTTTCTTTTCGGATGCTACTGGCTGCCATGTGAACAACTAGGTCAGTGACTTTAGGTTTAGCTGATCACTTAGAGATGTTTCCTACCGACTACTATTTCCATTGTACTGCTACAGACATCAGCTGTACTATACAGATAACGCATAAAAGCAGGTCTCCTCTCCATGGAACTTACAATCTAGTCAAGACAGACAAGACAAATAGGTTTTGGGAAGTTTATTTATCATTGTGAGCTTAGTAAAATATGACACACCTATAGCTGGAAACATTCAGGGTTTAAGATTTACAGGCAGCCTAAAAAATGTCCATCCTGGCAATGCATTCCAATTATAAATCAATACTGTGACAAGCAAACAAGCTCTGCTTGTCGGGAAATAAGAGTAATGAACAAGCATAGTGAAATAGTAGCCACCTTAGACCTCTAGAAGGTGGGAGTAGAGGTTATTTACATGTGGAGAACTACATTTCCCATAAGGCATTGAGCTTCAGAAGAGATGACTGAGGAAGCTTTAGAGAGGGGCTAGGTAGTGAGACCTTTCACAGCTGGGAGTAATTAGCAGCAGTACCTGCTGCTAGGAAGGAGAGAGAAATCAGGATAAGCTCAGGAGAAATATTAACAGGGAGGCACTGCAGGATTTAGCAGCAGAAGCTTGGCAGCTAGTGTTTCCCCCCACCCACCACCACCACTTGATTGTTCACTTAACTGGAAGAGCGAGCATCAAGAGCAAGAGAAAGCTTTGTCCACCTTAAGTAACTAAAGGCTCGAAAGGTGGGGAGAAAGGGGGCAGGTCTTCTAGAGCTAGCAGCCAAATAGGGAAAAGCCTGGAAGGGGTAGGGTTCCCCAGGGAAAAGAAGGCTAGAAGTGAAAAATATTTGAAAAGCAAATAATCTTGGTATGGACACTAAAGTGACTGGCTGGATTTAAAAGGTGGAAGGAGACAGAGGGTAGTGGTAAATATAGTTAGCTCCAAGGAAGAGGATGTTATCAGTGGTGTACCACAGGGATCGGTTCTTGGGCCGGCTCTTTTTAACATCTTTGTGAGTGATATTTTGGAAGGACTATCTGGTAAGGTTTGTCTCTTTGCACACGATACCAAACTTTGCAATAGGAGGGCATGGATAGCATGTGGAGGGATCTGGCGAAGCTTGAAGAATGGTCCAGCTTGGGGGAGAGGTGGGGAAGGTTGTGAGAATCAGAGGCATGTAGTAGGACCAATGAGAGAACTCTTTGAGAATTGCAATGATACAGAGGAGTCCTGTTCACCTCTGTTAGCGTAAACTGAAGAGAAGCATATTTTTGTTTATTTAAAAGTTGTTATTTATTATTTGTTGCTTTTGTATCCCACGTTTTCCCACCTATTTGCAGGCGCAATGTGGCTTATATAATACCGTAATGGCGTTCGCCAACTCCGGTAGAGAAGCAAATACAAAGTGATGTTATGTTTGAATAAGGTTCATGTGATTGCAGTTTACTTTTTGTCTTATGTTCATTTTTTTTCTTTTTCTTACATTTGTACCCTGTGCTTTCCCACTCATAGCAGGTTCGATGCGGCTTACATATTATATACAGGTACTTATTTGTACCTGGGGCAATGGAGGGTTAAGTGACTTGCCCAGAGTCACAAGGAGCTGCCTGTGCCTGCAGTGGGAATCGAACCCAGTTCCCCAGGACCAAAGTCCACCACTCTAACCACTAGGATGTTTTATTGTGATCCGCCTAGTATTTAGGCAGAATATAAATTAATAAATACGGCGTTCAAAGCCATTTTCCTCAGTGTTTGCATTCCAATTGAGATGGTGTAAGCTGGGCTAGCATCCTCTGAGGCCCAGATCTGTGCTCCAACAAATCTTGAGCGCCCTCTTGTGACCATATGTACAATTCTAAACACAAATTTAAAAATACATATTTGACAATTCCTGCTACTTTGTTTGAGATGCTCTTTGCAATAATATAACATAAACATTAGATTTTAGAATTGCCTTCTTGAAATCTATACAGTGACTTTTCCAGAGGCCAATATATAAGAAGTTACAACAGTTTAAACAGGACATTAGGTGAAGTTAGTAACATAGTAGATGATGGCAGATAAACACCTGAACAGTCCATCCAGTTTGTCCAGCCGGTCACATTCATTATCAATTCATGATTAAACCAACAATGTATGTGATATAAAATACTTGTACCTGATCTTTCTTTAGTATTTCTGGGATATAGACTGTAAAAGTCCACCTGGCACTGTCTTCATGTTCCAACTACTGGAGTTGCTGTCAAAGCCTACTCCAGCCCATCCTGTGTGCGATGTAAACATAGAGTAGGCACACTTGTTTATACCTTCTTGGAGTGTATTAATCTAGGTATTTTTTGGAGTAAGGTGTTGGAAACGTTAGAGCGCATATTGGCAGTTCGAGTTGACTGGTCCTATAGGATACTATTATTGGGAGATGAGTCTCAATTAAGTGAGCAGGGTATGTCTCATTCTCAGGTGCGTTTTGTATGTGTGGCGCTAATGTTGGCTAGGAAAACTATACTGGCGAATTGGATCCTTGAAGAGCCACCGGCTGTAAATCATTGGCTGGTAAGAATGACACAGATGGCCCGATGGGAAAAGGAACGCAGTAAGTCCTCTGGACAGAGAGGACAGGCATATGGATCCTTGTGGCAGCTTTACGTGGTGCTGCATTCTGGGCCTCCGCTTTCTCCAGGAGTGGGTGGGGAGGGGGTAGGGTTAGGGGGGGAGGGAGAGATGAATGTGTGCAGAGGATATAAACAAAAAGCTAGGTAGGCGGGCTTCATGCATTACTATTTGTCTTATGCCTATGTTTACGTAAAGTGGTATGCGAAGTTCCAGAGATTGCAATTGATGCCAGCTTGTGTGGAGCTATGATTTTGATATATGTTGTAAGATCAGATTTTGGAACTGTATTCTTTGCTCTGATATTGCTAATGTACTGGACATTTATATGTTGTGTTGGAATATTGTGTGCCCTGCACCTTAATAAAAACATTTAAAAAAACAAAAAAACATGGACACAGACCATAAAAGTCCGCCTGGTCCTGGCCTTAGTTCTTCACAATCCAGTATGCAAGGGGAATAATTCTTACATGCAGAGTGCTGTTCCTTACATATCAAATAAAATTGCACTCTGAAAATTTACAAACTGCGTCCTTAATTTATTAACACACAGACATATATCAATACAATACAATTCAAACACTTAAGTTTGAGAAATTAGCCGGGTTGTGGTCGGTGGATCTGAGTATGAGTTATCCCTAGGGATATTGAAGTCTAAAGGCTAAAGAGGTTAGGGCTCTTCAGCTTGAAAAAGAGATGGTTGAGGGGAGATATAAGTTTACCCCCTGCAGCTTCATTTCATGTCCTCTAGTTCTGTAACTTCTCCATTTTTGGAAAAGGTTGTTTGTTCCTTAACATCTTTCAAGAATGTAAATGTCTGTATCACATTTCCCCTGTCTGGGAGTGGCCGATGGTTGGCAGTTACCATAGCTGGTTTTCTGTCCTGTTGGCCTCCCACTTTTAAAACCTGTCAAGCCAGCTATGAACATAAACCGGTTCTTAGGAGTTAACAGTGTCGATCATTTAAAACCTGAGTCCAAAGCTCCATCTCTATTCCACCTGTTTGGCAGGTGCTACGGCATTCTGGAAGAACTCCGTCCACCTCACCTTATGATCCTTCCTAGGACTAGGTTTTCTTCTTTGCCTAACGACTTGCTTTTATCCTTTCCTATATTTTTCCTGGGCTTCAGCCTAGATTGGTTTATGAGGGGGCAGAACAAGCCCATTATGGTTAAGGTCAATTTCCTCTCCCCAAGTTGTTCCAGGTTTCTGAATTGCATATACATATATAAGTACATAAGTACATAAGTAATGCCATACTGGGAAAAGACCAAGGGTCCATCGAGCCCAGCATCCTGTCCACGACAGCGGCCAATCCAGGCCAAGGGCACCTGGCAAGCTTCCCAAACGTATACTGCCACATATTGTTTGTTTGTGTGCATAACTCACTCTTTCTTTAGCACTTTTCAACTTGACTTAGAACAGCATTAATTGAATCCATTTGCAGACATGTAACTTTCTTATCAGTACCAAACTAAGGGGTCCTTTTACTAAGGTGCGCTAATGGTTATCACACACTGTGTGCCGCACAGTCCATTGTATTACCTATGGGCTTCATGGCACTTAACACACACTAACTCATTAGTGCACCCTTAACGCAGTGGCCAATCCTGCACTCGGCATTTACTCTGTTGAAACAACTTTGATCTGATGAGGTCAGTTTTTCTAGGGTACAGTTGAAAAGCACTACCTCCCTTGTTCCTGCCTTGTATATTTTGTCACCACTTCAGATGTGATCGCTGACGCTGGTCTCGATCTAATCCTAACTCTTTTTCTGATTGCTCTTTCGTAGATTCCCCTCGCCACTTCTGGTGGTATCATCTGATTTGCTGGCTGCTGAGCGCTGTCGGGGTGGTTTGCATCCTGCTGGCACATGAACACTACACTGTGGATGTAGTCATCGCATATTATATCACTACGAGGCTCTTCTGGTGGTACCATGCCATGGCAAACGAGAAGGTGAAAAGTTAACACTGTATCCATAGCTTTTGCTTGTGCATAGAGAGATACAGGAAGAAATAACCTATTGCTGTTGAGTATCTGTCTTGTTTGAATTAATGCTTATTTGCCCAACTATGCTTTTATATGGAAAGGACTCAGTACAGCAGGGATTCTCAACCCAGTTTTCGGGGCACACCCAGCCAGTCAGGTTTTTGGGATACCCACAATAAATATGCACAAGATATTGTCCCAAAAACCTGACTAGCTAGGTATGTGCTGAGGACAGGGTTGAGAACCCTTCACTACAGAAAATCAGAGGGCGGAAAATAATAAACATTTATTATGTTTCATGTTCATTTGATTTACCACATACTACTACTACTACTTAACATTTCTAGAGCGCTACTAGGGTTACGCACAGTAAGGGACATTGATGTGGTTTACATAATAATAGAAATAAGGAAACCAGGAAATGAAAAATACTCATTAACATAGGCAGGGACCAACAGACAACAAAAGGAAGGAAATGTTACATGGTCATGAACATGACCAGAGACTAATAAAGAACAAAGGAAAGGACAAAAGGCCAGTATATCAATTCTAAAACATAAAGATATGGGAGGAAGAAAAACAGAGAATTACACACAAATTACGTGATTGCCACCAGCCCAGTTGGGATTGCCAGAGAAAGGTGGAGAGGCGTTAGTTATGCCTGAGGAAAGAAATAGAACTGAATCCTCTTTTAAAGAATTCAAATCCTCTCTGAAAGTCTAACATCTAAAGGTTGATTTATACCAGAGGGGTAGGAGCCAGAACACTAAAGCAAAAGTGTCCAGGCAGATCTGATAGTGGAAAGGGAGCGTCAGGAAATTGTGTTAAGAGGACCAGAGTGTTCTCTGTGGGGAATATGGAATTAGCAGGCTGGATAAGAATAGTAGTAAGCTGACATAGACAACCTGATGGGTGATTGTGAGTATCTTGAAGGGAATCCTCTAGGCAAGAGGGAGCCAGTGCTCAGTCTGAAAAGAGGGATAACATGGCCAAATTGTTTCAAGCTGATTAGTAGCCTAATAGCTGTGTTCTGAATCAATTGTTATCTTCTTATTTGAGTAATCTGTATGCCTTGGTAAAGGGAGTAGCAGTAATCTAAGCAGGAGATTACCAAGGCAAGGATAAGGATACAAAGAGAGGGAAAGTCCAGAATGGAACAGATACGATGTATTTGTTGTAAAGCAAAGTAGCACTTGGAGACAATAACTAGAGATTTGGGCCTAGAAATTGAGTCCTCGACCAACTTCAACTCCATGAATCTCTTAAGGGGAGCTGTACTCCATTGACACTAGGTATAGATGGAACTATGGATGACGAACACCAAGAGAAAATAATAGCACTTCATTTGGCTGTATTTAGTTTCATCTCATTCAAGGATAATCGTTCAGCAACTTTATAAAAACTAGAAGGAATGGTATAATGAGGTGAATGTGTATGTAAGGGAGAGAGGATCTGAGTATCGTCAACAACAAAATAAATGTGAAGCCAAGACACTGGGGCAACAAAGTAAGCAGTGCAAGAAAATATTGAAGAGGATTTGGCCTGAGATTGTGCCCTGGGGAACACAGAATTCAAGGGCACAGGTGAGGAGGATTGCTGAGACCAGTGAACCAGAAACGGTCTATTGATGAAATAGGAGAGAACACTACCAGAGATACAAAGTTCATGTAGCACATGGAGGAGTATAGAGTGATTAACTAGGTCAAAGGCAACAAGGAGAGAGGGAGAATATCTCAGTCATTGTCTAGGTTTACTTTGATGTGGTTGGTAAGATGAATGCATTCAATAGAGCAATGTGCAGAGAATCCAGCTTACCTAAGGTGTAAAATATTTGTTTTGTTTTTTGAGGAAATTGGTCAGTTGAACAGTAATTCTAGCCACAAATAGTTTGTTACTCCTGATGACCAGTGAATATGAGAATAATATTGCCCTTAGCTGGGCTCGCAAGTAGTTTTGGAAGAAGTTGCCATCTTTCATTAGCTCACTGGCATCATGGCAAAGTCCACAGGTACTTTTCACCCACAGAGTTACACCAAAGAGTCAAAGAGAATGTACACAAGGGCTTTCATGTTGAAAATCACTGCAAGTACTCAGAAATTAGCTCTTGCTTTTTCTCTGGGCACGTCCACGGAAAACAATGCACATAGTCTGAAAATGTAACCTATGTCATCCCCCAGACCAAAACATGCAGCTGGGAAATAGAGTCTGGCTAAATTTCAGTCACCTTCTATTGTGAATGCTTCCTTCAAATGCTGCTTGAAGTCCCTGTGCACACTTTCAGTTGGGATGGTAGGCAGTTTTCAGACAGCACTTTTACTTGAGTGACTTGGTACCCTGGTAAATGGCATTTGAAAATTGCCCTGCTTGCAGTTAGAAAATGGGGTAGTGGGCCAGGTCTTCAAGACGTTCAGGGCTGGATGGAGTTTCATTATAAGTCTTTACTAGAGTATCTGAATGTGGTTTGGGAGTGATTTATATCTAAAGTAACTGTATGCATATTTTTCACAAGTTAAAATGGTATAGGATAAGGATTCAGTTTAAATTGGACCTACCCTTGTGACAGGTCTTCAACAAAGTGTATGACTTGATAATCACCCATCATCATTCTCCTGACTAGCTCTGAGATATGAGGCTCAATTTTGCATAGATCTTTCAGGAAGGTATTTGGACATCCCAGATTTAGGGCATGCACAGTTCTCTAAGTATTTTACAAAAGGCCCACCAGATGTGGAGACTTTTGTAAAATACATACGAGGATAAAGAAAGCCTTTGCTTCTTGTTGAACCATTGTTGAAGTCCTTACACTGCTGCTTAATTTTTGTTATTTCTGTATTTTGTATATGGAATTGATTTTTATTTTTGTTTTAAGTACTTTTATTATGTGTGCTTTATTATAAAACACCTAGAATGATAGGATAGAGCAGATACATTTTTTAAAATACTTTATTTATTATTTTAAATAGTAATACAAAGATAATTCTTTGAAAAGATACACCAGTTTTAAGAAACATTTCAAATTAAGAAACTAAACTATACAAACAAATTCTTCTCAGCTGGTTACGATAGTCCACAATTGCAGATAACATTTTTTAATAAATAAAAATGCACATGGAAGAGCTGGCATGTCTGGAGGAAACAAGCATGTTCAAAAGTAAAGAGAAGCATCACTAGTGGTTTTGAAGGTATAAATGCTGATTTTCAACCTGCCATTGTAAGTACTGGCATTTATTATTATTATTATTTATTACATTTGTATCCCGCGCTTTCCCACTCAAAGCAGGCTCAATGCGACTTACATAGTAATGGGAAGAACAATATAATATAACAAATATAACAGTAATAAAAGAGATAAGTAGGTAAAAGATAGGTGATGTGGAAGGGAGGAAGGTGGGAGATTTAGTCTGGAGCAATGTCACTGTCTTCTGGGTATGTGTCGGGTAGATGGGTTCATAAGATTAGTCTGGGTCATTAGACACATAAATGCTAGATTCTGCA
Source organism: Microcaecilia unicolor (assembly GCF_901765095.1). Taxonomy (NCBI): domain Eukaryota; kingdom Metazoa; phylum Chordata; class Amphibia; order Gymnophiona; family Siphonopidae; genus Microcaecilia; species Microcaecilia unicolor. Next base: position 430,961,116 of record NC_044032.1, read on the forward strand.
AAACTGGATGTCTGGGAAGAGCCAATTTAAGAGTTAATCAAAAGTGAGGACAGAGTATCAAAGAACAGATGACTGGAGACCTTGGCAACAGCTGTTTCTGTATTTTGTAGAGAGCGAAAGCCAGAACTCTTCCGTTGTATGATTCCGTAATGTGGCTATGCCACTTGATCTCTATCTTACCACAACATCACTTTGTATTTGTTTACACTGGAGTCTGTAATGCCTCTCCGGTACTATGTAAGCCACATTGAGCCTGCAAATAGGTGGGAAAATGTGGGATATAAATGTAACAAACAAATAAAATCATAGTGGATCGAGAATAGATGAAAATCCATGTCCAGATGAGCAGTTAGCTGACCCACCTGTCTCGCAGCAGGTATAAATACAAGACCCTTTACCCCCAAAACTGAAGTCCACCAAATTGGAGAACCTTGTAGATAAAAGTACCTTTTTTTCTATGTGTGCATGTTATGAAAGGGCACCATGTTTTTAAATAACAGTATCTCTTATTTCCTCTATATAACAAAAAAAAATGTTGGGTGTACAATAATACAACTTGGCTCAGAAATCGACCTATGATAGAGCTATAAAATCATCATACAACAAATATGTAGTGGGATAAATAATCTTTGAAACCACGGTGTAATTATGTCGTCGTCATGTGTAATTAAACTCTGGAATTCGTTGCCTGAGAATGTGGTAAAGGCGGTCAACTTAGCAGAGTTTAAAAAAGGTTTGGACGGCTTCCTAAAGGAAAAGTCCATAGACCATTATTAAATGGACTTGGGGAAAATCCACTATTTCTGGGATAAGCCGTATAAAATGTTTTGTACTTTTTGGGGATCTTGCCAGGTGTTTGTGACCTGGATTGGCCACTGTTGGAAACAGGATGCTGGGCTTGATGGACCTTTGGTCTTTCCCAGTATGACAATACTTATGTACTTATATGTACAGTTGGTCAGTATGGGTTTTTCACTGGAATATAAGCACATCATAATTTCTGACACAAAATGTTATGGAATGAAACAGTTTCTTAAAATGTTTCCTGAAAAACAATGGTTACTTGGTAGAATGAAGACACTTACTTGTAAAATCGATATTGCCAGCGATTTCAGATGCCACCCCAGTAGTGGTCAACCCCACAGCACATATGCCGCCAATGTAATTTTTACCAAGGTGAAGCTCCAGTATTAAGTCAAGACATTCTGCAGACCTGCTCCACACATAGGCATTTCAAACGTGAACTTTAAATTATTTGCACTGATAGTTTAAATTCAGCAATTTTTGGGGTATGTTTACTAAGATGCATTAGCGTTTCTAACACACCTTTAAAGTTAAGGCGCGTTAAACGCTTACGCACTTTTACATTTCTATAGGCATGTTAGCGTTTAACGCGCGTAAACCATTTACGCACTTTTAAAACATTAACGTGCCTATAGCGCACCTTAGTAAACATAGGCATTTGTTTGCAAATTAGATTTTGAACATAACGTTCTCGGTGTTCACATTTATCCTTTTCATTCGTTCACATGATGTTTCGAAGTACCTTTATTAGATGGTTTGCATAGAATATTTATCATGCTACATATTTGTTGAATGATCATTTTATAGCTCTTTCATAGGCCTGAGCCAAGGTTTATTATTATACACCCAGCTACTTATTTATTAAAGAGAAAAAAATAAAAGGTGCCTGTTATTTTGAAACACATTGTACATTTGTACTTCCAGCAGGCTAAGATTCCACTCAGCTGGATTTGGATGAGTTAAGCATTTTTACCCACATAAAATGATGCATGGCTCTTTGAAAATGTTCTGCAGTCCAGCTGTAGCTGTTAAACATTGTCACAACACATTCTACCAATAACTACTTGCACAAGTCCTTCATTTGTAATTGAATTTATCTGTTGGCGGCTCCCACTACACTCATAAGTTTATCCATATCACATTCTTTGTCCTTTTTTGGTGTATTGACCATATGGTCAAACTTGCTGGTATAATTGATGTCTAACTTTGCTTTATTTCCTCTTCTGGAAACAGAGTTTAAAGACATCTGCACAGTCAAACTTCCTGGCTCGCTGCTGGTGGTTCCCCGTGTTTTACTTCTTTGAGAAGAATATCCAAGGCATAATACCTTGCTCTTTCTCCTGGCCCATAACCTGGCCTCCAGGCTGCTTTAAATCGTCCTGCAAAAAATATTCACGTGTTCAGAAGACAGGAGAAGACAGCGAAAAATCCACCTGAAAAAAAAAATATGCAGTTTTCTTTACCAAAAACAGTTCATGCTATAACCAAATGAATAGTTTTTAAAAATGGACACAGTTGTAAATCAGGATGACATGGACCAAATTTTGTATAACCAATTGGACAGCTGGTGGCAGGAAACATTGGGAGTGGAGAGGAGAGAATGCGTTACTCGTTGAATTCAACGTTTACTGCTCCTGATCTGGAGCTTGGCTGCTGAGTGCTAGTCTAATGCACCATGGATTAGAGCTGCCTTCCCTGGGGAGAGGGCACTCAGGACTGTGGTTCAGTAATGGGGCTTCTCAGGAGGTGCCAAGGAATCCATCACTCTGTATTAATTGTCGTCCATCCACAAATACGTCCAAAGCTCTGACTCAGTTTTGATCATGGAAGTTTGTTGAGGTGGAAAGGCACAGTGCCTGTCCTTCCACTGCTCTTTATGTACCCAGAGTAGATGATGGTGAAGAGGGGGGCTGCATTGTCTCTGTTGGGGAAGGGCCACCTAATTTAGGGATAGAGAATGCACACATGAGCCATCATGTCTGTGAGCCTTATTTGTCCATGAAAGCTTCAGTTTCCTCCTGCCTACATTATGTATTCTGTTTATAAATCACTCAGTTATTTAAGTACCTTTTGATTTTTGTTTTCTGGAAAACTGAGAAAGCTGTTACAGTGCCAGCAGAAAATACTAAAGCAGAGAAGAGAGATCTGAAGATATCACAAAAGTCTCTACAAGTGCAAAGAAAGACAGTTATATAATAATTAAAAAAAAAACCCAAACAATTAAAATGCACAGTTTTTGCTATTTCAGCACGATGTACTAAGGTTTTTCTCACATTCTGTGTTGGGGGTGAGGGGAGTGTAGTGACTGGGCCCAAAATGTTATTTTGTGTTCATTCAATAATTAGGGGAGGGGTAAGGTTGTATTTGGCCCTTCCCATCTTATTAACCCTAAAAGATTCCTGATATGGAAAGTATTCCAACTGTAAATCCTTTTTTAGGGGGGAAGGGGGGGGGGGTACTTCAGAACAGTGTAGGGAAAAGGTTTAGTTTTGGAACCTGCATTATGACCCCTTTTATAAATGACCATGTTCTGAACCATTAATGTCCGTTACTTTTTCTGGCCAGATAAACAGGAGAAACAGTGCCAGGTATATTTGGAACACCTGCCACCAGTTGGGTACTACAAACCTTCTCCACACAGCAGCCTTGTCTATCATCCTGTCATTGTGGGGTTGGGGGAGTTATCAACTTGGTCTGCTATTAAGTCGAACTTTTCTGCTGCCAGGAAACTTAGAATTTTTGTTTTTCTCATTTCCCAAGAAACCTGAGCAAAGCAGTAAGGTTGCTGTGCCAATTTACTTGAAAATGCAGAAATAGGGGTCAACAAACAACCTATAGGGACTTTTTTCTTTTTTTTTCCTTTTGCACTAATTCAGCTCTCTAGAATTATCCTCCTTTCATCATGTCAGTGAAGAAACAGTGCAGTTACACTGGGTTTAGACAATAAAGAGTCAGCTAGACCTTGGATTGTGTGTATATTAGGGATGTACATTGATGAAGGTGCCTTTGGTTTGTTTAGTGTGCCTTAAAAATGTAGTGCACATTAATCTACAAATTAATACACATTATGAAGGCTGTACAGGTACACGATCTCTAATCTGAAATCCCTGGGACCAAACACATTTTTGGTTTTAGAATTTCTCATATTTTGCAATGGTAGTCAGGAAGCTGAGGAGCTTAATGAAAGTATTGCACAACTTAGTCAGTGCTGGTTGGTAAATACTGTTCATTTTCTGCTTTTCACTGCTACCCATTGGAGAATCTGCAGCTCTTTTAGGTTGAGCAAGTATTGCATTGGGGGCATGTTTGGTGTTCAGATGACCTCCTTGAAAAAAATTTCAGTTTTTAGAATTTCAGATAAGAGACCTGTATTTAAATGAATGTGTGAAAGAAACTGATAAAATCACTGTGCACACCCTTATTGCATATGCCTTTACAGTTCAATAAAGAAAAGCTGGATCAACATGCAGGCAGCTGAAAGTCACCTACTGTGCAGTGGTGTTGCTATGGGTTAGGCACAGGCTCACCTATTCTTGGCTGTGGCCCACCCAGCAATGGCGCCTCACTCACCTCTTTCCCTCTCCTCCACTGGCAGCCTGGGATCTGCCCCTCTCTAAACCCCCTCTCCCCTCCCCCCACAGTGTACCTCAGAGGTGTCCGGCAGCTTCAGCAATTCATTATGGCTGCCTGCGAAAATTAAAGTGCTGCGGGCACCAGATGCCAGGGGGCGGGGCTAGAGAGAAGGGTTGTTACTGGCCACATGTGTGCAAAGGAGGAGAGATGTTGGATGGGGGGAGGTTTAAAGAAACCATGTATTTTATATATCTATCTGAATACATCTCGCCTTATACCTCTCCTACTCTTCTCCGAACTCTCTTGCTCCTTTTCCTGCTCTCCGCTGGGGACATTAATCCCAATCCTGGTCCTCCACATCAACTCTCATCCTATTTGTGCAGGTCACATCGTGATATCTCCAATCTAATTTCTGTTCCTCTCCTCCCCCCTTCTTCCCTGTCTTTCTCTTGCGCTCTGTGGAATGCCCGCTCTGTCTATAACAAACTTTCCTACATCCATGACCTCTTTATCTCTCGTACTCTCCACCTGTTTGCCCTGACTGAAACATGGCTTTACCCTGAAGACTCGGCTTCAGTCGCGGCCCTATGCCTTGGAGGTTATCTTTTCTCCCATACTCCTCGCCCGGTTGGCCGCGGAGGTTGTGTCGGGCTACTACTTTCACCCGCTTGTAGATTTCAACCTCTTCTTCCACCTCAGTCTCACTGTTTTTCTTCCTTTGAAGTCCACTCCATCCGTCTATTTGCTCCTCTGCCTCTCCGAGTAGCAGTCATTTATCGACCCCCTGATAAGTCCCTTTCTTCCTTTCTCACTGACTTTGATGCCTGGCTTTCCTTCTTTCTTGAACCTTCATCTCCTTCCCTCATTCTTGGGGATTTTACCATTTATGCTAATGATCCCTCTGACTCTTATGCTTCTCAGTTTCTAGCTTTAACATCCTCTTTCAATCTTCAACTGTGCTTCACTGCCCCCACTCACCAGAATGGCCACTGTCTTGATCTTATCCTCTTCTCAAACTGTTCACTCTCCAGTTTCTGTGCCTCAACTCTTCCCCTCTCTGACCATTATCTGATAACTTTCACACTTAAACACCCTCCTCCCCAGTCCCGTCCAATCTTAACCAATACATTTAGGAATCTTCAGACTATTGACCCTTCTACTCTGTCCTTCAGTGTTTCAAATCTCTTCTCTACCACTATGTTATCCAAGGCTGTCAATGAGGCTGTCTCTTCCTATAATAACTATTCTCTCCTCTGCTCTGGATACTCTCGCTCCTCCCATTCCCTGTTCTGTAAAACGTACCACACCCCAGCCTTGGCTGACCTCTAGAATCCGCTACCTATGCTCCTGTGCCTGTTCTGCCGAACGCCTTTGGCTGAAATCCTGTGCCCATGCTGACTTCATACATTTCAAATTCTTGCTGACCTCCTTCCTGTCTGCTTTTTTACTTGCCAAACAGGACTATTACATCCAGTTGACAAATTCTCTTGGCTCAAACCCTCAACGTCTCTTTGCAACACTGAACTCTCTCCTCAAAGTGCCTTCACCTCCAACTCCCCCTTCACTTCCCCCCAGACTCTGGCTGAGTACTTTCATGATAAGGTTCACAAGATTAAACTTGAATTCTCCTCCACCTCTCCTTACCTTAGTCCATTCTCTCAACCCTCCAACCCCTGCTTCCTTTTCTGAAATCACTGAAGAGGAAATTACACATCTTCTTTCCTCCTCGAAACTAACTTACCTGTTCCACTGAACCTATTCCCACCCATCTACTTAACACTCTGTCTCCTACTGTCATCCCTTTTATCTGTCATATCCTCAATCTTTCACTTTCCACTGCGACTGTTCCTGATGCCTTCAAACATGCCGTAGTCACACCACTCCTTTAAAAACCTTCATTGGACCCTACCTGTCCTTCCAACTGTCGCCCCATCTCCCTCCTCCCTTTCCAATCCAAGATACTTGAACGTGCTGTTCACCGCCATTGCCTTGACTTTCTTTCATCTCAAGCTATTCTTGATCCAGTTCAATCTGGCTTTCGCCCCCTTCATTCAACTGAAACAGCACTTGCTAAAGTCTCCAATGATCTGTTCCTGGCCAGATCCAAAGGTCTCTATTCTATCCTCATCCTTCTCGATCTATCTGCTGCTTTTGACACTATTGATCACAGCCTACTCCTTGATACGCTGTCCTCACTTGGATTTCAGGGCTCTGTTCTTTCCTGGGTTTTTTCCTATCTCTCCCAGCGTACCTTTAGTGTATACTCTAGTGGATCCTCCTCTACTTCTATCTGTCAGTTGGTGTACCTCAGGGATCTGTCCTGGGGCCTCTTCTTTACAGCCTGCCTGTCTGACATTGCTGCCTGGATGTCTCAGTGCCATCTGAAACTAAACATGACCAAGACTGAGCTTCTTATCTTCCCCCCTAAACCAACCTCTCCTCCTCCCCCATTCTCTATTTCTGTGCATAACACTCTCATCCTTCCTGTCTCATCAGCTCGTAACCTTGGGGTCATCTTCGATCCTCCCTCTCCTTCTCTGCACATATTCAGCAGACTGCTAAAACCTGTCGTTTCTTTCTCTATAATATCAGCAAAATTTGCCCTTTCCTTTCTGAGCACACTACCAGAACCCTCATCCACATTATCACCTCTCATTTAGACTATTGCAACTTGCTTCTCACAGGTCTCCCACTTAGCCATCTCTCTCCTCTTCAATCTGTTCAAAATTCTGCTGCACGACTAATATTCCGCCAGTGTCGTTATGCTCATATTAGCCCTCTCCTCAAGTCACTTCACTGGCTTCCTATCCGTTTCCGCATACAGTTCAAACTCCTCTTATAAGTGCATTCACTCTGCAGCTCCTCAGTACCTCTCCACTCTCATCTCCCCCTACATTCCTCCCCGGGAACTCCGTTCACTGGGTAAATCTCTCTTATCTGCACCCTTCTCCACCGCTAACTCCAGAGTCCGTTCCTTTTATCTTGCTGCACCATATGCCTGGAATAGACTTCCTGAGCCAGTACGTCAAGCTCCATCTCTGACCGTCTTCAAATCTAAGCTAAAAGCCCACCTTTTTTGATGCTGCTTTTAACTCCTAACCCTTGTTCAGAACCTTTATTTTATCATCCTCACTTTAATATTCCCTTATCTCTTGTTTGTTCTGTCTGTCCTAATTAGATTGTAAGCTCTGTTGAGCAGGGACTGTCTCTTCATGTTCAAGTGTACAGCACTGCGTACGTCTAGTAGCGCTATAGAAGTGATAAGTAGTAGGGGTGTGGAAGGGCCCACCCAAAATACCAGGCCTGGGTGCACTACTGCTACTCTGTACTATTTAATCCCAGGGCAGATGTACTGTTTCCTTGCTGACCTGATGAAGGGCGGAAAATTCTCAAAAATCCTTATAGATTTTTGGTTGGCCTTTATTGCAACAGTAAAAACTGAAAAGTTACTGCTGGGGGCAAGCTGCAGTCCTGGTGGAAGGTTGGTTTTTTTTTTTTTTTTAAAGGTTTACAGTGTACAAGCTCGTAGCTCTGGAAACATTCATGCCATAAAGTTACTCCAGAGTGTGTCTCATGATTGATTTTCTGATTCCAGACTCTGCACTGCAGTGATAATGTGAAGAGATGTATGTCTCTGAGCACACCCAAAGGCAGGGAATGAAAATTCATTTCTAGTCACTCTTCCTCGCTGGTTCAAAAGCAGAAGTGCGACTTCGGTGACATCTTTCAGCTGCACTGAGTTTGCATCTGCACAGCAAAAGTAGAAGTCCACAATTCTGGGGTGGGTGGGGGAAGTGATTGGCAAAATGCAGTCTTCAACACAGTTTCTTAGTGCATACAAGGTTTCATTCTTCTCTCTTTCTTTGGGTTTCTGCTAAACATGGACCCAGCAAAGAGCCTGTAACCCTCAAGTGACCCCCTGCTTTTGTGTGGGACTGGGACAGCCTGTGAGAGAAGGAATCAAGGGGATGCTTGAATTGGGATCTGGAAAAAGAGCAGAAGACTTAAACATGGAACCACATAAATGATACTGCTACTTACCCAGGCTGCTTCCTAGTGTTCTTCTATAATTAGGAGTTATGTGCGCATCTGTCGTACACCCTATTCTATAACATTGCGTCTAAATTTCATAGCACACAATTCCAAAGGGGGCGTAGCCATGGGAGGGGCATGGGTGGGTCAGGGCCATTGCCCGAATTTAGGCGCAGTGTTCTAGAATACCTGCATTTGCACGCCTAACTGCCATCAGTTGGATGCGAGCATTTACATCAGCTTTTGGCGTATGTAAATGCTTGCCCCCCCCCCCCCCCCTAAAGTTAGGTGTGAAATGTGTGCTAAGCTAGTATTCTGTAAAGGTCGTTCCATGCAGAGCACCCTTCACAGAATAGTAGCTTAGCGTGGCTCATCCTGGCGCCTAACTTCGGGTGCTGTTTATTGAATCTACCCTTATGAATGCATTGCGTTGTACTTTGTACATCTAATTGGCTATCACTTAAATTGTCCTTTGGTAAAATATAATCGCACACAATGTATGATTCTGCAATTTTAAATTCTTCTGTACTATAATTTATGAATAACAGACCATCAGAGGTGATTTTCCACAGAGATAATTATCTCGCTTTATGGAAGTTGGTATAACACTGTCATCAGTTCGTATGCTTTTTTTTATTATTATTTTACATAATTTTAACTATTCTACACTTTTCTTATTCCAGTACTTAATAATTATCATTTTTTCAAATTTATATTTTTTTTGCTTTTTTCTAAAAAGAAATTATCTTCCAATTCTCGTCCAAGGGGATATGTGGCGACATGTGTTTCGCCTCTGCTGTTTCAAGGCATTCCCCTGTAATTCAACTAACTGATGTTATTACTTGTATAGATTTCAAAATGCTTCACCCTCTGAACATTGACTACCTTAAGTTTTGCTGCAGTGCTTTAGCATCCTGCCCCCTTAGTCAAAGCCCTGGTCACAGGACCATTTGTTTCAACCAATCTAAGTACCTGATCAATCCATCATCCATTCAATTTCTTTGCTAAGACTGAAGGGCTCTTCAGATTTCAATTTGTGTATTCAACTTTGTTCTTTATAATTCAAGTACTACTAGTTGGATATACAAATTGAAATCTGTAGAGCCCTCAGTGGAAGATCACCTCTGATGGTCTGTAAATCCTAAATTATAGTACAGGAGAATCTAAACTGCAGAATTATACATGGTGTGTAAGTCGGGGAAGGCAGCCATGTTGCTAGGGCCAGGCAGTGGTCATACCACAGCTTAACAGTGCTACACTTAAAGGTGTGGTTATCATTTGTTATCTGCCATGTTAGTGTGTTGACATCTCTGTTGCTTGCAAGTTGCACTTCCCACCTACACTCTGGCTCTAATATGAAGTTCAACACAGTAATTAACGAATACTGCTAAAGCAGCATGTTAATGTCATCACCTGCTAAAACTCACAGTAAAAAGGCTCAGAGGATGCCTGGTAGGAGCCTATTCTGTAAAGGAATGTAGGTACCTAATTTCCTTTATAGAAAACTAGCCTGACTAGGGGTATGCGTGCCTACAATTTAGGCACGGGCGCTTAGGCCAGCCATAGACCTGGTGTTAACATTGCCAAAGATCCACATGTACTTTACATTAAGTGTCCACCCAGGCTCCTCACCCCCTTTGCAAATATGCACTAGGCAAGATGGGTGTGTATTTACAGAATAGCACTTAGGCAGAATTGTGGCATAGCATGAGCATAAATTTAGCGTCTGTTTCATGGAATTGTCCCCTAAACACCTAACGTGGACTAGTAAAGAGTGGCCTTCGTGACTTAAATTACCAATGGTGCTATGATATGAACAGTCACAATTCTCCACTTGCCCTGCAGAGACAAAGCAGTGCTTGCTTAATTTTGTTCAAAGTTGACCAAAAGGGGAAAGAAAAATGTATTGAGAAACCACAGTATAAACAATAACCAGAAAGCCAACGCGCTGATGTGATAAAAAGGATCTGCAATATGTATCAGAATGTTGGTGCAGTAATAATTGCTGTGTGAGATTTACTTGGAAGGTCAAGATTAAAGGGGTTTTTTTTTTAACCCATTAGTGCCCAACGTTCCCATATGGGAGCTTATTATGGGAACATTGGGCACTCATGGGTTAAACCAAATGTTGTTATAAAAAGGAACCACTGAGTGCAGATAAAATGGATTTTTCTGCAGGAAAATCCAGAGTGGAAAAAGCTGCTATTCTAATAAGTAATACGTTGTCATTGTGTGAATAGCTATTTAGAGCATTTGGTAAGTGTACATTGTCCCTTTAAGGCAACATAACCTAGCACCCTAACCCACAGCTGGGTCATAGATGAGCGGACTTTACAGTGAGGTAACTTCATTTAGTGTACGTATTGTCTAGTCTACATATTTTCCTGTATGATTTTAAAGACTACAGGAAAGCTGAAATAATAATATGCAGCTCCCAGTTTACGACATGTTCGATCCATCCTTGAATGTCAGTGCAGTAGAAAAACCAGATGGCTTCTCTTTCAAGAAATGTAGTAGCTTCGTGTTTGAAAATTTTTTTTTTAATGCATATTGTTGTAACATTGTTCAAGGCAAAACCAAAACTTAAACTCCAGAATGATTTCAAACAACATTTACAAACCAGGATTGGGGAACATGTTGTGGTGTTTTCATCTGGTCCCCCCATTCTAGCTGATACCTGACAGCTATGCCCTGGGAATGATCTGACTCCACTGCAGTGTTAGGCCATTTCAGCACTATTTGTGCTTTCCTACACCAGAGACGCAGCAGTTTCAGACAACTGCTCACCGTAGCTACCATTGCCCATCTCCCTACACCCTCATTTCACTTTCAGAGCAGATCAGGGCAACTTGATCTTTCCTGGGGCTGCAAATGGGCTCAGCTTTTAAGGTAACCAGCTATGCACATTCACCCAATATTCTGGAATCCAGAGATGTTTGGGGCTTTTGGAAATTTGAATTGCAGAACCTTGAACATCTCAGGAAGCACTGGCCAAGTACCAACATTCATCCCTCTTCAAGAGTGTCGAGATGACTGTTAAAAATAAAACTCTTGCAAAATACTTTGCTTGTCTGGATAGTCTTACATGTGAACCAGATGCATTATGCAGTCCCAATGTTTTTTGTGAAAAAGGAGGTGCAGGTCTATAGATGTCACTTGGAATGGCTAGGCCTGGTTCATCCCAAAGGCTGAGTGCATTTTTCCTTAACAGTGGTAAAACAGATTAATGTAGCCATTTTTTGTCCGTGACAGTCATTGCTGGATTTCTACCTGTCTTGCCAAGAAAAGGTCCCTAAGATGCACAAAAACTCTAGTGGCAATTCTGACATATTTTGTAGTGTTTTAGAAAATCCTGTAGATTTTGCTGGTTTCCAAAACTTTGATTCTGCTTTTATGACAATTATAGTGATTTTTTTTAGAAAACGCTTGCAAAGTTCCTCAGTTTTGTACATCTCATCAGAAGCAGGACTACCTGGTAACCCTGTCTGTTGATACTATCTCCCTAAGGCTGGCTAATTGCCCACCATATGATCTAACAAGTTTGTGTAAAGTGTCAGTGTTGGTTGGTTGATGCAGTTTTTTTTTTTTTTTTTAAATCATTAAGAGGCAGAGAGAAGCTGATGGTGCTATTAAGAAATTTAAATCTTTTTACAAAAACAGTCATGAAGTTATGATAGACATCATTTTGTTTGAAAGTGTTACTTGCTAGTTTGTTTCTGTCTTTCATGATCTGCAGGAAGTCTAGATTAGACAGAGAGAAAATCAGCCAGAGCGGAAGGCATCCCTCCCTTAGTGCGTTCAAGACGACAACTCAGTAAAAGGTAGTGCTAGCTCAAACTTTGATAAGCTTCAAAAAGAAAACACTTTCATTTTAAGAAGCAAAGTCATTGCCAGTTGTACCCGTGCAATAAAAACTTTTGGTTGTCTGGGTCAAAAATGAATGTTCCCGCAAGATGTGTTTGCTGGAGTCCTGGGGACCCCCTCATGTGAGTCAGAGTTTCATGATGGTCACAATGAATATGCATAAGATAAACTGCATATATTGGAATCCCTGCATATGCAAATTGTGCACATCCTGAAAACCTGACTGGCTGTGGCACTGATGGAACAGATCTGAAAAGCCCCCATGAAGCCCTCTGCTGGGTCCCTTCCGTCTTTCTCCCTGCTGGCCTGCCATGATAGAAAAGGGGGAAGAAAGGACTAAGGGGCCCTTTTACAAAGGGTTTTTTTTTTGTAATGCCTATGACGATAATTGACCCCGATTTAAAGGCCTTTTGTCCAATAAAGTTTTCTGTTTGGGTGGAGGCGGGGGTGCTGATGCTTTTTCCCTTTCACACACTTTTTGTACTCCACAAGGGTTGATATAGAAATTCTAAAAGCTACATAACTTCTGAGAGAATTTTCTTTTACTGTTATTGTTTGAGCATTTACTCTTTAATTACCAAACTCATTATTTATAGGTCAGGCAGGAATGGTGCACAGAACATAACCAAAGGCCAAGTGGCAGGAGCATTTGAGGCTTCCTAATTTCAGGCAAAAGGAGTTAGGAATGCAGCCAAAACATCTCTCACTTTCTCTGCAGATTAACTGAAATCACTTCTACAAGATTGTAACAAAACAATTTTTAACAAGTCAGTCATTAACAGACAAGCCAAAGCATTCAAAACCCATGGCAAATTCTAGTGTGAGCAATTGTCAATGGCAACAGATAATCTACGTGTTGCACAGACAACAAGTTAAGGGGCCCTTTTACAAAGGTCTGCTGAAAAATGGACTGTGGTAGTGTAGGCACGTGTTATGGACGTGTGCAGATCCATTTTTCAGTGCACCTGTAAAACAGGGTTTTTAAAATATTTTTGGCAAAAATAGATGTGGGGCAAAATAAAAATTGGCGCGCATCCATTTTGGGTCTTAGACCTTACCACCAGCCATTGACTTAGTGGTAAGGTCTCTCGCATTAACCATGTGGTAATCACCTATGTGCGTCCAGTCGGAGTTACCGCCCGATTTTCACCATGCGCCAGAAAATAAAATATTTTTTTTCTGGGGCGTGTAAAGGACACGCGTAAAAAATGAAATTACTGCAACTTGACACGCGCCTTCACAGCTTAGTAAAAGGGCCCCTAAATCAGTGGAGGAGTAGCCTAGTGGTTAGTGCAGTGCACCTTGATCCTGAGGAACTGAGCTCAATTCCCATTGCAGCTCCTTGTGACTCTGGGCAAGTCACTTAACCCTCCATTGCCCCTGGTACAAAATAAGTATCTGAATATATGTAAACTGCTTTGAATGTAGTTGCAAAAACCTCAGAAAGGCGGTATATCAAGTCCCATTTCCCTTCCCCTTTGCAGCTCAGGCCACATATTTCTTGCTACAGTGGGGCCACCTGGTGGCACTAAAGACTTCCCACATCCTCAGGATTTTACCACAATGCCACTGGGTAGTAGGTAGTGTTTGTGCAAACCTGTTCCAGTTTTATTCTAAACTTATTGGGGCTTCCCCACCCCCAGATTATAGGAGCACCAACATAACAGCACAGTACATTCATTGACTTTATATCAAGTGCATAATGGGAACTCCCTTTTTTTACTGTGACAGTTTAAATCATTTTGGTTTCTGACAGCTGTACTTCCACCCCCACCATGCATACTTTGTCAGTTGCTGAATTTGCTTAGTGGTCTGTATTTCAGTTTGAACTTGTTCATAGTTGTGGTATGGATAGAATAATGGACTGTCTTTCCCTTGATTCATGCCACTGTAGCATAAATGCATCAGTTTCACAGAAAAAAAGAATACAACTTGATCTGAACTGTGCTGTTTTTATACCCATATCTAAACCTACATGTTACATTTAGCATGAGGAGCATTTTGGGAGTAATTATATAAAGTCAGTTTTGCGCATACATGGCCTGTTCTAAAATTCTGACCAGGGTACAAGTACATGCGATGACATAAGTACTTTGTCAGTAGGCGCATACAGTTTGCCAGTATGTGTGTAGTTTATAAAATACATTAATTTACACTCACATTTCAGTAACTTATGCAGATACAGACATGTACACACCTGCTGTCGAACGGGTATAAATGTCTGCGCCTGCAATGGTGGTGAAAGTTTCTGCTGCTTACGCTAGTGTTTTAGAAAGACACATTGGTGCCTATATGTTTTTCTAAAATAGTGCCCGAGTAGGCATTTGCTTCTGCTTTGAGCAAGCAATTCTATAAATGGGCACCCCAAATTTGCGCAGTAGGTGCCTGTTCTATAACAGAACCGAGGTACTGTTACAGAATACTATTGTATTGGCACGCCTAACATTTAGGTACCCCACAGTTAACACCCAGTGGTGTGCTGGTAAATTTTTAACAATGGGCTCTCTCTCAAGGCATAGCCAGAGCTGCAAGGGGGGGGCACAACACATTTTTCTCTCCCCTTCCCCCCCCCCCCCCCCCACGAGTACGCTAGGCATACCTTTGCTGGCAGGGAGGCTGAGCCCCGCCAGCCAAATGGACTGCTGACTTCTCACTCATTCTCGGGAGGGGGGTACTTTAATGTATGGCTCTCGTGAGCTGGTGTGAGCCGGCTCCAGCACACCACTGGTTACACCAGCCCTAGAGCTGGCATAAGTTTGGGAGCCCAAATGGGGCAGGAATGTACGTAACATATAGCATTCTGCAAGTTACCTCCATAAGTGGGAGCCCCGCTTAAGTCCCGCCCATGCTGCTGTCCTGTCTCCACCTTCTTGCAAATATGCACTATATATGCAAGTATTTGCAAACTAGCGCTTAGAGACCCTGCAGGCACTTATGTGAGTGTCTAGGTTATAGAATTGCTTTTAAGAGAGAAATCCTATAACAGGGCACCTGTAGGAGCCTTTTCTGTAAAGGAACACAAGCAACTCCTTTATTTTATCAAATAGTAGCCTAATCTGCTGTCCATGTACTTAATGCCAGCCAAAGAGCTGGTGTGTTATCAACTAAATGCGGGAAATTGCATGTAAATTATAATATTCTATCATTTACATGCAGAATTATGCATGCGCCCCTCTTGCAAACTTGCTCTTTTTAAGTGAGCATTTGCGAATGGTGCTTAGGCAGAATTTTGGCATTTAGGCGCATATGTGCACTTTTACGTGCTTGAATGCCATTACAAACATTCATGCTGATAATGGGTATGCAAATAGAAACAGAAACATGACGGCAGATAAAGGCCATATGACCCATCCAGTCTGCCCATCCTCTGTAACCCCTAATTCTTCCTGTTCCTAAGCGATTCCACATGCTTATCCCATGCCTTTTTAAATTCGGGAACAGTCCTCGATTCCACCACCTCCACTGGAAGGCCATTCCACGCTTCCACCACCCTTTCTGTTAACGCCTGTGTTATAGCATTGCCCCCTTAATGACCTCAGCGAACAGAACTGTGCCACCTTGTCTTGGAAGCAAATAATGGCAATTTACAGATAGCAAACATTGCACCTTATTCAATAAAAACATGTTTTCCTCACAAATACAGAATGGAATAAGCCAGGTTAAATAGGACCCAGTGTTTCAAAACTACTGGATAGAATAGTGTTATCACAAGAAGGGGAAATTCTGTAGAAAACCCAACAGCATCAATCTGGTCTGCTGTATCACGTTGAGGTGCTCATTTTCAAAGCACATAACCTATATAACTTTGTAAGTCTATGTTTTGAAAATGAGCCTCCACATTTTTTTGTCTTCCCTTTACCTCCCTGTAATGATTAGTGTTGGTTCATGCTAACCTACAGTGTGGAAGAAGATATATGAATAAATGGTCAATAAAAACTAGTTGGCATTCAATTGAAAAGAGTACTGTTTTACTGTAATTTAAGTGCCTTGCTGTATAATACAGTTTTCTTTTATATGTACTGTTAAATATTTTGTCCGTTCAGTTTAATATTGCTGATTGTATGAGAGGTGAGCTCATTCCTTTTCACTCGTAGCTCGAGGTGAGTTGCATTCACGTACCCTAGTTCGTCCTGGTTTTGTTAGAATGTGGATGTGCTACTCTGAATCCAGCATCCTAAAGACTTTGTTTCTTGTACTTGCCATTACGTTCACATTTTCACAGGCTGCGTGCATCCAGTATTAAGGTTACAGAAACAGAACAGAAACCGAGCTATGCATTTTCATTGTAATGATGTTGATTTCTAGTCTGTATACAGCGAATGAAGGAGTTTGTCACATTTTTTTTTCTAAATGTGCTAAATAAACAAGTGGGAGGAATTCCCATAAAACAAAACTATGTAGCCATGTTCATTTTTTGTACATTATGCTGAAAGTGGAAGGGCTTCTGAGCAGGGCCGGTCCTAGGGTTTCTGGCGCCCTCCTGCAGCCTATTAGTTGACGGGATCACTATGGCTCCGCCCCTACAGTAGTCACACCCCTTTTACCAGCCATGACATCATTGAAAATATTACACCAGTATAGAAGAAAAATCACGTTTTTTTTTTGTTTTCATTATAAATAATTTCTGTAAGCTGTTACAGCTCCATTATACTCAAAATGACACAAACCAAATTAGCATACAGACCATGAATTATGAGAAGAGACAGTCTTGCCAACTCTGAAAAACAATGTGTTAGCAAAATCTCAGAATCTAACGAACAGATCCCTATTAAGACACTTGGCCTTGCAGTCACACATGCAGAACAGAGATAGCCCCTCTTCAAATTCTTCAAAAATTAACCTGAAATCCTAAGAACTTAGACTCTGCATGCAGCACAATACCAGAAAAACAGAAAGAAACACATTGCTATACATTGCAAAATAAGATAGCAGATGTAAATTCTCAAAGTGGACATATTCCAAACACTAAAATGAAAATAAAATGATTTTTTTTCTACCTTTGTTGTCTGGTGACTTTGTTTTTCTGATCATGCTGGCCCAGTATCTGATTCTGCTGCTATCTGTCCTCTTAACTCCGTTTCCAGGGCTTCCTTTCCATTTATGTCTTTACTTTCCGCCTTTCTTCTTCATTTCTTGCCCTACATCTGTAAGTAAAAGCTGGGTCCTCCGCAGACTTGACTGTCTAGTGGATCCAGCTTCTGCCTATTTTCTTCATCCATGTGCAGTTTTTCTTCTCTCTTCCTTTTCCCTCATCTCATCTCCTTCCTCACTCTTCCCTCCCCTCCATCCATGTCCAACATTCCTTCTCTCTCCCTTCTTTCTCCTCCATCCACCCATGTCCAGCAGCCCTCCTCCCCCCTGCCCTCTCCTTCATCCACCCATGTCCAGCAGTCCTCCTCTCCCCTGCCCTCCCCTCCATACACCCATGTCCAGCAACCCTCCTCTCTCCACTGCCCTCCCCTCCATCCATGTCCATCAACTCTCCTCTCCCCTCCCCTCCATCCACCTGTTCCCCCCCAGTCCTAGCATTACCCAATTTCTGAACCCCAATGCCAACACCCTGTTCTTGCTCCCCCCAGTCCCAGCAGCACCCAATTCCTGAACTCCAAATATCAGAAGATTCCTCCCCCCCCCCCTCACCTTGTGAGTGTTGTTATTCAGACTCGCTTTGTAAGTCTGCCAAGGGGCACAGCCCTCCACCAGTAACGGCTCCGAATCCCTCAGGTCCATGAGCGTGAGCGCCCCGACCCCCGCCAACAACAGAAGAACTGTGCTCAAGCTCGCAACGCCCATAGTGCGACCACCGCAGCCCTCAAGCACCAGATCCGACACCTCTTCGGCTGCCGCATTCTATAGGGCCGCGGACACGTCAGTCTCTGAACTCCATGCCCCATAGGAGCGCACGCAAATCAATACCCACCTCCAATGATCAGTTCCACCCCCGCCCACTCGCTAATGTTTACCCATTAATCACCTGCGAGACCTTCGTTTAAATACCGGAGCAGGAAACCGAAGGCAGGGCTGCTGTCGGGGTCCGGGAGCTGAGGTAACCGGCGAGGGTAAGCATGGCGCGGCAGCGCCCTCCAGAGGTCAGCGCCCTCCTGCCATGCTTACCTCGCTTACTGGGTTGGACCGGCCCTGCTTCTGAGAGGCCCGAGCAGGGCCAGTGCAAGGATTTTGGATATTTGGGTACATAAGATTGCAAAAGCCATGTTGTACTAGTACAGGACTGAGTCCAAAGTCTATTTCAGTTAAAAACGCAGCATGTTCAGAATGATTTGACAAATTCTTCCTGGATATTGGGGATAGGGCCAACACTGAAATTTCAGGACTAAATTAGCTGGTGCCTACATCTTGCTCAGAATCGATAGGTATCTCCTCACAATCTCCACATTTTCATTCCTGATGCACTTAAGGTTCCTACAGCTAGGTTTCTCTGAAATGGAGTTAGCAAAGCTCACTTTGACCTTTGCACCAAAAAGAATTCTAATATCCATGAAGTTCTACATGAGTTTTACCAGAGGCGTAGCTACGGGGGGCCTGGTCCCCAGCAAATTTCGTCCGGGCCCCTGGTTTGGCTGGTGGGGGTCCCCAACCCCCACCAACCGAAGCCTTCTTCAGCACTGGTCTCCAGCGCAGCCGTGTTCGCTGCCCTGCTCTTCTTTCCTCTTGCTCCTCCTGTGCACGCTGACAGAGCACAGGAGGAGCAAGAAGAAAGAGCAGGGCAGCGAACGCAGCTGCGCCAGAAACCAGCACTGAAGAAGGCTTCGGCTGGCGGGGGCTGGGGACCCCCACCAGCAAAGGTATTTGTGAGAAGAGGTGAGGTGGTGGGTGGGCAAGGAGGCGAGGCGTGGCGGTGGGGCGGCACTCAAAATGTGCCCCCAACCTCAGGCTCTGGCCCCTCCCACTGTGAGGTCTGGCTACGCCCCTGAGTTTTACATGTACTGCTAAGGTTTGAATCAAAACCCTGGATCAGGAGGGTCACAAGGAGAGCTCCTAAGTTTCAGGACGTTCAGAAAAAGAAAAGGTGCAGGAACTGATCTTCAATGTACTTTGTTCAAAACATAAGCATTGGAATGAGGTGGGGCCACAGGCCAAAATTTTCAGGCAAGCCCAGTCCACTGGCTACTGCAGACTAGGTGTCTGCCTAGGGCGGTAGCAGTACTGGAACAGGAGAGATGCATCTTTCCTCCCCTTCTTTTTTTATTTCTGCTGCTACAGTCCTCCCCCTTCTGGTGGCGAAGAGCAAAGTGGATTCAGCACCGGTGTAGAACCTAGAACAGGCCCATGCTCATGTGCTGTTGTGTTTTGCCCCAATCCCCTGAGAGTAAGTACTGTATCGGAGGGGGCCCGTTCTTCTGGGCCCCATACTGATAACGAATCCACTTTGCTCTTTAACTCTAGAAGGAGAAGATTGGTGATGGCAAGATGATCAGTAGGTGGAAGAAAAAAGGGGGATATGCTGGACTGTTGGAGTAAGGAGGGAAAAAGTTGTAAGCCTAGTATGGAAGAAAAATATGACTTTAAAATTGGTGGTGAGAGCTGGGTGGAGTTTGGGGCAGGACTTGGGCTATAATACACTGGAGGGTGGAACTTGGCCCCACCAACCAAAGAGGTGTTATGTAGCCCCCTATGTCCTCAAAAGACTAAATGGTCTAAATCAATTAATTAAATTGTGCAGGAGTATAAATCTACTCCAGGCAAGGCTACACACCAAGAGGTTTGAACTGGTTTCTGTTAGAGAATGTGGATTTCACTACCATGTAGATTGTGGATTGATTATTTATTTATTAGTATTTATTTACCACCGTTTTGAAGGAATCTCTCAAGGCAGTGTACAGCAAGAATAAGTCAAACATAAATAACAGACAATTACAGCAGTAAAAATGTTCAAACAATACATTGTAATGTAATGTACTATCAGGCTCATTTTTGAAAGAGGACGCCCATCTTTCGACACAAATCGGGTCTTAATCGGTATAATCGAAAGCCGATGTTGGGTGTCCCCAACTGCTTTCCGTCGCAGGAACGACCAAAGTTCATGGGGGCGTGTCGGAGGCGTAGCAAAGGCGGGACTTGGGCTTGCCTAACACATGGACATCCTCAACCCATAATGGAAAAAAAAGGGCGTCCCTGACGAGCACTTGGACAACTTTACCTGGTCCTGTTTTTCTTACGACCAAGGCACACAAAGGTGCTCAAACTGACCAAATGACCACCAGAGAGAATCGGGGATGACCTCCCCTTATTCCCCCAGTAGTCACTAACCCCCTCCCTCAAAAAATATCTTTAAAAATATTTTGTGCCAGCCTCAAATGTCATACTCGGGTCCATCACAGCAGTATGCAGGTCCCTGGAACAGTTTTAGTGGGTACAGTGCACTTCAGGCAGGCGGACCCAGGCCCATCCCCCCTACCTTTTATACTTGTGGTGGTAAATGTAAGCCCTCCAAAACCCACCAGAAACCCACTGTACCATCTAGGTACCCCCTTCACCTGTAAGGGCTATGGTAGTGGTGTACAGTTGTGGGTAGTGGGGTTTGGGGGGGGCTCAGCACACAAGGTAGGGGAGCTATGTAGCTGGGAGCAATTTATGAAGTCCACTGCAGTGCCCCCTAGGGTGCCCGGTTGGTGTCCTGGCATGTCAGGAGGACCAGTGCACTACGAATGCTGGCTCCTCCCATGACCAAAGGGCTTGCATTTGGTCGTTTCTGAGATGGGCGTCCTTGGTTTCCATTATCGCTGAAAATCAGAAATGACCAAGGTAGCTTTCCTGTAAAACAGAAATCATGTCATAATGTTCCTAGCTCCACTAACTTACACTTGTGCAGTTAGGTGAAAGAGGGCATGCATTCTGTTATGACCTTGCTCCTATTTGCACCCATCCTCTATCTTTCCTCATCAAACACATTTAACAAACACATGAAGTGGAGGAAGTAGCAGCTTTCCACCATAGATTTAATGTTGGTACTATATATTTATAACAGTCTATAAATTATGGTTGTAATGCTCTGCACGTGTACTGACATTGATTTCCATAAATATTTAACTAGCAAACAGGGTCAACAAGGTGACTCAGACCCAGAGGTTTTTAACCCAGACCTCAGAGCACACCAGCAATGCAAATAGATCTCATACATATTAATTGTAGAAATCCTGAACACCAGGCTGGGTTTTGGCCTTCAAGGACTGGATTTGAGGACCCTGACCTATGGTGTCTGATGACCTTGAGCTACCCCTAAAATTTATGGGGAAAAGCCAGAATATTAGTAGGATTCTGACTTTTTTTAAAGCAGCTAATCTGGCTGTACAAGGTATATTAAGTCTAAATAAAGAAAAAGTTGCAGGCCCGACAGAATAACTGTGCAAACAATAAGCCAAGGGCAGCCTAAGCAAGAGGTAATCTGGGCGGTCTCCTGGGACAGAATTTTCTAATGGGCAGCAAAAACCAGCTGCAGTCAAAGCAAACAGTAAGTGCTGACAGCAACACAATCTCAAAGAGCCATCAGCATCTACTTTCATCTGGAAAATAAAGTTTAATGTTTAAAAGTGTGTCATTTTATACGTTTTTATAGGACTGTTCTAGGATGATTGTGATTATGGAGAAATTAGGTATTACCTGATCATTTTCTTTTCATTGGTCTTTCCCACTATTCAAGAACCTGTGGGATAGTTGTGTCCATCAACCAGCAGGTAGCGATAAAGAACTGAAATCTGAGCTAAGACCTATCTCTTGACATCCAGTCCAGCTCCTCAGTATTTACATAGACAAGCAGAGAGAAACTCAGAATAAACAGAACAACCTTAACTCACTAACTTAATACTAACTTGTAGAAAACAAGAGATATGCAGGAAGCACCATGTAAGGTGACTGTGGTTATTTGACCCATAACTTTGCACCAACTAAACGTCTCAGAAACCTCGGGTGGACCTCTGGAATAGTGAGAAGGACTAAGGTAAAGGAAATTATCAGGTAAGGCCTAATGTCTCCTTACGTTACATAGGTTCCCACTATTCCAGAACCTGTGGGATGTTCAAAAGAAATCCCTAGCATGGGTGGGATCCTGGCACCACCACCCTAAGGACCAAAGCCCCAATACTGGCTTCCAAGTGCACTGCAATGTCCACCCTGAAATGTTTGACAAAGGTATGTAGCATTGACCATGTCTTCACCTTGCAAATACCCGCCAGAGACAGTAAGGTAGTCTCCACCTAGGATGTCACTGTACACCTCATAGAATGAGCTCACAAGGCCTGAGGAGCCTTCTTCCCTGCAAGCAAATAAGCAGAGACAATAGTCTTCTTCAGCCATCTAGCAATTGTGTACTTTGAAGGCATAAGGCCAAGCTTCTGCTGACCAAAAAGAACAGTCTATCTGATTTGCAAAACTCATTCGTGATTTCCAGATATCTAATGAAGACTATGCACATTAAGAAGCTTCAAGGAAGAATACAGAGTCTCTTCATCTCTGCAAAAGGATGTAAGCTCCACAGATTTTAGAGAACCCAATGCCAATCCTTTCTTAAGATCTGCTTGGAGAAAAGCTAGGAAGTGCGTGATATGAGCAGAGAACGGAGAAAGTCTGCAGCCCTTGAATGTCCTTCACATACTCCATGGATGTAGAGCGTTTCCGAGCCTGCCAGGTTTTGACAGCCCAGACCTGTCAAACAAGTGCAGGAGGATTGTGCCTGAGCAATCCTCCCGCACTTTACCCTATGCTCAGAGATAATAGTGTGCTTAAATTTACATGCTATTTCAGATCTTAGGGGCAGTAAAGCCCTGCGCTGTTCCAGCTCTATTTTTAGAGCGCTGTTTGAAACAACACGGAGCTTTCGATCACCTGTCCATCAATGAGCAGCAGTGGGATTTGAACCCTGGCTTTCCCGGTTCTCAGCCCACTTCTCTAACCATTAGATACAGCTAATACATCTAATACCTTTTCCAAACATGTTTTGTTATTCTAAATTGTTGCCAGTAATCATTTGTATTATTGTGGTACATTATTTGGATGTTTTTGGCACAATTCCCTGGAGTGTATTCAGTGTGCATAATACCATCAGTAATAGAGGTACTAGGAGGAAATAGCTGGTGCAGTCAGGGGCAGCCTAAGGCAATCTGCCACCTGAGTCAGGGATGAGATGTCGCCCCGGCCCCCAGCATCACCCCTCCCTCAAGTCCAACATCTTTCCATACTGTCTCTCTGCCAATTCCCATCCCCCCCCCCCCCCCAAAGCCATGGTCTGGCATCTCCTCCCTTCCTTCCTCAACCCCCCTCCCCGAGCCTACCTTCTTTTTTTGTTGTTGTTTTCACCAGTCAGCAGTGACAAAAATCCCCATATACTGCCCTGACACTAGCACTGGCATCTCCTCTGTACTGCAGCCTGCCTCCGAGGAAACAGGAAGTTACTTCAGAGAGGCAGCCTGCAGTACAGGAGACACCGGTGCTGGCGACAGGGCACAGTATAGAGATTGCTGCCTTTTAAAAAACAAAAAAAAAGAAGAAAGTGTGGGGGGGGGGGCGAAGATACCGCTCTATAAAGTGCTGTCTGAGGCCCTCACCTCAGTTGGCCTAATGGTAGGGCCACCACTGCGTGCAGTTGCACCAGAGATACAGTGAAGGTGTCCTTCACTGCTGTTTGAAAAAGTGGCCCCCAGTGTCCTTTTATTGCTGTCCCAACCCCACCCTAGGTCCTCCGCACCCCACCTTAGCCTTCCCAAACAGCTGAGTCACTGACCACATATGCCTATGCGGATTTTAACCCGCCCCTCATTTCTGGCCCTTCAGTCCATTCTGGTACCTATTTTTAAAAAGTTTGCTCCCCCCCAGATGTCAAACCCTGGCCACACCTCTGAATGTAAGGGGAACTGGGGAAGGAGGCGTACGGGGAGTTTGAGGGTTCTTTGAAGTGGGGGGGAGGGTTATATTCAATGTATTTGTCAGTGCTCCGAGCTTTCTTTGTTATTTGCAATGCTGTATTGTGGATTTCAGTGCTGCGTTCTATGCCTTTATTTTTGCTTATGATAGTTCTACATAATAACAATAGCAAATGCTTACGACTGCCTATGTGTGGTGCATCTGTAAAACGTCTAAAGCTGTTCCAGTTGGTTGCTTGTGTGTCCTGTGGCATTTGGCATTGTTTTTATTGTCATCATAAGCAAAAATAAAGGCATAGAGCGCAGCACTGAAATCCACAATACAGCATTGCAAATAACAAAGAAAGCTCTGGAGCACTGACAAAAACATTTTGAATATAACCCTACCTCTTTCACAAACCTCCTCGAAAACTCCCCCAAATACCCACAACTTCCCTTATATCCCCCCCCCTCCCCGATCCCCTCCTAACAGAGAGAATGCAAAAACTTGGAGGTTTAATAAAACAGTATCAACCTCACAAGTTTCCTATTGTTTTCAATAGCGATTGCTATTCTTTATGTGTCTCCAATATGGTGGCAAGCTCCGCCCACTGGCTTCAGCCCACACCAAGGAGGTTAGACTGAGACAGGAGATGGCATGAACCTATCTAGCTCATTATGTGGGCTGAATCCAGTAGGCAGAGCTTGCTGGCATTTTAGTTCACCAAAAACAATAACAAATGCAATGAAAACAATAGCAAAAGATTATTATTATTATTATTATTATTTATTGCATTTGTATCCCACATTATCCCACCTATTTGCAGGCTCAAAGTGGCTTACATAGTTTTGTAAACATTGTCATTACAGGATAGCAGATACATTTAGTGTTGTGTAGAAATTAAGTGAGGGAAGAGAGAAGGAAGGGGTGATTAGGGTAATTATAGGAGGTGGGTTATCTTAACTGAGTGGGTTGGTGGGGTGGACTAGTGTGGCTATCGGTTCTCATTGTAGGCCTTGTTGAAGAGATAGAAATAATGGACTGTCTATGTGTGGTCCATCTGTAAAAAGTCTAAAGCTGTTCCAGTTGGATAGGCAATGCCTTCAAAGGTGAAGATTAAAAGATTATTTTTCAACTTATTTGAGAGCCTTTTTTATTTATTTGAAAGCTTCCCATATCTAGTATAGATCATGAAATAAAATTGAATATCATTAATACAGCTTAAAATTTTGTTATAGCTGGTAGAAACAACAGCAATAAACTCTGCATTTTGTGCTCATTTTTCTACACTGTTCTATATAATACAGTAAATTTAAGTGAGAATACCCTGTTTCCTGATTAAGTTTATCTTAACTGTTGTTGTAATCTGCCTTGGGAAGCCTGGTGTTATAAAGATGGAATATATTTTGTAATTAAAAGGAAGTAAAAGTAAACTCTCATTTCATTGGGGCACATGGAATCACAGCTTCATTTATTCTGTTTTGTAGAAGTTTACATTTTAGATTCTATTCTATTGGAGTCATATATACCGCCCATTTTCCATAATGGATTCCTAGAGGTTTACAATATGGAAAGTGAAGCTCTTCATATAGAGGAAAGTGACATCTCGAGGAATGATAATAGGAAGAAGAAATCAGTTACAGGGGTAGTCTGAAACTGTTGACTTAATATCTATTTGTCAAACAGATAAGTCTTCAAGGCCTTCCTGAAGGAGAAGTAGGAGGATATGTGCATTAGATCTGGTGGTAACATATTGCATAGTCTTATCCCTACAAAGCAGTGGCAGTATGCTAGAAAGCCTGGGAAGAGAGTCAGCTGCCTTGGGGTGAGGCTGGGTGCCCCGGGACCTACAAGAACAGTATTTATAGTAAAGGAATTATATTCAAATATCTCTGGCTAAGACCCAGGGACGTCCGATCTGCATAACTTCCTGGAATGTATGGGCAAAACACTTAACCCTCCATTGCGCCATGGGTGCAAACTTAGATTTTGAGCTCTGTGGGGAAAAGGGAAATATTTACTGTACCTGAAAGTAACTCACCGTAAGAGAAAACTAAAATAAATAAACATTAAGAGAGTAACATGACAGCACAAAATTCTGGTGGGGAGGAGAATCTAGACCCTTGGTCTTCACTCCCAGTCCTCAAGTCTTGCCAATGGGTCAGGTTTTCTAAGCTGTCTGCATCTGAGTAAGATCATCATGAAGTGTGTGTTGTTTCAATTAGTTAATTTATGTTGAAGGTAATGGGATATTAGATTCCTTTCAGAGTGGGCACAGTACAGAGGCATTACTGTTATCTCTTGTGGACTCATTGAGAAGGGGTCTAGATAGATGGGAGTCTAGGCTGTTACTTGGTCTTGATAGTACTTCTGCATTTGACACTGTCAATCAAGACATTCTATTGTCCAGGTTGCTAAATATAGACCGTGATGGGCAGGATTAAACTGTTTTTGTTCTTTTTTGAGTAGTCAGATGGTGAAGGTTCATAAGACTTTTCTTCTCTGTTCAATGTTTTCTCAAGTTGAGCTTAGTGAGAACACTAAGACATATTTTGTCAACAGATAATTTAGGTCAGTTTTGCGTGCTTTAGTGATTTGTAAGTTGGACTACTGCAGTTTATTGTATGGTTTGCTAAGTGTGAGACTTAAAGCTTTACAGATGGTTCAGAATTCTATGTGGCTTTTACTGCATTGTGACATCAGGAAATACATTTCTCTTCTTTTGGTAGATCTTCACTGGCTTTCTGTTAAGCACCAGATCATGTTTAAGATTATTTTTATTTTTTGTTCTTTGTTGGATGAGGGCCCTTATGAACGAGATTGATTAACAGTTCTACAGAATGGTCGTATTTTGCAGTCTTCTAGAATAGTGATTTTGTGTGTTCTACTTATCGCACAAGTAAGGTTGCAGGACCTAAACTCAGGAACAAATAAACATGAATCAGTGGTTTACTCTGTCAAAGCTACAAAGACTAAGGGACACTCCTTGAAGCTATTAAGTAGTTCGTTTAAAACAAATTAGAGAAAATATGTTTTCATGCAAAACATAGCTGTGGAACTCACTGCCATAGGATATTGTAAAAGCTGTTAGGATAGCTGGGTTTAAAACTGGTTTGAACAAGTTCCTGGAAGTAGACATAAGATCGTAAGAATAGCCATACTGGGTCAGACCAATGGTCCATCTAGCCCAGTATCCTGCTTCCAACAGTGGCCAATTTAGGTCACAAGTACCTGGCAGAAATAGTAGCAACATTCCATGCTACCAATCCCAGGGCATGCAGTGGCTTCCCCATGTCTATCTCAATAGACTATGCACTTTTCCTCTAGGGACTTATCTAAACCTTTTTAAAATTCATATACGCTAACCGCTGTTACCATATACTCTGGCAACGAGTTCCGGAGCTTAACTATTCGTTGAGTGAAAAAAATATTTCCTCCTATTTGTTTTTAAATTATTTCCATGTAACTTCAAAAGACTAGGGTACACTCAATGTACTTTTCAAAAGAGTAAAAAAAATCAATTCACTTCTACTCATTCTACACCACTCAAGATTTTATAGACTTCAGCTGTCTCTTTTCCAAGCTGATGAGCCCTAACCTCTTTAGCCTGTCCTCATATGAGAGGAGTTCCACCCCCTTTATTATTTTGGTCATTCTTCTTTGAACCTTTTCTAATTCCATTATATCTTTTTTGAGATACGGTCACCAGAATAGAACGCAATATTCAAGGTCAGGTCACACCATGGAACGATATAGAGGCATTATAGTATTCTTGGTCTTATTTACCAGTCCTTTTCTAATAATTCATAGCATCCTCTTTGCTTTTTTGGCTGCTGTTTCACATTAGTCATAAGATTTCAGCATATTGTCTACAATGACGCCTAGATCCTTTTCTTGGATGCTGACCCCCAAGGTAGACATATCATTAGGTAACCGTGATTCAGATTATTCTTCCCAATGTGCATCATTTTGCATTTGTCCACATTAAATTTCATCTGCCATTTGGATGTCCATTCTTCCAGTTTCCTAAGGGTTCTCTGCAATTTTTCACAGTGTGCATGTGTTTTAACTCTTTGAATAGTTTTGTGTCATCTGCAAATTTAATCACCTCACTTATAATTCCTATTGCCAGGTCATTTATAAATACGTTAAATTGCATCAGTTCCAGTACAGATCCCTGCAGCACTCCACTTTTCACCCTCCTCCATTGAGAAATGTGGCCATTTAACCCTACCCTCTGTTTTCTGTCCAATAACCAATTCCTAATCCACAACAGATCATTGCCTCCAATCCCATGAATCTAATTTTCTCAGGAGTCTCTCATAAGGAACCTTGTCAAAAGCTTTCTGAAAATCTAGATACACTACATCAACCGACTCACATGTTTCACGCCTTCAAAAAAATGAAGCAAATTGGTGGAGCAAGACTGCCCTTGGCTGAATTCATGCTGACTCCGTCCCATTAAACCATGTTTATCTATGTGTTCTGTAATTTTAATCATAGTAACATAGTAGATGACGGCAGAAAAAGACCTGCACGGTCCATCTAGTCTGCCCAACAAGATAAATTCATATGTGCTACTTTTTGTGTATACCTTACCTTGATTTGTATCTGTCATTTTCAGGGCACAGATCGTATAAGTCTGCCCAGCACTATCCCTGCCTCCCAACCACTGGCTCTGGCACAGACCGTATAAGTCTGCCCAGCACTACCCCCGCCTCCCACCACCCAATCTCGGCTAAGCTTCTGAGGATCCATTCCCTCGGAAAAGGATTCCTTTATGTTTATCCCATGCACATTTGAATTCCGTTACCGTTTTCCTCCACTATTTTGCCCAGCAGTGACATCAGGCTTACCGGTCTATAATTTCCCAGATTACCCCTAGAACCCTTTTTAAAAATCAGCATTACAATAATCACCCTCCAATCTTCAGGTACTATGGACAATTTTAACAACAGGTTACAGATCACTAACAGTAGCTGGAGAAAGCAGCATGGAATCCTTCTACAATTTGGGATCGTGCTGTTGTATGGGGTCCTGGAGGGGACTCGGGAAAACAAGAGAGTTTGGGTCTAGAAGGGAAAACAGAGAAATGGAAACCCTGTGTCAGTCATATAATGAAGGAAGATTATTAAGTTCTCTGACGAAGAAAACAGTAGCCTTGAATGGTGCGGGCTGTAAATATTTGACTAAGAATAACTACCTGTTGAACGAAATGTACTAGCAAAGGCCTTGAAACCTAAGATATGAAAGAAACTGAACAAATCATTTGTAGCTTAGCCAAAAAAAGGATGTGTGGGGGTCAGAAAGATATGGTGTACCTATTATGTAACAGGCAGGGCCTGAAAAAGGGAAAAGTGTGTTGCTTGTCAATAATTTTATGCCAAAAGCATAAATCTGTATTCTTAAATTTGCTAGTAAAAACAGCACAGCTGAAAGAGAGATTAGAAGCCTGTCTAGGAAAGCTGCTGCTTTTGCAGCTGCATGACGGTCTCTCCCAAATTTTTGGCTATTATTTTGTACCTGTAACTTGTGTTGTGTGTTTATTTCCTCAAACACACCTTGGACTCTGAAACATAAGAGCTAAGGACAAAGAGTCCCGCAGATTTTAACAGCCATCAGTGCCAGTTACTTGACCTGCCACTGCTGAAAACAGGATACCGGGCTTGATGGATCTTGGTCTGACCCAGTAATTATAATACATATATATATATGTGTGTGTGTGTGGGTATGGGTGTGGGTGTGGGTGTGTGGTGATTTCAGTAGTAAAGCCCTATATGCATATATTTTACCAAGCCATACATTTCCCAACATCATAATCAGTATTACATAGATTCCAAATTACTACAGATAAACTCAGTCCTATAGTCTAGAAGCCCGTTATATCTAGTCAGTAAATTAAAAAAAATTTTTTTAAATAAACATAGGTTTGTATTACCCAAAGGATACAGTTCTCTGAGAGAAGAGAAAAGAAAAAAACAAAAAACCCCATCGTATGGTAATCAATAGTCAGTAAGTCTTCAAATGTGTACAGTTTCTCTGCAGCATAATAAACCAGAGTCATTCTATAGAAGCTGTTTTCATCTGTCTAATCTTCAAATTGTAATTTCATCGACCATCCCTGGCCCTTTTAGGCCAAGAATTCAAGGTACTGACTCCGCCGAGGAGGTCGATTTTGGCAGTGCCTCCAGGAAAGCAAGAGCATCTCCAGCTTTAGTAAATAAGTGTGTTTGATTCTCATAAGTGATCCTAAGTTTAGCTGGATACAATAATGCAAAACGCATATGGCGTGCAACTAGCAAAGTGCACGCCGGTGCGAAGGTCTTCCTCTGCTGTTGCACTTGTAAAGAGTAATCTTGGAAACACAGTACCTTAGTGTTTTGATGTTGAAGCGTCATCCCTTCTCAAATCGTGCGAAGGATCAGCTGTTTATGTGAATAGTTCAAAATTCTGAAGATCACCACTCTAGGCTTCTCTCTCATCCCATTCTTGGGGCCTAATCTGTGGGCTCTTTCAATGTGAAAATGCGTCATGCAGTCTTCCAAATACAGTGCCGCAGGCAGCTATGACTCCAAAAATTTTACCAGATCCATGCCACCAGCAGCTTCAGGTAATCCAACCAACCGCAAGTTATTGTGACGTGAACGATTTTCTAAGTCATCTAGTTTGCTTTCTAGCTCGAGCATCTGCTTTTTCAGGCCTTCCTGCTCTTCAGCCATAGTCTGCGTCTCTAATGTTGATGTTCTATGCAGGCCAGCATCTAGCTCCAAGCAGACATTATCCAGACTCTCATGTGCCTCCTCTATTCTATCCATTAGCTGCTGCAATCGAGTCCAACGCCTCCTCAACCACCATTTTTATCTCCACCACCAAGTCCATCGTCCACATGTCAGATCTCTAAGAACTTGCGATCACACGTGTCCGCCTTTTTAGGTTCCATCCCTTTCTGCTTGTCTCATTCTTTGCGTGGCGGGTTTGAAGCCATAATCTCAGCCTTACTCCTTAAAATATTGTCCGCTCTTCTTCTCTTCCCACAATGATCCGGGGGGAAATCAGCAGTCCAGTTTGCCGAATACAAGCTGATCAAGAGGAAGATCTCGGGAGCTAGCCTCAGCTGCTGCTATTCCCGATCATAGCGATCACGTGACCTAGCAGATGACGTTTAATGTGAGCTAGTGCAAAGTGATGCATGTGGGAAAGAGGAACCCGAACTATAGCAACGTGAGGCAAGGATCCACCTTAGGACCAGGAAAGGGATTTAGTTGTCATTGTTGATGATACGTTGAAACCCTCTGCTCAGTGTGTGGTGGCGGCTAAGAAAGCAAATAGAATGTTAGGAATTATTAGGAAAGGAACGGAAAACAAAAATGCCTTTGTATCACATTTCAAAAAAGATATACCACTGGGGGAGTAAGGGGAGGTCATTCCTGATTCCCTCCACTGGTCATCTGGTCATTTAGGGCAATTTTTTTCTGGTATTTAAAGGACTGTTAAAGGCTCATTTTTTTCAAGTAGCCTTTGGTTTGGAGCCATCGGTGTGCGTGATTAACATCCACACTGTATTTTGTGTATTGTCTTATTGGGTTGTGTGATTGTAACCTTTCCTTTTGAAACGGAGTTCTTTTCCTTTATATTCCTTATTTGGTGGTTTTATAAAATGTATGCCGCTCAGACCTGCTGGCCAGATTAAGTAGTTAATAACCATAAAGATAAACATTAAATATTTACCTCATAGTACACAAGGGCCACATAAATGTACAAGCCAGGATGATCATTAAGATCTGAGAAATCTGAACAGCTGTGTTTGCTTTCTCCAGCGATGTATCACTATGCAAATACAAAGATGCGAGCATTTTCAGTTGCTAGCCTCTGCTATGGAATGGTTTGCCTGAGAATTTAAGACTGTGTGATAATATTCAGCATTTCAAATGATTCTTAAAGACTAGTTTTTAAAGGCCTTTCTAGAAGAATGAATTGTACTGAGGTAACTATTTTGTAAGCTAATTGGGTTGATGCATTAATTGTTGATGTCTATTGTTGTTTGCTATGTATTAGTATTTTTATGTTTAAATCTGTTTTTATTAACTGAAAACATTACATTCCATGAAATATATGTATAACACATCCAGATATCTAAGGCAGAGCATCTACATAACCACACTCTTCAAACATTTTCTTCCCCCCCCCCTGTCCTCCCCTTCCCCCCTCCCTCGTTTAGTCCCCTCTTTCCTTTCTCTTATCTCAACATACATAGCAGTGGATTTAAAAGTTCAGTAAGTGGCCTCTTGCCGCAGGGGTCATAGTGTCCCAAAATGGTGACCATCTTTGCTGGAACCCCTCACCCATCTTGGAATCAAAGTCTTTTATAGCCATTCGTTCCATGCGTAGCAGGAGCACCATACGAGTGCGCCACTGTTGCCATGTGGGGCACTGGTGTGACAACCATTCAGTTAAGATCACTTGTTTGCCAACAATTATGGCCCTTAAATCTAGGCACCGCTTATAGAATACGCTTAGTCGGAATTGATTCCCACGTCAATTTTTTAGGCACCATATATAGAATCTCCCCCTATATGTATTTGCCTTCAAAACAATCTTCTTCTCAAAGTCTTTCTTTGCCTTCCTTATCAGTGCTTTGCCTTTGATTTACCATTCCTTATCCCATTTCCTATTACTTTCAGATGCATCCGTCTTCCATTTTCTGAACATTTCCTTTTAGCTCTAATAGCTTCCTTCACCTCACTTTTTAACCATGCTGTTGTCTGGCTTTCCGTCCTCCTTTTTTCAATACATGGAATATATCTGGTCTGGACTTCCAGGATGGTATTTTTGAATAGCATCCATGCCTGATGTAACTTTTTGACTTTTGAAGCTGCTCCTCTAAGTTTATTATTATTTGTTTAAACCATTCTCATTTTATCATAGTCTCCTTTTGAAAAGTTAGATTTTGGAGAAAGAATTAGTGACTATGGGGCCCTTTTCTAAGCAGTGGTAGGGCTAATGCGAGGGTAGCGTGCGCCAAATCGGTACAAACCGCAGGGGTAGTGCAGGCACCCTGCAGTAGTTGCAAAGTTGGCATGTGCTGTTTCCCGCGGTAGAAATTATTTTTCTATTTTCTACTGTGGGCGGCGTTCCCGGCAGTCAGCAGCATGGCCATACTGGCGTTCACTGCACGATTACCGCACATGAGCCCTTACTGCTAGGTCAATGGGTGGCAGAAAGGGCTCAGGCAGTAAAAAGCCACACGCTACTTTTAGTTTTAGTGCACGGCCATTTACTGCCCCATAGAAAAATGTCTTTTTACCCAACCGCAGTAAAACAAAAATGGCCCAGTGCACGCCAAAAACACATGCCTACATTACTGCAAGCCACTTTTTACACTAATTAACAAAACTATTTTGATACAGGTTTGAAGGTTGAAAAAATTCCCTGCATTAGAAGACTTTGGGCTTTGTGAATTTTCTTAAATTGCAATCAGTGGCTCCTTTGCTTATTCTGGAATTCCAGTGCAATCTTGCCCTCCTATTGCAAGAGCATATTTGCCACTTTTGTAAAAAAAAAATATATATATATAATAATAATAAAATAAAATAAAAACTACTGATTAGCCTGTTGCTTCTGTACTCAATATATTTTATGATGAACTAAATGTGAC
Source organism: Microcaecilia unicolor (assembly GCF_901765095.1). Taxonomy (NCBI): domain Eukaryota; kingdom Metazoa; phylum Chordata; class Amphibia; order Gymnophiona; family Siphonopidae; genus Microcaecilia; species Microcaecilia unicolor. Next base: position 430,994,897 of record NC_044032.1, read on the forward strand.
ATAGATAACAGGAGATCAAAGCGTGGTGTGTGCTTCTTTGATTGTGAATTTTGTACTTGAACCACATAGAGATTGGGTATTGAAATTACTTTTTCATTATAGAGATGCTAGGGGCCCTGTTTACTAAGGTGCACTAGCAGTTTTAGTACCTGCACAAAATGAGTGTGTGCCGTGTAGGTGCTCATAGCAGGGGCGTAGCTACGGGTGGGCCTGGGTGGGCCTGGGCCCACCCAATCTCAGCTCAGGCCCACCCAGTTTTGTGCCAGCGAAAAGTACACAGCAAAGCAGCAGCTGAACGGGCCACAGCCTTAGTTTCTGCCATCGCGGTGGCAACCTGCTCAGCTGACGTCCCACCCACCTGCGTTTTGCCAGTCTTGGCAGCTTTTAACTTCCGGTCCTCCTGCGCTGCCTCAGCCTCGTTCTCGCACGGCTCGCACTAAAATAAGAAGCTCAGCTGCTGCATGCGCCGCAGCCACGCGGTACCTCCTGCTCTCCCCCCCCCCCCCCCCCCCACCGGGTCCGTAGTGCAGGCAGATAGGGCTCTCAAACCCCTTCCGGGGACTCTTGAAGTTGGGTAATTTGGAACGTCGTGGGGCCATGAGTATCTGGAAGGAATTGTACTGTGAGCTCTCACGCTTTGAGTTTCGCCTTTGCCTAAATGCTGAGGACCGAACCTGCACTGAGAACTGCTCTCTGCTCCGGTGTGAGGCAGTAGGGCCGACACATGCCGATGGCCACTTTGATCTCTTTCTCCCAAACAAGAAGCTGTACCTACGGGAAGCTGAGGACTGGGTGGACAGACTGGAGGGAGGAGGTGCTGCAGAAATGTCACCCCCAGCAAGAAGAGACCTGGGAAGTCCTGAAGTCCCCAGAATCTGACAGTAACACACCATGAATCCAGCTGGTTCTCCACTTGTGTTTGACTGGCCATCAGGGCTGTCTGTGGAACAGGATGCATTCAAGGAATCTGTTCTGTACATGAGAGTGGATCGGAGCTGGAGCCGCTTCATTTTCTCTTTGTCCTTGGAGGCTTTGAAGTGTTTTGTGGTGACAGACCAGTGGCGTAGCCAGACCTGACATTTTGGGTGGGCCCAGAGCTAATATGGGTGGGCACTATGTATATATAGGTGTGAGTACTGTTTCTTGGGATACTCCTAAATAATGCCTTAGAGTGTACTTGATGATGGATTTCTAAATAAATAATCTGCCCATCTGTCCTGCATCAACATAACCACATAAATACTCGGAGCCTATGTTGCAAACCTTAACACCACCAATTCTGAACACACAAATACCAATAACAGCGCCTTTAAAAAGGCAGCAGTGAATATACACGACACCAATGTGTGTCCTACTGGAAAAGCCAGACAAGTCAGACCAGTGGTGTGCTGGAGCCGGTTGTTAATTTTTAAAGATTTTTACGAGCCGGTTGTTCAGCTGTCAGCAGGGACTTTTTTTTCCCCCCACAAATTGCTTCGGAAGGCTGGAGGAACACATCACGCATGCCCAAACACACCAGCTGTCAACTGATATTGGTGCATGCGTGGTGTGGCAGCCCCTGCCTCCTCGTGCTGCACTGGTAAGGCAAGAGATGCTTGTGTGGGTCAGCAGCGCTCCTGCAGCTCAGCTCAGCTGATCGTGTAACTAGTAGCTTCCTGTGGTAAGAAATGTGAAAACACTTGTTGCTAGGCCCGTTTGTTGGGGGAGAGGGAGGAGGACAATGGACAACTACACTGTCAAGTGGTTGGGGGAGCATTGTCCCCCGTGGCCCGCCGCTGCCCCCGGCCTCCCCCCAAAACACTTGCACGTTGCACCGTTCTGTTAATTCTCTCTCCCCTGCCCTTCCCGCTGCACTGCCATGGGTTTAAACTTTTTTTCCCCCTCTCGCATCGGCTCCCGCCTCCCTCCCTCCCTCCCTCGCATGTCGTCATCGTCCTCTGGATCGGATTCTCTCTCTCCCCTGCCCTTCCCGCTGCACTGCCATGCATTGAAACTTTTTTCCCCCTCTTGCATCGCCGCTCCCTCCCTCCCTCGCAGGTCTTCGTCGTCCTCCTACCGCGGTAGAATGGGATCAGATCATGCCAGCGTCGGGGTCCTTCTGCTGCTACGTCCTGCCTACGGCCTACTCTGATTCAATTTACTTGCTGTTTCCACGTAGGCAGGACGCGGCAGTCAAAGCGGACACAGTCGAGAGTCGGGACCAAGGAGGTGAAATTGAGCCTGCTGCGCTGCCTATCTACTGCACGGTAAGGAAGCCAGTTTGGTAAAAATCTCCGTTTTCACTGCCCTAGCTGTCATCTCCTCTAGACAGTCGAGCTGCTGCATCCACGTTGTCGTTCTTTATTGCCCATCTTCTGTAACAACTCTAAAGCTGTTTCAATTGGATAGGTAGTGCCTTAAAAAGTAGAGGTCAAAAGTTTTGGGGTTTTTTTTTTTAACTTATTGAACAGCTTTTTAATTTATTTGAAAGCTTCCCATATATAAATTTCATGAAATAACAATCGAATATCAGCAGCCCATTGGTTTTCTTATATTTTGTTCTTGAGATAAATTATACTGTGTCAAAACTGAAAACTCTTGTCTCTATCTGGTCGATAATAAAAGGAGCTCATTGTGAACACTATCCACCCTAAAAGGTTGTTTTGTGGCTGTACATGAAGAATTATGATCTTGACTAAATATGTGTATGTGTGTGTCCCTAGTCCTGCATCCTAAGTTTATATAATCCTTTCAAGAAATCCAGTTAATCTTTTAACTTATTAGTGGAGCATAACCGCAGAGTCATTCTATGGTCGCATCTTCAATATCGTAATACTAGTACCTATCTAAGGAACAGCCAGGTTATTTTGAGTTAGTCTTCACTTGCTTTCCTTGTGCCATCACTATCCAGCAGGTAGGCAGGATAAAGGATTTTTTTTTTTACATTAAAAGAAGGTAAATTTGGATGTAAGGATTGTTTGAAAGCACGCTCTCTCCCAGGGTATAGCCAGCTCTGCAAATGTTTATTTTTTTTTTTTTTTGGCAGGGGCGCAGAAGTGGATGAGGGGGGGGGGGGGCGCAGAGGTGGACCAGGGAGAGAGCCTGTTGTTAAAAATTTACCAGCACACCACTGCATATTATATACAGGTACAGGGCAATGGAGGGTTAAGTGACTTGCCCAGAGACACAAACTTTGATGGATTAAGATCCAAAAGACACTATGATAATAGTAAGAAGAAAAGGAGAAAAGTTACTGACTAAAGTGACAGTCTAACCAAACTAAAATTATGTGCGACATCACTCTAAAGTAACATGATTGGATGATTACAGCAACCTGGTTAATATGAAATATTACTACAATGAAGCTTGGTCATAAACATGAGTTTGTGGAAGTTTACCAACAGATATAAAGGCCTTTACCTGCACACTTGAAGTTCTGAGAATCCAGTCCTTTTCCTGTGGGTATGTGTGGGTCAAGCACTGTAACAAAGAACTGTCTTCTCTCACCACAACCTGTGAATTCCTGCTGCAGTCCCTATTCAATGGCTCATTGGCTGCTTCTAAATAAGACGTCAGGGCCCCTCGAATAAGCTCCCGCCAGGCCTTGGCTTTCTTGGCGCTCTCAGCCTGTAGTCACAATGAGGTCTTTGAGGTTACAACTCTGAAGAAAGCAGGGCCTCCAAGGCTGGCATCTGGAAGGATTAACATAGGCAGCCGAGACCCCTCGGGCCTATAGGTTCTTGGATATAACAATAATCATACAATAATGACACGACACATGGTATTTATTTAACATGGCACAACTCGGCCGCAGCTTTATTTATATACACAACATCATAACCCTGGGTATACCCAAGCCGATCCAGCCTCTGGCTCATTATCCAAACCCAGTCCGCCGTCATAGCAAGACTGGCCAATCGTAAACCAGTTCCCCGCCGCACAGCAAGGGAGCTCAACCGTAAGCGCAGCTACCCCAGCTGCCTAGCTTATACCATCAGGCTTGGGTACCCCGCCAACAGCCCGGGGTAGCACAGCTTGCCCCGGGCCCCCCACCAATGCTGCGGCCAGTTGTGCCAATTAACAGGGTCTAGCACCTTCAGCGACAGGTCATTTCGACTTGCAGATAAGATGGGTCCATCTCTTCGAAAGAACCCTGGGCAGATCTCTTCTGCCCCATCGTGCGTCACATGCCGATTTGCCGCTTCACTTTCTTTCTGGGCCTACCGGCGTTGGATTACTGGGATACGGAGATAGCCCTGGGCCCGTTTATCCCTCTGACTCCCGTCTCGTGCGTTCTTATGCCTTCGCTTTCCTTGTTCCAGCCGAGTGTGTGCCGTACGGCCGCCCAAGTTTTTTGCGTGTCCAACCTCTCGCCCTGCAATATAAATTAGTGGTTGGTAGGCAGTCATAAATACCAGCATCCTGGCCACAACTGGCGGCCAATCCCGCCAAGTGTTACTGAGTATCCAACATCTATCCCTGCAATGTAAAATAGTGGTTGGTAGATAATCGTGAGTACATAAGTACTGCCACAATGTGGGAAAGACCAAGGGGCCATCGAGTCCAGCACCCTGTCCACTACGGCGGCCAATCCGCCCTGTGTTGCCGCATATCCGACATCTCGCCCTGCAAATAAAATAATGGTTGGTAGCTAGTCGTAAGTACATAAGTAATGCCTCACTGACTGGGAAGGACCTAGGGGCCATCGAGCCCAGCATCCCGTCTATGCCGGCGGCCAATCCCGTCATGTGTTACCAAGTGTCCAACATCTCCACCTTCAATATAGAATAGTGGTTGGTAGGCAGTCATAAGTACATAAGTAATGCCAAACTGGGAAAAGACCAAGGGGGCATTGAGCCCAGCATCCTGTCCCATGCCTATGGCCTGCCCCTCCAACGGCACTTGGCCATCTTCGAGACGCCCACACGTTCTATGATGTTATTCCTGGCTCTGTGGGTTTTCCCCAGTCCAGTCCGTAGTGGTTTATGGACTAGTCCTCTAGTAAAACTGTCCAACCCCTATTAAACTCTGTCAAGCTAACCACCTTCACCGAGTTCTCTGGCAAAGAATTCCAGAGTTTATAATGCTTTGGGTGTAATTGTTTTATTTATTTATTTTTAAACATTTGGTCCCTGTGGTTTCAATGTGAACAGACGCTTCTCGTCCACCCATTCTATTCCACTCGTTATTTTATACGCCTCCCCTTAGCTGTCTCTTCTCCAGCCTGAAAAACCCTAACCACCTAATCTTTCTTCGTAGGGAAGTAGTCCCCTAACTGCTATCGGTTTTTTTTTTTGTCCGCTGCACTTTTCCAATTCTACTATATATCTCCTGAGATGCGGTGATCAGAGCACCATAATCGAGGTGCCTATCCTCACCTTTACAATGTACCCCTTGACCATTATCTGGGAGAGCGCCTGGGCCTGTACAGGCTGTCATCGGTTCATGGGGCATTTGTCCATACTACTCTAGCCTTGGAGTTGCTCGGGAACCTGTCCACTGCACAACGGTCTTTCCACGTGGGCCAAGGAACATGTTATGGCCGAAGGTCGTTCTCTGTGTGCTTAAGTCGCCCCAACTTAATGGGAAGGCTTTCGAACAAATCAGCACCGGGGCATATCCTTATGGATGAATGTCTTGCCCTGATGATCGCCCAGCCCGTTAAGGTTACCTACTAGTGATTGCATGTCTTGCCTTGTTACCTTTTTTCTTTATCCAGAAGCCCCTGCCCTGAATGCTTTGCCTGGTTGCCGACTAATGATTGCCTTTCTCGCCTTGTTACCTGTTCTCTACCACAAGGCTCCTGCTATGAGAGTTTTTTTTTTTGTTTGTTTGCCTATAAACTCCATGTCACGTGCACACCGCTCAGTGCCCGAGAATTGCTGTCTTGCATATGTGCTCCAATTTTTGTGTTTCACTAGGGGAGTATTGACTGACTCTGCTAACAGGGGAAATGGTTTAGCGAGGACTGGGATGCTTTGTTGCCGGCAGTGAACGTTATTCGTACTCGCCGGGGCTCCTGCGCGCCCCAGTGCGGCTATGTGCCGACGCATTCGCACCCGGAGCAGGATGCCAAGCAACTCATGTGCATGCGCTTATCATAGTTGCATTAAACCCCCACTTACCGATCGGACATCGTCTCGGTGCACTGGCAACAATCGTCGGGCCGACTCAATGTCTGCCTTGACCATGCAGGATTTCCGCCCTTCTATCCCCGGGAGGGATCCCTGCCCTACTTACCCCATTTGAACATCTGATTAGGGGAAAAAGGGGGCCCGCCCCTTTCCTTCGGATCACTACCTTATCTGCTCATGACCGAGCCTCCCTGCGCTTGCGCATCCCTAAATGTGGAGTTCCTAACGCTCTTCCTAGACCCGGGCTGGAATCCGGAATTCTAAACACTGGGTAAAACCTTCTTCGAGTATGTGGGCTTCGTTCTTGTGCCAATCACAACTGCATAGTGATTATGTCATTCTCCTATGCCTTCAAGCTACAAGAGTCCTCCTGTCAGTTGCTTTGCCCCATTCAAATGGTACCTAGTTCTCAACTGCTGGAAACCTGCTGCATCCAAAATTACATCCGTGCATTGAAACGGCGAGGCCCCACAATTGAAATGTCTATTTATCACTATCTTTTAGTGTATCTTTTATCCATAGCTATACCTGTACATATATTCATACCAATATACGTATATACCTACACATATACTTGCCATAAATGTTGCCAACGGCATGATCTCGCTGTCATCCGAACCTGCTTTTGAAATATGAAAGAGGGAGAGAACAAGCCACTTTACCATTCGAATTTACCCCTTCTTCTGTGCAATTCTCATAGCTATGTTATGCTCCCATCCGCTGGTGGCTGTTGGGGACATTTCTTTAAAAGGCGATGACAAATGTTATGCTGATGCTAGTGAACCTCTCTTTAACATGCAAAGCTACCTGCTTTTATTAGCAGCGGGACCCAGGTTTTCTCTCTTTTTGTTGAGAGGAAGGTTTTGGTTGCCATCTCCTGTGCATTTAGAGAGCTGTTACTGGCTGGCCTGCAATCCACCACCCACCAGTCACAGGACGCTACTCTTGTTCGCTGAAATTTAATAAACAGGCCCCGTCTAAGGGTATTAGCACCCGAGAGGTGGCATACCTTTAATTTCCTTCCATTACATTTATTGAATACTATTTTACTCGGGACTCTGTAGATTTTAGAAACAGTCCCATTCTAAGGTAGTAGTCACTCTAAGTCAACTGCGTCTCCTAGATCCATAGGGACGAGCTCGTGGACTCGCTGCTTTTCTTTTTTTTTTTTTATATATATACCACTTACCTCCTTGTGTTCCACGTGAGCTGTAGGACACTACTTTTTTTTTTTTGCATTGTTACCATATGTTGCCATCGGCATTAGAGTGCTGCCAACTGAACCTGCTAAATTGCGAAAGACAGAGAAAGAGATGAGACATAAGCCAGTTCGACTGCTAACAGAAATTTCCCTGTTCTTCTGTGCAATTCTCTTATCTATATTCAACTGTGACCTGCTGGTCACTGGTGAGGACATCTCTTTCAAGGCCCCGCATTTTTTTTTTTTTTTTTAAATTACCTCAAACGTGCGTCTGTCCTGGGAAATGTCAGAAACAAATCAAGGTCACGTACACACACAAAGTATCACATACTAGTCTAAATTGCTGGGCAGACTACATGAACTGTGCAGGTCCCTTCCTGCTGTCATACACTCTGTTACTATGTTTGTTTGCTTGCTTTGTTTGAATGAGTGGCAATGACGGCTGCGTGGGGGAGTGGGAACAGAGATTACCCAAATTGGCTTCCTTTCATACAATGGACTAGACAGTCTACTGCTACTACTACAACTATAGCATTTCTATAGCGCTACAAAGTGCACGCAGCACTGCCCAAACATAGAAGAAAGGCAGTCCCTGCTCAAAGAGCCCACAATCTAGTAGGCAGAATTACGGCAAACGAATCAATTAATGCGCAGAAGGAGAGGATAGGAGGGTAGGTGGAATTGGTGTGCATCAATTTTGGGCCTGAGACCTTACTGCCACCCACTGACTTGGTGGCAATTGTCAGTGCACCTACACTTTAAATTACACCCAGAGATTTCACTTTATTTAGATTTTGCTCACACCTTTTTCAGTAGTAGCTCAAGGTGAGTTAGTTACATTCAGGTACACTGGATATTCCTCTGGAATGGAGGGTGCACCTGGCCAAAGTGAGGAACATAAACCCACAGAATAGTGAAGAGTAATTTGAAGGTGTCATCTTCAACTGGGTGGGTGGAGGAAAGATAGGATTTTTTTTTTTTTTTTTGCATTGTTTGAGTGTACTGGATGACGGCTGCTTAGGGGTAGTAGAAACAGCGATCAACCACTTGGCCTCTATGCTTACCGCGCCGCAGATTAGATAGGCTCACTTACACTCCTGTTCATTAAACCTCCCTGCAGCAGCTCCTAGGTTTGCTTGTTTTGCTTTGAGTGGAAATAGGGAGGGATTAAGCAAACAACTGCTCTTACCAAGATGGCCGCCCTCCGTTCTTCCCATCCCAATATGGCTGGGATCCCTGCACGCGACTCTCCCATCGAACTCCGCTCAGACCGCGTGGCACTCTGTCCACCCGGGCTGCACGGGCCCGAGATGCCACCGCGTCCGTGGCGCACGATACCTGCCTCTCTCGCGTCCTTACGGCCTCTCTGCAATCATGTAAGGATCTCGAGAAATGGGAAGGGAAACCGTGCACCCGCTTCACTCTGGCCCCACACCACATTCACTTGCATTGCATCATGTTTTTTTTTTTTTTTTTTTTGTCTGCCTCAGTAAATAAAAAGGCCCTTCATCTACATTTCCCTTAGCTGAGAGTTTGCAGACTGCTGGATGTAAAATATGTTTCTAAAAAGGCTTAAGTCACTTCAAAAGCATAAAGAGTCTTCTAATGCCAAGAACGGCCACTGCATCCACTGCATTCACGCTTCTCACTAAATCCGACCCCACTCGCCACGTACTGGAGCGCTTGGATACGGAGGGGCTGAAGATCCCGGTCCCTGCCCTCCCCGAAGGTCCAGGTTGTAGCACTTACAGCGCACTTGACCAACTGGAAGCGACGGATTTCTAGAGCTGACCGAAGATTGAGTTGTGTCCGGAGCTGAGAAAAAACGCACGTGGCTGGTGACGGTAAGGGATCGATCGCCCGCCCTGGACTCGCGCCCTGTGCGGCCCTCTTTTTTTTTTTTTTTGGGGGGGAATGTGCACGGCCGCGGCTCGCCCTCCGAGTTGCAAATGCTAACCTGCAGACTGGTGCCCGGACGCCTTAAGAGGTCATCTGGGCTTCGCTCAGGGGTTTTTAACCCCTTCTATCTCCCCTCCCCTATCAGCGGGGTGCCCTTGGACGGCGGGAACGTGCCCCCCCCCCCCGCTAGCACCCTGCTGGCCCCGGAGCGCATGCCCATCGGGGCACGGCGCCATGTTATCTGCGGCTCCGTGCACCCTTGGGCACTACGCCTATCTTGTCTCGAATTATGTTAATTCCATAGACCTGGCACAGGGTCTTTGTGCAGTCTGTCACCACAAAACACTTCAAAGCCTCCAAGGACAAAGAGAAAATGAAGCGGCTCCAGCTCCGATCCACTCTCATGTACAGAACAGATTCCTTGAATGCATCCTGTTCCACAGACAGCCCTGATGGCCAGTCAAACACAAGTGGAGAACCAGCTGGATTCATGGTGTGTTACTGTCAGATTCTGGGGACTTCAGGACTTCCCAGGTCTCTTCTTGCTGGGGGTGACATTTCTGCAGCACCTCCTCCCTCCAGTCTGTCCACCCAGTCCTCAGCTTCCCGTAGGTACAGCTTCTTGTTTGGGAGAAAGAGATCAAAGTGGCCATCGGCATGTGTCGGCCCTACTGCCTCACACCGGAGCAGAGAGCAGTTCTCAGTGCAGGTTCGGTCCTCAGCATTTAGGCAAAGGCGAAACTCAAAGCGTGAGAGCTCACAGTACAATTCCTTCCAGATACTCATGGCCCCACGACGTTCCAAATTACCCAACTTCAAGAGTCCCCGGAAGGGGTTTGAGAGCCCTATCTGCCTGCACTACGGACCCGGTGGGGGGGGGGGGGGGGGGAGCAGGAGGTACCGCGTGGCTGCGGCGCATGCAGCAGCTGAGCTTCTTATTTTAGTGCGAGCCGTGCGAGAACGAGGCTGAGGCAGCGCAGGAGGACCGGAAGTTAAAAGCTGCCAAGACTGGCAAAACGCAGGTGGGTGGGACGTCAGCTGAGCAGGTTGCCACCGCGATGGCAGAAACTAAGGCTGTGGCCCGTTCAGCTGCTGCTTTGCTGTGTACTTTTCGCTGGCACAAAACTGGGTGGGCCTGAGCTGAGATTGGGTGGGCCCAGGCCCACCCAGGCCCACCCGTAGCTACGCCCCTGCTGTGGTAGGTCTGCCACCAGAGGTCTGTTTATTAACTGAATTTCTGAACTACAGAGGTTTACCACTCTTATGACCTGGGCCCTGTGAAGTAACAGGCCCGGGAATCCTGTAAATAAACACTTATTTTGCATTTATACCTGTTGTCTATCTGTGTCATTCGGGTCTCAAACATTAGATGTTTTTATGGTAGTATTCTGCCCAGAGACACCAAGAGTCAGCCGAGGCTGGGGAAGAGCTACCACCCCCCTCCACTCAGGCTGCCCCTGCCCCCTTAACTTCATGTGTGTTGACACCTGAAGCCATCACCCAAGTTCCAACACACAGGAGCAAGAGAGAGATAGACCGAGAAAATAGAACCTTCTGTCTGCCTCCAGAAGACTTGCCGGTGCCGGGCCCCCCTTGCAAGCTGGGTCCAGGGAATCTTGCCCGCCCTGGTCCCTCCATGGTTTTATTGCTTTATTAACTTGGTGGCTGTTTTGTTCTACTGAGAAAACAAGAAGAACTTACATTAGGAAGAAAAAGATGCTGATTGTCTGTCTATCATGGTCTCCACTCTTTCACTAGAAATGTTTGACTACACTCACCACCATCTTCTGTGCTTTTTCTCCTATGAGCAAGCATGCCTTCGGTCACTGCTCTGCTACTACTACTACTACTACTACTACTACTACTACTTTTAGCATTTCTATAGCGCTACAAGGCATACGCAGCACTGCACAAACATAGAAGAAAGACAGTCCCTGCTCAAAGAGCTTACAATCTAATAGACAAAAAATAAATAAAGTAAGCAAATCAATTAATGTGGACGGGAAGGAAGAGAGGAGGGTAGGTGGAGGCGAGTGGTTACGAGTCAAAAGCAATGTTAAAGAGGTGGGCTTTCAGTCTAGATTTAAAGGTGGCCAAGGATGGGGCAAGACGTAGGGGCTCAGGAAGTTTATTCCAGGCGTAGGGTGCAGCGAGACAGAAGGCGCGAAGTCTGGAATTGGCAGTAGTGGAGAAGGGAACAGATAAGAAGGATTTATCCATGGAGCGGAGTGCACAGGAAGGGGTGTAGGGAAGGACGAGTGTGGAGAGATACTGGGGAGCAGCAGAGTGAATACATTTATAGGTTAGTAGAAGAAGTTTGAACAGGATGCGAAAACGGATAGGGAGCCAGTGAAGGGTCTTGAGGAGAGGGGTAGTATGAGTAAAGCGACCCTGGCGGAAGATGAGACGGGCAGCAGAGTTTTGAACCGACTGGAGGGGGGAGAGGTGACTAAGTGGGAGGCCAGCAAGAAGCAGATTGCAGTAGTCTAAACGAGAGGTGACAAGGGTGTGGATGAGGGTTTTGGTAGAGTGCTCGGAAAGAAAGGGGCGGATTTTACGGATGTTGTAAAGAAAGAAACGACAGGTCTTGGCGATCTGCTGGATATGAGCAGAGAAGGAGAGAGAAGAGTCAAAGATGACCCCAAGGTTTCGAGCTGAGGAGACAGGGAGAATGAGAGAGCCATCAACAGAAATAGAAACGGGGGGAGCGGGGAGGTGGGTTTGGGGGGGAAAATGAGAAGCTCGGTTTTGGTCATATTTAATTTCAGGTGGCGTTGAGACATCCAGACAGCGATGTCAGACAAGCACGCTGAAACTTTGGTTTGGATGCAAGGTGAGATATCAGGGGTAGAAAGGTAGATTTGGGAGTCATCAGCATAGAGATGGTAGGAAAAGCCATGGGATGAGATTAATGAGCCAAGGGAAGAAGTGTAGATAGAAAAGAGGAGGGGACCAAGAACAGAACCCTGAGGTACGCCGACAGGCAGAGGGATAGAAGTAGAAGAGGATCCACTAGAGTGAACACTAAAGGTGCGGAGGGAGAGGTAGGAAGAGAACCAGGAAAGGACAGAGCCCTGGAATCCAAGTGAGGACAGGGTATCGAGAAGTATGCTGTGATCGACAGTGTCAAACGCAGCGGAAAGATCAAGAAGAATGAGGATGGAATATTGTCCTCTGGATTTAGCCAGTAATAGGTCATTGGAGACTTTAGTAAGCGCAGTTTCGGTTGAGTGGGGAGGGCGAAAACCAGATTGTAGTGGGTCAAGAATAGCATGTGAGGAGAGAAAATCAAGGCAGCGGCGGTGAACAGCACGCTCAAGTAATTTGGAGAGAAAAGGAAGGAGGGAGATGGGTCGGTAATTAGAGGGACAAGTAGGGTCGAGTGAAGGCTTCTTAAGGAGAGGTGTGACCACAGCATGTTTAAACGCAGCAGGGACAGTCGCAGTGGAAAGTGAGAGGTTGAGAATGTGACAGATGAAAGGAATAAGAGTAGGAGAGATGGCATTAAGAAGGTGGGTGGGAATGGGATCAGAGGAACAGGTGGTACATTTTGAGGAAGAAAGGAGAAGTGTAGTTTCCTCAATAGTAACTTCAGGAAAGGAGGAAAGGGAATGAGGGGAAGGAGAGAGAGGGGAACGGACTAGTGGAGGGAGAGCTGGTGAGGTAGAGAAAGCAAGGTTTATCTTTTGAACCTTGTTGTGAAAGAATTCAGCAAGGGTCTGAGGAGATAATGAAGGGGGAGTTGGGGGAGTTGGGGGAGGGGGCACCTTAAGGAGAGAGTTCAATGTGGTGAAGAGAAGTCGAGGATTAGAGCCAAGAGAGTTGGTCAGTTGGATATAATAATCCTGTTTGGCACGTAAAAGAGCAGATTGGAAGGAGGTCAGCATGAACTTAAAGTGTAAGAAATCAGCAAGGGCCCGAGATTTCCGCCAGAGGCGTTCGGCGGAGCTACAGGAACGTAGGTAGCGGATATTAGAAGTCAGCCAAGGTTGGGGTTTTGTACGCCTTACAGGGCGGGTCATCAAAGGTGCAAGAGTGTCTAAGGCAGAGGATAGAGTATTGTTGTAAGAAGAAACAGCCTCGTTGACAGACGTGGATGGTGCCACAGTAGAGAGCAGGTTTGAAACATGGGAGGATAGAGATGAAGGGTCAATATCGTGAAGATTCCTAGATAAATTAGATAGGATAGGACGGGACTGGGAGGGAGGAGATTTAAGTGTGAAAGTTATGAGATGGTGATCAGAGGAGGGATGATCAGAGGCAAGGAAACTAGAAGGTGAACAGTTGGAGGAGAAGATGAGATCAAGACAGTGACCATTTTGATGAGTGGGGAAGGTGGAGCATAGTTGGAGATTAAAGGACGACGTTAAAGCGAGTAACTTGGAAATATAAGAGTTGGAAGGATCATTAGCAGGAATATTAAAGTCACCAAGGATGAGAGAGGGGGAGGAAGGATCATGGAAGAAGGCAAGCCAGGCGTCAAAGTCACTGAGAAAGGATGAAAGGGACTTATCAGGGGGACGATAAATGATCGCTATTCGAAGAGGAAGAGGAGAGAAAAGGCAGATAGAGTGGACTTCAAAGGAGGAAAAACAGTGAGATTGAGGTGGAAGAAGGGGTTGAAATCTGGAGGAGGGAGAGAGAAGTAGTCCAACACCACCCCCACGGCCAGCAGGGCGAGGAGCATGTGAAAATAGATAACCGCCATGGCACAGGGCTGCTGACTGTGAGACTAAAGATCTGATTTACTAGACTTTCCTCCACTACAAACAGAATGATATGAAGGATCTTCCTGATCTAAAAAGTCAGTTTTGTGCGTAGAAAAGGCCTTTTACACTGGTATATGTAGGTACATCTACAAGATCATAAATAGGCGTTCTTGGAAGCATTGTTTGGGCAAAGCACAGGCGATTGCAATGTGAATATTTTATAAAATATCCAGGTAGACATGCAAAGGGCACACAAGTTAATATCAACTTTTCAGAAGGAGTAAACATGTATGTCAGCATTTGTATGTTATCCCCTTCATTCTATAACAGGTCACCTAAAGTTATATGCCTACTGCATATGTAAATTATAGAATATTAGCACTTACACACACGACTGTTACAATTATCCTGATCTCAACAGAGAATCTCACACAATGTCTTATCAGGCAGCTAAATCCAGTATTCCATTACCAGTGAATATGCCAACTCTTAATCCAGTTATTCTTTAATACAGTTAATCACAGGATAAGGAAAGCTAAATACAAGAGTTCTATCACTACAGATAGAGTTTGTTCTGTGACTGGCCCCTCTCACAGGGAGGAGAAGCTGGGTAAATCAACTACACGCTGACAAGTAATGGGACTGTCTCTTTATGTCCAGTGTACAGTGCTGGGTACATCTAGTAGTGCTATAGAAATGAAAAGTACTAGTACTATCATGAGTAAAAATACCATGAATTACTGAGGCATGAGAACACAAGCAGCAGAATTACTGGTTCAGCATGGAGAACTTCCTAAGCCTGTCAGACACGCAGCTCCCTCAGCCATGCTGCCTTATTTCGCATATTACCCCAGACAGATTCGATGGGAGGGGCATAAACAGCTCCTCACCCAGCATGCTTAGGGCCAGGCAAGCCACAAGAAAACTGTACAAGGCACTGAGAGCAGGGCACATGTGCTCAGACACAGCCAATCACAGAAAACTATAGAACTACAGGGATTTGTAGTCCAAGACTCCATAGCACAGCAATGCTTACTATATACAGACTCTCCAATATTCAGCGCTATTTAACCAGCCAGAATGGCTGCTCACCGGATAATAGCACTTAACTGGCTATTTGCCAATATTCAGTGTGGATAACCGGCTATCCCCTGCTGAATATCCCTGGTTAACAGCTATCTGATTATACTGCATGATATAACCGGCTATCCGCCAATTTTTAAAGCAAGTTTAGTGGTCATATTTGGTCACGTGAAGCCGTAGAATATCTTTAGCCAGTTTGAAGATAACCAGCTAAGTCTGAATATTAACTTAGCCAGTTATCTTGAAACCGGCCAAAAATAAGCCAGCTATTCAATACTGGTCACTGGCCCAGCATTGAATATCGGTGCTCAGCACTGACTGCGGGAGCTAGTCGGTCTAACTCCTGAGGTCTGAAAATCGACCTCAGTCTATCTGCTCAATTTTCAATGGGGACGGCGCAACAGTTGTGCGTGTAAGTGCTAGCTGTGCATTTAGCGGTACTCTATAACATACAGTGGGGGAAATAAGTATTTGATCCCTTGCTGATTTTGTAAGTTTGCCCACTGACAAAAGACATGAGCAGCCCATAATTGAAGGGTAGGTTATTGGTAACAGTGAGAGATAGCACATCACAAATTAAATCCGGAAAATCACATTGTGGAAAGTATATGAATTTATTTGCATTCTGCAGAGGGAAATAAGTATTTAATCCCTCTGGCAAACAAGACCTAATACTTGGTGGCAAAACCCTTGTTGGCAAGCACAGCGGTCAGACGTCTTCTGTAGTTGATGATGAGGTTTGCATACATGTCAGGAGGAATTTTGGTCCACTCCTCTTTGCAGATCATCTCTAAATCATTAAGAGTTCTGGGCTGTCGCTTGGCAACTCGCAGCTTCAGCTCCCTCCATAAGTTTTCAATGGGATTAAGGTCTGGTGACTGGCTAGGCCACTCCATGACCCTAATGTGCTTCTTCCTGAGCCACTCCTTTGTTGCCTTGGCTGTATGTTTTGGGTCATTGTCGTGCTGGAAGACCCAGCCACGACCCATTTTTAAGGCCCTGGCGGAGGGAAGGAGGTTGTCACTCAGAATTGTACGGTACATGGCCCCATCCATTCTCCCATTGATGCGGTGAAGTAGTCCTGTGCCCTTAGCAGAGAAACACCCCCAAAACATAACATTTCCACCTCCATGCTTGACAGTGGGGACGGTGTTCTTTGGGTCATAGGCAGCATTTCTCTTCCTCCAAACACGGCGAGTTGAGTTCATGCCAAAGAGCTCAATTTTTGTCTCATCTGACCACAGCACCTTCTCCCAATCACTCTCGGCATCATCCAGGTGTTCACTGGCAAACTTCAGACGGGCCGTCACATGTGCCTTCCGGAGCAGGGGGACCTTGCGGGCACTGCAGGATTGCAATCCGTTATGTCGTAATGTGTTACCAATGGTTTTCGTGGTGACAGTGGTCCCAGCTGCCTTGAGATCATTGACAAGTTCCCCCCTTGTAGTTGTAGGCTGATTTCTAACCTTCCTCATGATCAAGGATACCCCACGAGGTGAGATTTTGCGTGGAGCCCCAGATCTTTGTCGATTGACAGTCATTTTGTACTTCTTCCATTTTCTTACTATGGCACCAACAGTTGTCTCCTTCTCGCCCAGCGTCTTACTGATGGTTTTGTAGCCCATTCCAGCCTTGTGCAGGTGTATGATCTTGTCCCTGACATCCTTAGACAGCTCCTTGCTCTTGGCCATTTTGTAGAGGTTAGAGTCTGACTGATTCACTGAGTCTGTGGACAGGTGTCTTTCATACAGGTGACCATTGCCAACAGCTGTCTGTCATGCAGGTAACGAGTTGATTTGGAGCATCTACCTGGTCTGTAGGGGCCAGATCTCTTACTGGTTGGTGGGGGATCAAATACTTATTTCCCTCTGCAGAATGCAAATAAATTCATATACTTTCCACAATGTGATTTTCCGGATTTAATTTGTGATGTGCTATCTCTCACTGTTACCAATAACCTACCCTTCAATTATGGGCTGCTCATGTCTTTGTCAGTGGGCAAACTTACAAAATCAGCAAGGGATCAAATACTTATTTCCCCCACTGTATGTGCACAACTGCCTTAGTTTGTAAATCCAAGGGAGGTGTCCACATTGCAAGGAGCATGAGCTGGGCATAGGCGTATCCAACTTTACACAAATAACTTACACAATTCTTTAAGTGCCACATTTAGGTGCACACATTTGCTCCTGCCACAGACTATGTGCATATGCCTCAATTTAGGTGCACTGATGCCAACTTGCATAGTATTCTATAAGAACTAGGAGTGTGCATTAAGGGGTCCTTTTACAAAAGATGCTCTAACGTTTGTAGCATGCACTAAAGCGAAGATACTTACCTGTAGCAGGTATTCTCCGAGGACAGCAGGCTGATTGTTCTCACATGTGGGTCGATGTCAGCGTCAACCCAGGAATCGGCATTTTGCAAGCAAAATATTTAAAAAGTTGTGCCAGAGTCTTCTGGCGCGTGTGCAGCGCACATGCACGGACTGATTTCCTGCCTGTTGCGTGAACGCATTCCCTCAGTTAAATCAAAAAGCATAAAAAGAAGCAAATAACAACTCCAAAGGGGAGGTGGGCGGGTTTGTGAGAACAATCAGCCTGTTGTCCTCGGAGAATACCTGCTACAGGCAGTGCCGTAGCTAGGGTAGTTGATACCCGGGGCCGGTCATTTTTTAACACCCCCCCCCCCCCCCCCCCCCAAATCCAGTACTAGGCATACCGAGAATACAAAACACTCAGGACCTATAGAGCAATTCTACCATACCATAAGCAGTAATTTGTACGAGTCACACAAGGAAAAGGAAAGCATCTTAAACACTACAGTGAGCACTAGAACATCAATTCACCTATTGTAAAACGAAAACAGACAGATTAGTACAGATCGTCGATCCTGCACAGTCAATGCCAACCGAAAGCCATGTCTTTTTCACAAACATAGATACACCCTAATCGACTATAGAATAAGTAATCTTAAACTTTCTATTTAGACAAAAATTAAACTGAAACCCCGATGCCAGACTCTGCATACAATGCAACACCACAGAAACAGAAAATGTCCCCTAGTACTGTGCAAAATATAAAGACAGCAGATGTAAATTTGAAAAAATTAACAAATACCAATCACCACTTTACAAATTAACAAATAGAAATAAAACAAATACAGAAAATAAAATAATACCATTTTATTGGACTAACACATTTAGCTTCCAGAGGCCAAAATCTCCTTCCTCAGGTCAATACAGTATAGTGCTGTTACAGTATCCTATTCTGACCTAAGGAAGGGGGTTTTGTTCTCTGAGAATTAAGTCAAAATGTATTAAAATTAGTCCAATAAAAAGATTACCTTATTTACATGTTCTATTTATAAACATTTATTAACACAGCTACAGTACTATATCCTAAATAAAAAAAATAAAAATATATATTTTATTTAGTTTGTTCTCTCTGGTTTCTGCTTTCCTCATCTTCTTTTCACTGTCTTCCTTCCATCCAGCATCTGTCTTCGCTCTCTCTCTGCCATCCAGTGTCTGCCCTCTCTAATGTCCCTTCCATCCACTGTCTGCCCTCTCTCTCCCTTTCATCCACATCTGCCCTCTATTTCTGCCCCTTCCATCCACCATCTGCCCCAGTCTGCCCTCCTTCTCTCTCCCCTTCCACCCACCATCTGCCCTTTCTCTCTGCCCCTTCAATCCGTCTGCCCTCCCGCTCCCATCCATCCAGGGTCTGCCTTCCCTCTCCCTTCCATCCAAGGTCTGCCCTCCCTCACGCTCCCCCCTTCCATCCAGGGTCTGTCCCCTCTCTCTCTCTGCCCCCTCTTTTCAGCCCCCAGTTCCAGCCCCCTTATTCCACCTGCCCCTAGTTCCAGCCCCAGCCCACATCTCTCACCTGCCCCTCTTTTCAGTCCCACTATCCCACCAGTCCCTAGCCCTTTTCTCCCATCAGTCCTGAGCTTCAGCCCCCAGCCACTTCTTCCTGTCCCCTTTTCAGCCCCTAGTTTCAACCCCAGCCCTTTTCTCTCACCAGTCCCGAGCTTCAGCCCCAGCCAGTTCTCCCTGTCCCCTTTAAAGAACCCAGTCCCCACAGTTTCAGCCCCTGCCCCTTTTCAGCCCCCAGTTCCAGTACTAGCCCCCTTATCCCAACTACCCTCCTTTTCAGCCCCCAGTTCCAGCCCCCTTCATCCACCACATGCCTTGCATCCCCCCTTTTCAGCCCCAGACCCATTCTCCCACTTGCCCCAGGCATGGACCCATTTTCCCTCCTGCCCCCTTGTCAGATCCCAGTTCCAGCTTCAGACCCCTTCTCCCATCTGAGCACTCCCCTCCCCAGTCCCCTTCTCCCCTCTGAGCACCCCACCCCTCCCCAATCCCCTTCTCCCCTCTGAGCTCCCCCACCCCTCCCCAATCCCCTTCTCCCCTCTGAGCACCCATCTGAGCTCCCCCACCCTCCCCAATCCCCTTCTCCTCTCTGAGCACCCAACTGAGCTCCCCAATCCCCTTCTCCCCTCTGAGCTCCCCCCGACCCGGTCTCGTTCCCCCTCCGTCGAGAGCCGACAGAGCCCTCTTCTCCTGCCACCACCCTGCCTTTTAAAAAAAAATCCATGCAGCGGCGCAGGCAGCGCCTCGCGTCTGCCCTGTGTGTGTTGTGAAAGGAGAAAATCGCCTCGCTGGCGTCGGGCCTTCCCTCGCTGTGTCCCGCCCTCTTCTGAGGTAACTTCCTATTTCCTCGAGGGCGGGACACAGCGAGGGAAGGCTCGACGCCAGCGAGGCGATTTTCTCCTTTCACAGCACACGCAGGGCAGACATGAGGCGCTGCCTGCGCCGCTGCATGGATTAAAAAAAAAAAGGCAGGGTGGTGGCAGGAGCGAGAGCTGTTGGCTCTCGATGGAGCACCCCCCCACCTGCTGACACCTGGGGCGGACCGCCTCCACCGCCCCGCCCTTGCTACGACACTGGCTACAGGTAAGTATCTTTGCTTTCTCCGAGGACAAGCAGGCTGCTTGTTCTCACATGTGGGGTATCCCTAGCAACCAGGCTCACTCAAAACAACGAACATTGGTCAATTGGGCCTCACAATGGCGAGGACATAACACAGATTGACCTGAAGCCATAAACAACTAACTGAGAGTGCAGCCTGGAACAGAACAAAAATGGGTCTAGGGGGGTGGAGTTGGATTCTAAACCCCGAACAGATTCTGCAGCACTGACTGCCCAAACCGGACTCGCGTCGGGTATCCTGCTGAAGGCAGTAGTGAGATGTGAATGTGAGATGTGAATGTGTGGACTGATGACCACGTTGCAGCCTTGCAAATCTCTTCAATGGGAGCTGACTTCAAATGAGCCAATGACGCCGCCATGGCCCTCTAGAGTCAGCCCAGCTTGGGCATAAGTAAAGGAAATGCAATCTGCTAGCCAATTGGAGATTGTGTGCTTTCCGACGGCGACTCCCCTCCTGTTGGGATGAAAGGAAACAAACAACTGGTGGACTGTCGGAAGGGTTTTGTCCACTCCACGTAAAAGGCCAATGCTCTCTTGCAGTCCAAGGTATGCAAACTGCTTTCGCCAGGGCGGGTATGAGGACGGGGAAAAAATGTTGGCAAGACAATTGACTGGTTCAAATGGAACTCCGACACCACCTTTGGCAGGAACTTAGGGTGCGCGCGGAAGACTACTATATTGTGATGAAATTTGATGCAAGGTGCATGCACTACCAAGGCCTGAAGCTCACTTACCCTATCAGCTGAAGTAACAGCCACCAAGAAAATAACCTTTCAAGTACTTCAGATGGCAGGAATTCAGTGGCTCAAAAGGAGCTTTCATCAGCTGGGTTAGAACGACGTTGAGATCCCATGACACTGGTGGAGGTTTGATAGGGGGCTTTGACAAAAGCAAACCTCTCATGAAGCGAACAACTAAAGGCTGTCCAGAGATAGGCTTACCCTCTACATGGCAATCATAAGCACTAATCGCAATAAGGTGAACTCTTACGTTGGTCTTGAGACCAGACTCTGACAAGTGTAGAAGGTATTTAAGCAGGGTCTGTGTAGGACAAGAAAGAGGATCTAGGGCCTTGCTGTCACAACAGACGGCAAACCTCATCTATTTGAAAGAGTAACACCTCTTTGTGGAATCTCTTCTGGAAGCAAGCAAGAGTTGGGAGACACCCTCCGAAAGACCTAAGGATGCAAATTCTAAGCTCTCAACATCTAGGCCGAGAGAGCCAGAGCCTTGAGGTTGGGATGTAGAAGCGCCCCTCGTTCTAAGTGATGAGGGTTGGAAAACACGCCAATCTCCAAGGTTCTTCAGAGGACAACTCCAGAAGAGGGAACCAAATCTGATGCGGCCAGAAGGGTGCAATCAGGATCATGGTTCCGCAGTCTTGCTTGAGTTTCAGTCTTCCCTATGTAGGAGAAAGGCATCTGACGCTAGTCTGTCATGGGCCTGATGGCTGGAACAGAACTGAGTGACATTTTGATTGATCTGAGTGGCAAAAAGATCCACCTAGGAGGTGCCCCACGCTCGGAAGATCTTACGGACTATGCTCATGTTCAGTGACTACTCATGACGTTGCATTATCCTGCTCAACCTGTCAGCCAGACTGTTGTTTACGCCCACCAGATAAGTGGCTTGGAGAAACATGCCATGATGACAAGCCCAAAGCCACATCTGGACGGCTTCCTGACACAGAGGGCGAGATCCGGTGCCCCCCTGCTTGTTGGTGTAAAACATTGCAACCTGATTGTCTGTCTGAATTAAGATAACTCAGTTGGACAGCCGATCTCTGAAAGCCTTTAGAGCGTTCCAGATCGCTCTTAATTCCAGGAGGTTGATCTGCAGACCTCTTTCCTGAAAGGACCAGGCTCCCTAAGTATGGAGCCCATCTACACGAGCTCCCTACCCCAGGAGAGATGCATCCGTCGTCAGCACTTTCCTTGACTGAGGAACTTGGAATGGTTGTCCCATGGTTAAATTGGATCAAAACGTACAGCACTGAAGAGAATTCCAAAAGTCGGTAGACAGTTGGATTACATCCTCTAGATCCCCTGCAGCTTGAAACCACTGGGAAGCTAGGGTCCATTGAGCTGATCTCATATGTAGACGTGCCATAGGCGTTACATGAACTGTGGAGGCCATGTCATCTGCTGAGACGCTCGAATCATGGACACCAGGGACAGAAGGTTGTCCGCCCTTGCCTCGGGAAGATAAGCTCGAGCTGTCTGAGTGTTCAGCAGAGCTCCAATGAATTTCAATTTTTGGACTAGGGTGAGATGGGATAATTTATGACGAACCCCAGTAGCTCCAGCACCTGAATAGTCATTTGCATGGAGTCCAGAGCACCTTCCTTCGAGGTTCTCTTCACCAGCCAATTGTCGAGATAAGGAAACACATGAACTCCCAGTCTGTGTAGCGACGCTGCGACTACAGCTAGGCATTTTGTAAACACTCTGGGCGCAGACGCCAGGCCAAAAGTACTGAAAGTGCTGTGTTCCCAGCCGAAATCGAAGATACTTCCTCTGAGCTGGAAGTATCGAGATGTGTGTGTAAGCATCCTTTAAGTCCAGAAAGCATAGCCAATCATTTTCCTGAATCATGGGAAGAAGGGGGCCTAGGGAAACCATCCTGAACTTTTCTTAGATAAGAAATTTGTTCAGGGCCCTTGGGTCTAGGATGGGACGCATCCCCCCTGTCTTCTTTTGCACAAGGAAGTACCTGGAATAGAATCCCAGCCCTTCTTCCAGTCAAAAGCCCGTCCCTTGCTTTTGAAGGGAGCCGCAGTGGCCTTAGGCGCACGCTGTTGACGAGAACAAGCACACTGGGACTGAGCCTGGGCAGGCTGCCGAGCAGCAGGAGTGTACCTACGCCTAGCAAAGGAATAGGGAGCACTCCTCTTCCCTCCAAAAAACCTCCTAGATGAGGACGTAGTAGCAGAAGATACCCGGTGGGAGAGAGAATCCATAGCATCATTGTACTTCTTGATCTGGTCAACTAGATCCTCTACCTTCTCACCAAAAAGGTTATCCCCCCGGCAAGGAACATCCGCCATCTGCTGCTGGACCGAATGATCCAGGTCAGAGACACGCAGCCATGAGAGTCTGCGCATCACAATACCTTGGGCAGCGATTCTGGATGCTACATCAAAAGTGTCAAACATACCCCTGGCGAGGAATTTTCGACACTCCTTCTGCTGCCTGACCACCTGGCGAAAAGGCTCGGTCTACTCTGGAGGGAGTGCATCAACCAAGCTGGACAGTTACCTCACCGAGTTCTGCAAGTGGACGATCATGAAGAGCTAGTATGTCTGGATCTTGGCAGCGAGCATAGCGGCCTGATTCGTCTTCCTGCCGAAAGAGCCCAAAGTTCTAGATTCTCTGCCTGGGGGCGCTGAGGCATAATCCCTAGTGCTCTTGGCTCTTTTGAGGGCGGAGTCCACCACCATGGAATTGTGAGGTAGCTGTGACCTCATCACTCCAGGCTCACTGTGGATCTGATATTGGGATTCAGTTTTTTTTCGGGATCACGGGATTAGACATTATGCAAAGGAGCCGTTGCAGCCTCCCTAGGCGAAGAAGGAAAATCCAGGACCTCAAGCATCTCAGCCCTGGGTTCCATCCTCAACCTCGATAGGGAAGGGAATAGCCACAGCCATTTCCCAGACAAAGGAGGTAAAGGATAGACTCTCCGGTGGAGAAAATCTCCTTTCTGGTGGAGGGGAAGGTTCAGAGGGAATCCCATAGGACTCGTCAGAAGAAAAGTACTTGGGATCATTCTCTTCCTCCCACGAATGCTCATCTTCAGTATCGGACAAAAAATCCTTCAGAGCAGTCCGAAACTGAGCCTGCCTTGATTCCGAGGAACAATGTCCTCGATGGCGGTGCCGAGAAGTCAACGCCCGCCTGGACTCCAGTGAAGCTTCCTCCACCTACGTCGATGGGGAGTCGACCTGGGTGGCAGGGGGCACCAAGGTCGGGGACCTCACCACAGGTGAAGGGCCAGATGCCGCTGCTGCAGATGGTGTGGAAGGCGCAAGCACCCCCGACATCGAAGCAAACTGGCGCAGCAATTCTTCCAGAAGCTCTGGAAGCAGGGCCCTGATGCGCTCGTTGAGAGCCGCCGTCGGAGAAGGCTACGGGGTCGGTAAAAGAGCCGGTGAGAGAATCTGTCGAGGCTTGGGAGCTGTTACCGGGCTGCCAGAAGACAGACGCATCAGCACCTCCTGAATAGAGGGGGAGCGATCCTCTCAGTGCCGACGCTTCTTGGGTGCCGATTCCCTCGACGCCCCGGAGCTCCCAGCACCATGAGTCGAAGAAGAAAGATGTCGGTGCTTCTTCGCCTTCGCTCGACGCCTGTCATCGAGACTCCTCGGTACCGATGAGGACGTGGAATCCTCACGCCTCCTCGTGGCCGGATCCGACGAAGGTCGGTCCCAGGTGGCCTGCATAACAGGAGACCTCGAGGCAGGTGGAGACCCACTCGATGCCAGCGCGAATTGGTCTTTCAGCAGCCATTACCTCCGTTCCCGACATCGATGCTTCCCTCGATGTCGACACCGCCGACCTCGGTACCGATGTCAAAGGACCGGACCGAGCCCCAAAATGCATTTCTCATTGGGCTTCTCAAGACTCTTGGGTCCGTTTCTTCATACGAAGATACAGAGTACAAGTGGCTGGGCTATGGTAGGGCCCAAGGCACTGGATACACCAGGCGTGGGTATCGGTACCTGAGATGGTCTGGGTGCACCAAGTACAACGTTTGAAGCCGCTGGGTGTCTTCGATGACATGGACGGAAAAACGGCTTCGGCGAAATCAAAAGACACGATTGTGCCTGTTAAAAGAAAAAAGGGCACAAAAAATAAGGGAATAAGCTGGCCGGGTCGAAAAACAAAGGAAACTTTAAAAAGTGAAAAAATCTAAAAGACACTATGGTTTTTTTTTTTTTTAACTGCACAAAAAGTAAAATAAAGAACAAATAGTGAAAAATTCACGAAGACTCTTTTCCTGGGCCTGAGAGGAACGGAGATAAAAACCTACTGCACCTCAACTTGGAAAAAAGAAAACAGAGGGAACGCATTGATGCGCCGGCGGGAAATCAGTCCGCGCATGCGTGATGCGCACTGCACGCACGCCAGAAGACTCTGGCAAAACTTTTTTTTATATTTTACTTGCAAAATGCCGATTCCTGGGCTGACGGGGACGTCAACCCACATGTGAGAACAAGCAGCCTGCTTGTCCTTGGAGAAAAATAAGCACGCACTAAATGTTAGAGACACCCATATATTTCTAAGGGTATGTCTAGCATTTAGCACGCACTAAAACCGCTAACACACCTTTGTAAAAGACCCCTTAGTGCATTATTAATTTGATTAATTTCTTAAAAGTTTATCTAGGACTAGATTTTTTACTTCTGACCAAAATTTTTAACTCTGCTGCATTGTCCAGCATTGCTTTCTCTCTGCTGTCTATCCTATCAACATCAGTTGTAAGTAGTATGTGGGAATTGCTGCCAGAGACCTTATGAAGAGCCTAAATGTTAAGATAAATGTGTGTGTGGGGGGGGGGGGGGGGGGGAGAGAGAGATGCCAGGCCTGTGTGCTGGGGGAGGAGTGGGCAATAGGAGTAGCAGGAGAGGGGAGAAATGGGAGTCTGTGTGTCAGGGGTAACAGGATTAGCAGCAGAAGGGGAGACACTCGGGTGTAAGTCCAGGGGAAGGATGCAGCAGGAGAGGAGAAAGGTAGGTGCTTTTAAGGGAAGAGTGGGAGGGGAGCAATACCAGTATGTCAGGCTCAGTCTCTGGCTATCTTCAAGTCTAGGCTTAAAGCCCACCTCTTTGCTACTGCTTTCGACTCCTAACCATGACTCTCTTACTCAACGCCCTCACTTATCACTCCTACCACTGCAATTTCCCCACCCCTAGCTGTCTGTTCGTCTGTCCAATTTAGATTGTAAGCTCTGTTGAGCAGAGACTGTCTTTTCATGTTAATTTGTACAGCGCTGCGTAAGTCTAGTAGCGCTATAGAAATGTTTAATAGTAGTAGTAGTAGCAATATACTGTGGGAAGGAAGCATGTTCATGCAACTTTTCATTATATTTAGCAGGTTTAGAAAATTTCCATATAGTCTACGCAGTGAAAATTTATTAGTACAAAGCCATCCAGCCCAGAGGTGCGTTTAATTGTGTGATTACAATTTTTAATACCACAATTAATTTTGATTAAAATTTTTAAATTGTTCCCACCCCTAATATGAACCCTTACATGTACAAGTGCCATTATAGAACAGACTCACATCTCACATAATCTGAGTGCCTAAATTGTAGTGCCCAGTTATAAAATTACTCCCTAAATGGGCTAGTTCTAGGAGCCTATTTTATAAAAACATGTAGGCTCCTACAGTGGCTTTATAAAATAGGCTTAAAATTGGCACCTTTTTGGATCCTCTTCTTATAAAATCAGACCCAGACTGGGAGATAAGTCTTGATAAATCAGGATCTAAGAGCCTTATTCAAAAGGAAACTTGTTCCATATTCTGTGTACCCGACATCTTATATCAACACTTCTGCGTAATGTAATTTTCTGATTTAGACTTAATACTCTTGCAAGGGCAAAAATGTTTTCCATCTAGATTTAGGACCCAAAAAATGTTCACATAGGTATGAGTGGACAAGAATCTTTACTGAATCTAGCCCTGTGACAGATCTGTTCATTAGGAGAAGACAGAGGAGGGACTGGTGGTTCTTGAATGTGTGTTGGGAGATGCACTGCACAGGTATCTGAAGTCCTCCAGGTCAGACGATCACATTCCACCAGCACACAATTCTCAGCACTCAACGGTGACAAAGTGGGACGTAATGGCATTCCCATTTTCTTGGGCTGCCTATCAAAATTTATATCACTTCACATCGATGTCCAAATTGTTCAGTGTCACCTATCTCAATGCAGATCTTACCTGTACACTGTTTACACACAATATTTATCAGTCTTGATATGTCACCATTTACTCCTAGTTTCCCCCATTCAAACATTCAAACTCTATCCTCTTTTTTTCAGGTTGTCAAGTATAAGGCAAATATTTACCTATCCCAAAAGGAATTAATGCTTCTTTTTTGATGATTTGCCCAACTGTATCCAAAAATCGATTAGGGTTGAAGTCATCCGGTTTTTCCCATACGTTAGGATCCCTGTGCACTGCCCAGAGATTAGCTATGATAGTGCTACCTTTAGGAATAGTATAGCCATGAAAAACTTTAAAAAATAAAAATATAAAATGTAATTAGTGCAGTACAGCTGCAAAAAGACACCACTCTTACAGTGGTGGAAATAAGTATTTGATCCCTTGCTGATTTTGTAAGTTTGCCCACTGACAAAGACATGAGCAGCCCATAATTGAAGGGTAGGTTATTGGTAACAGTGAGAGATAGCACATCACAAATTAAATCCGGAAAATCACATTGTGGAAAGTATATGAATTTATTTGCATTCTGCAGAGGGAAATAAGTATTTGATCCCCCACCAACCAGTAAGAGATCTGGCCCCTACAGACCAGGTAGATGCTCCAAATCAACTCGTTACCTGCATGACAGACAGCTGTCGGCAATGGTCACCTGTATGAAAGACACCTGTCCACAGACTCAGTGAATCAGTCAGACTCTAACCTCTACAAAATGGCCAAGAGCAAGGAGCTGTCTAAGGATGTCAGGGACAAGATCATACACCTGCGCAAGGCTGGAATGGGCTACAAAACCATCAGTAAGACGCTGGGCGAGAAGGAGACAACTGTTGGTGCCATAGTAAGAAAATGGAAGAAGTACAAAATGACTGTCAATCGACAAAGATCTGGGGCTCCACGCAAAATCTCACCTCGTGGGGTATCCTTGATCATGAGGAAGGTTAGAAATCAGCCTACAACTACAAGGGGGGAACTTGTCAATGATCTCAAGGCAGCTGGGACCACTGTCACCACGAAAACCATTGGTAACACATTACGACATAACGGATTGCAATCCTGCAGTGCCCGCAAGGTCCCCCTGCTCCGGAAGGCACATGTGACGGCCCGTCTGAAGTTTGCCAGTGAACACCTGGATGATGCCGAGAGTGATTGGGAGAAGGTGCTGTGGTCAGATGAGACAAAAATTGAGCTCTTTGGCATGAACTCAACTCGCCGTGTTTGGAGGAAGAGAAATGCTGCCTATGACCCAAAGAACACAGTCCCCACTGTCAAGCATGGAGGTGGAAATGTTATGTTTTGGGGGTGTTTCTCTGCTAAGGGCACAGGACTACTTCACCGCATCAATGGGAGAATGGATGGGGCCATGTACCGTACAATTCTGAGTGACAACCTCCTTCCCTCCGCCAGGGCCTTAAAAATGGGTCGTGGCTGGGTCTTCCAGCACGACAATGACCCAAAACATACAGCCAAGGCAACAAAGGAGTGGCTCAGGAAGAAGCACATTAGGGTCATGGAGTGGCCTAGCCAGTCACCAGACCTTAATCCCATTGAAAACTTATGGAGGGAGCTGAAGCTGCGAGTTGCCAAGCGACAGCCCAGAACTCTTAATGATTTAGAGATGATCTGCAAAGAGGAGTGGACCAAAATTCCTCCTGACATGTGTGCAAACCTCATCATCCATTACAGAAGACATCTGACCGCTGTGCTTGCCAACAAGGGTTTTGCCACCAAATATTAGGTCTTGTTTGCCAGAGGGATTAAATACTTATTTCCCTCTGCAGAATGCAAATAAATTCATATACTTTCCACAATGTGATTTTCCGGATTTAATTCGTGATGTGCTATCTCTCACTGTTACCAATAACCTACCCTTCAATTATGGGCTGCTCATGTCTTTGTCAGTGGGCAAACTTACAAAATCAGCAAGGGATCAAATACTTATTTCCACCACTGTACATTATTTCCTTTGATACATGCTCTCCGTCATGCAAAACCAACCGATGTGAAAGTGAGATTCAGCAGCAAACACACTTTTTGACACCAAAATACAGCCAAAAAGGATTTTCCAATTTTGGGAATAATGTTCTGGGAACTAACTTTATAAAGGCCCACAAACACCAATGTTGACTCTTTAATACAGCCACCTTTTTGGACTTCCAGCATAAGCACCCTGTTATAAAGTCAAGCCCTTTGTGACTATGAGAAAAATTCTTATTGCCTAAGGCCTCAATGTGTCTTGCAATCATATTTATTCTAAATTTGTTACTTAATAAAGGAACCATGTCTAGTGACAAAACATAAAGCTGCTGATAAATTAGCAGCAACTCAACAAAGAATGGTTTGTGCTTTCTTTGTGTTTCCCCACCAAGTAAAGCTGAGGCTGAGCTCTAGTGCCTCCTCTCTCCCATGACGTCTTAAGACTCAGCAGTACTCAGAAATACACATGCAAATATCATAGCAATTCCCTAAGAATCATAAATGTTTCTTGATGCCTACCAGTGGTCTCTGGTGACATGTGAGGAATAGCAAAGGGCACAACTGAAGTTATCCTCTGTATCTCCATTATAGTAGCTTCTGTGAAGGGCATGAGGGCCTTGTCCATCAGGGAAGATGACTTTTGCCAGCCAATAACTGCATCGATCTCTGCCTGTACCTTCTCTGTGGAAAGCGGCAATAAAGAGTGTGTAAATGGAACAGGCAATTCAAAAGAACAATATGTAGTACACTACCACCAATTAGCAGACTGCACTAGTTGTACTACACAAAATTTGCAATCACATGAGGTTCTAGATCTGAAGAAGAGAATCATGTAGTCTTAAAACCCCAGGTACTATAAAGAGAAGTTACTCACCTGTAACAGATGTTGTCCAAGGACAGAAGACATGTATTCTCACATATGGGTGATATCATTGGATGGAGCCCAGAGTGGATGCGACCCAAGATTCTATACTTTTAAGAAGTTTTTAGCAGGATCGTACCACATGTGCATGAGTGCCTTCTTGCCCAATGTGATTGTGAAGTCCCAGCAGTACAATATCAAAACTGAAGGGCTACAACTCCTAGGGGAGGGTATCTGAGAATATATGTCCTGCTGTCCTCAGAGAACATCTGCTACAGGTGAGTAACTGTCTTCTCCGAGGACAAGCAGGACATAATTTCTCACATATGGGAATCCCTAGCTACTAGGCTCACTAAAAACAACAAACCAAGGACAATAGGAACTTGCAACGACAAGGCTATGCAGGAACCAAACAACCTCAACTTATATACTGTTTTTTTTGTGGGAGTGCAGCTTGGAACAGAATAAAAAGAGTGCAGCTTGGAACAGAATAAAAATGGGCCTAGGAAGGAGGAGTTGGATTCTAGACTCAAATTCTACAGAACTGTCTGACCGAACTGACTGTTGTGTTGGGTATCCTGCGCAAGGTAGTAATGAGAAATGAATGTGTAGCCTAGCAAGTAGCAAATCTCCTCAATAGAGGCTGACCTTGTGGGCTACCGACACAGCCATAGCTCTGACATTGTGAACCATGACATGACCCTCTACAGTCAGCCCAGCCTGAGCATAAAGTGAAAAAGATGCAATCTGCTAGCCAACTGGATAAACTGCACTTACAGATTGCTGCCCCATCCTGTTTGTGTCAAAAGAAACAAAAAGCTGGGTGGACTGTCTATGGGCTTTAGTATGCTCCTGATAGAAGGCTAAGGTTGTCTTGCAGTCCAAGGTGTGCAGTACACTTTCACCAGGATGGGCATGAAATTGTGGGAAAAATGTTGGCAGAACATTGAATGATTAGGATGGAACTCCAATACCACCTTACTATCTGTTACAATGAAATTTCATCTAAGGTAGATCAGCTACTATGGCTTGAACCTCACTTACTCTACAAACTGAAGTAACTGCCACCAAAAATAAGACCATCCAGGTCAGGTATTTCAGATGACAGGAGTCAAGTGGCTCAAAAGAAGCTTTCATCAGCTGAATAAGGAAGAGGTTGAAGTCCCATGACACAGAGGTTTTACAGGGTCTTTGCCAACAGCAAACCCTCTCATGGAGCGAACAACTAGAGACTGTACAGAGATGGGCGTACCTCCTACATTATGGTAGTGAACCCTCCTACACACTGAGATGAACCCCTACAGAGTTGGTTTTTTTTAAACCAGAGAGGTGTAAAAGGTACCCAAGTAGTTTTTGTGTAGGACAAGAGAGAGAATCTATGCTATATTATGTGAGGGCAAGGCCAAACTTCTTCTATTTCAAAATCTAATATCAGCAAGATTCTGGACACACCTTTAGTAGTTGAAGGGATGCAAATTCTATGCTCTCAACATCCAGGCCATGAGGGCCAGGGACTAGAGGTTTGGATGCATAACAGACCCCTCGTTCTGTGTATTGCGGGTCATAAAACAGTCTAATCTCCACAGTTCTTTGGAGAAAAAGTCCAGAAGAAGAGGGAACCAGATCTGCCTTGGCCAGTAAGATGCAATGAGAATCATGGTCCCTTGGTCCGGCTTGAGTTTCAGCAAGGTCTTCCCTATGAGAGGGATTAGAGGATACACATACAGAAGACCCCCCCCCCCCCCCTACGTGAGAAGGAAGACATCTGACACTAGCTTGCCATGTGATCTGAGTCTGGAGCAATACTGAGGAATCTGTTAAGATCTTGCGGGCAACAACCATGTTGAGAGACTGTTGCTCTGGGTCACATACCTGTCAAGGAGAGACACCACGCCATGACTTGTAGCCCACTGCCATATCCCAACTGCTTCCTGAAACAAGATGTATTATTATTATTTATTATTTGTTGCATTTGTATCCCACATTTTCCCAACTTTTTGCAGGCTCAATGTGGCTTACAGTATGCCGTAGTGGCGATTGCCATTTCCGGAATGAGAAATACAAAGTGGTATTGCATTAAGTACATAGATGGTAGAGTAAATTATAGATTAAATTAGATAATCAGTTCATTTCAGTGTGAGAGATAAGGTGGTAGTGTGTTAATGTTCGTTAGTGATAGAGTTACTGAAGCAGTCAGGTATAGAGAGTTCGGTTTTGTCTA
Organism: Microcaecilia unicolor; assembly: GCF_901765095.1. Classification (NCBI taxonomy): domain Eukaryota; kingdom Metazoa; phylum Chordata; class Amphibia; order Gymnophiona; family Siphonopidae; genus Microcaecilia; species Microcaecilia unicolor. Next base: position 431,026,902 of record NC_044032.1, read on the forward strand.
GTTCTGGAAGAGTTTCGTTGTCTGGTATTTAGGTAGGATCCTACACTTCCCTTCTTGTTGACATAGTACATAGCAACTTGATGGTCTGTTTGGATGAGAACAATTTGGTTCACTAGCTGATCTCTAAAAGTCTATAGCTTGTTCCTGATTGCCCAAAGCTCTAGAATGAAGTGAAGCCTAGCTTCCTGAGCAGACCAGTATCACTGGGTGTGAAGCCCCTGTACATTAAGTCCCCAGCCCAGAGTGGATGCATCTGTGGTCAGAATCTGCTTGGGTGAAGACATTTTAGAATGGAAGTCCAAGAGTCAAATTGGACTGAATTGCCCATGAGAGAAGCGACGGTGTGACCGAGATGATATCCGCAAGGTTCTCCGTGACCTAGCACCACTGGGAAGCAAGGGTCTATTGGGCATTCCTCAAATGGAGCCAAGCCATGGATGTGAATTGCACCGTAGTGGCTTAGTTATCTCCACATCTGCCAAGCCGTGACCTGCTGGCTGTGCTGGACTTCAGTGGTGATACAGATGACAGCATCCACATGTATCCGATGTAGGTAGGCCCAAGTCTGAAACGTGTCCTATGTACAATTTCTATTTGGGGAGTAGATAGTTCTCAGAGTAATTAATTACGAACTCTAGTAGCTCCAACATCCTAACAATTCTCTGCATTGATTCTCAAGCACCTTCCCTCAATATGCTCTTGATCAGCTAATCATCCAGGTAGGGAAACACATGAACTCCCAGTCTGCGTAGCAATGCTGTGACTAAGGTAAGGCATTTTGTGAACACCCTGGGAGTGGACAAGAGGCCAAATGGCAAGACATGATACTGGTAGTGGTGTTTCCCCACTCAAAATCTGAGATACTTCCTATAACTTAGAAATATCTGGATGTGGGTGTAAGCATCCTTTAAGTCCAGAGAGCATAGCTAATCATTTGCCTGAATCATGGGAAGAAAGGTGCCCAGGGAAATCATTCTGAACCTTTCTTTGACCAAACATTTGTTCAGGGACCTTAGGTCAAGCATGGAATGACATCTTCCCATTTCCTTTGGCACAAGGAAGTACCTGGAATAAAATCCATTCTCCTCTTCCTCTGGAGAAAAAGGCTTGGCCATGTAGGCCTCAAATATGGAGAAGAGTTTCTCTGCAAATACTTCCCTGTTCTGAGAGCTGAAGCCTGATGCTCTCAGTGGGCAATTTGGATGGAAAAGAAACCAAAGGAGGGCGTAACCCGACTGGTCTATTTTGAGAACCCACCTGTCTGAGGTTACAAGGGGCCATCTTTGATGGAGAAAATTTAGCCTCCCCCTGATTTGCAGGCCATCCGGGATGGTCACTTTCACTGTGGCAATTCTCCCCTGGAACTAATCAGAAGCTTGTCTCCTGCTTCAAGCGGGATGCTGGTTAGGATTTCTGGCGTGTCTGCTGCCTAGGTCTGGAGTGCCCCCCCCCCCCCCCCCAGAAATGCCGGGAAGGCTGGGCTAGAGGTTTTAGCTACAACTTTGGGAGTAGTAGGGCCACCTCTGGCTCCCACCTGAATACCTCTGGAAGCCACAGAAGGAGTGGACTGGGAAAGAGTTTCAGTTCTCTTTTTGATGAGGTCAGCAACTTCTTCCATCTTACCCCCCAGCAGGGGCAGTCCACCAGCTTTTCCATGAGAAGCTGGTTCTAAGTCTGACACATGCAGCCAGGTGAGTCTGCGCATATTAATATTTAATGCACATTGAAAGCATTGTAGGTTGCATGATGGGCCTAGTACTGTTGGCACCCCTTCTGCTTGTCTACTAGCTCTTAGAGTTCTGCAGCTTTATTCGAGGGCAGAGAGTGTGCAAACTTCAACATACTGCACACCATGTCTTGCAAGTAGATGCTCATGTAGAGCTGGTAGGCCTCTATGTGGGACCAAGCATAGAGACTTGATAAACCTTCCTTTCAAAACACTAAGGTTCTAACATCTTTTCCCAGGGGTGCCAAGGTGTGAGTCTTAGAACTTTTAGCTCGGTTGAGAGCAGATTAGAACTTTGGAACACAGTTCATGGGGCCCAACAAAGTGGGCCTTCCAATATTCTCAGCTGCAAGGAGAACCAGGCAAATACTGACTATAATCAGAGAAGAAACTAAGGAGTCTAACACTGATGTTGTTATCCACCTGCAAACAAATGACCTGGCCAATACCTCCCACCCCAACTTGTAGCGCAGAAAGCTTTTCAGAAGCTGGGGGAGGGGTTAAACCCTTTCATACAAATGGTACATAAGTATTGTCATATTGGGAAGACCAAAGGTTTATGAAGCCCAGCATCCTGTTTCCAACAGCAGCCAATCCAGGTTACAAGTACCTGGCAAGATCCTAAAACAATACAATACATTTTATGCTGCCTATCCTAGAAATATAACAAAATATTTAAACACCCATGAATACAAGTGTATTGCTTCTTCAGCTTATTGAGAGTGGAGTAGTCTCATATATAACACACGATAAAGATTATTTGATTTTTCACCCAATGACTGGGTGTATTATCTGTGTGTATTGTCTAATCATTGACTTAACCTCCACCACCCTTTGCTAATCTTATATATGAAAATATATTTCTGTTTATCAATATGCTATCATCTAATTTTATGCAGCACTTAGCTTGAACAAGTTGGTGCTTGTTCAAGCTAAGTGCTGCATAAAATTAGATGATAGCATATTGATAAACAGAAATATATTTTCATATATAAGATTAGCAAAGGGTGGTGGAGGTTAAGTCAATGATTAGACAATACACACAGATAATACACCCAGTCATTGGGTGAAAAATCAAATAATCTTTATCGTGTGTTATATATGAGACTACTCCACTCTCAATAAGCTGAAGAAGCAATACACTTGTATTCATGTGTGTTTAAATATTTTGTTATATTTTGATGCTCGACAGAGCACAGGCACAATTGTTTATCCTAGAAATAGACAGTGGATTTTCCCAAAGTCCATTTTAATAATGGTTTAGCAAGCTATTCAAATAATTTTTTAAACCCCTGCTCTTACTACATTCTCTGGCAACAAATTCCAGAGTTTAATTACACGTTAAGTGAAGAAATATTTTCTCTGATTTGTTTTAAATGTATTACTTTATAGCTTCATTGTGTGCCCCCTAGTCCTAGTATTTTTGGAAAGAATAAACAAGCAATTCACGCCTACCTTTTCCCCTTCACTCATTATTTTATAGACCTCTATCATATTTCCCCTCAGCTGTCTTTTCTCCAAGCTGAAGAGCCCTAGCCGCTTTAGCCTTTCTTCATAGGAAAGTCGACCCATCCCTTTTATCATTTTAGTCACCCTTCTCTGTACCTTTTCTAATTCCACTATATCTTTTTTGAGTTGCGGTGACGAGAATTGCACACAATATTCGAGGCGTGTTTGCTCCATGGAGCAATATAAACGCATTATAACGTCCTCATTTTTGTTTTCCATTCCTTTCCTAATAATATTCTATTTGCTTTCTTAGCGCTATAGAAATGCTAAATAGTAGTAGTAGTAGCCTCCACTGCACACTGAGCAAAGGGTTTCAACGTATCATCAACAATGACACCTAGATCCCTTTCCTGGTCAGTGAGTCCTAATGTTGAACCTTGTATTATGTAGCTTTAATTTGAGATCCTCTGTCCCACATGCATCACTTTGCACTTGCTCACATTAAATGTCATCTGCCATTTAGATGCCCAGTCTCACAATCTCGTAAGGTCCTTTTGTAATTTTTCACAATTCTCTTGTGATTTAACAACTTTGAAAAACTTTGTGTCATCAGCAAATTTAATTACTAGTTACTCCCATCTCTAGATCATTTATAAATATGTTAAAAAGCAGCGGTCCCAGTACAGACCCCCGGGGAACTCCACTACCTACCCTTCTCCATTGAGAATACTTACCATTTATCCCTACTCTCTGTTTTATTTATTGCATTTGTATCCCACATTTTCCCATCTCTTTGCAGGCTCAATGTGGCTTACAATACATCATGGATAGTGGAAGTAAGAAGAGAATAGACACATAGTATTACAGATGGATTTTGGGTTACATGGTAATGGAATACATGATAGTAATATAACAGAAGGCATTATTAAACATTTCTGGATATATGTGGGGAGTTTCACATGTGTTGATCTCTGTGGTATATCTTGTCAAAGAGATGGGTCTTCAGTTGTTTTCGGAAGTTGGCCAGTTCATAGATCGCTTTTAGGTTGCGTGGCAACACATTCCAGAATTGCGTGCTCATATAGGAAAAGGTTGATGCGTGCATTAATTTGTATTTTCTATCTTTTAACCAGTTTCTAATCCATAATAGAACACTACCTCCTACCCCATGACTCTCCAATTTCCTCTGGAGTCTTTCATCAGATACTTTCTCAAATGCCTTTTGAAAATCCAGATACATACAGTAATACCAACCAGCTCACCTTTATCCACATGTTTGTTCACCCCTTCAAAGAAATGTAATAAATTGTTGAGGCAATAAATCCATGTTGGCTTTGTCTCATTAATCCATGCTTTTGAATATGCTCTGTAATTTTGTTTTTTATAATAGTCTCTACCATTTTGCCTGGAACCGACGTCAGGCTCACCGGTTCTATAATTTCCTGAATGACTTCTGGAACCTTTTTTAAAAATTAGCATTACATTGGCCACCCTCCAATCTTCCGGTATCATGCTCGATTTTAAAGATAAATTACATATTACTAACAATAGTTCTGCCAGTTCATTTTTCAATTCTATCAGTACTCTGGGATGAATACCATCTGGTCCAGGAGATTTGCTGCTCTTCAATTTGTCAAATTGCCCCATTGTGTCCTCTAGGTTTATAGAAATTTCATTCGCTTTCTCTGACTCATCAGCTTTGAATACCATTTCTGGTACCGGTATCTCTCCCAAATCTTCCTCGGTGAAGACTGAAGCAAAGAATTCATTTAATCTCTCTGCTATGGGTTTGCATTTGACTTGACATTCCTTATGCTGCTTCTTATTAATTTCAGTCGGTTCCTTCTTCCATTTTCTGACGGATTTTCTTTTAGCTTTAATAGCTTCCTTCACATCACTTTTTAACCATGCCGGCTGTTGTTTGGTCTTCCTCCCTCCTTTTTTAATACATGGAATATATTTTGCCTGGGCTTCCAGGATGGTATTTTTAAACAGCATCCACACCTGATGTAAATTTTGACCCTCGCAGCTGTCCTCTTCGTTTTCTTTTCACCGTTCTTCTTATTTTATCATAGTCTCCTTTTTGAAAGTTAAATGATAACGTATTGGATTTCCTGTTTATAATTACTTCAAAGCTAATATCAAATCTGATCACTGTTATCAAGCGGCCCCAGCACCATTACATCCTGCATCAGATCATGCGCTCCGCTAAGGACTAGGTCTAGAATTTTTCCTTCTCTTGTCAGCTCCAGTACCAGCTGCTCCATAAAGCAGTCCTTGATTTTGTCAAGGAACTTTACCTCCCTAGAATGCTCTGATGTTACATTCACTCAGTCAATATCGGGATAATTGAAATCACCCATTATTATCGTGTTGCCCAGTTTGTTAGCATCCCTAATTTACGATGACATTTCTACATCCGCCTGTTCATCCTGGCCAGGTAGACGGTTGTACATGCCTATCACTATCCTTTTCCCCTTTACACATGGAATTTCAATCCATAGGGATTCCAAGATGTGTTTTGTTTCCTGCAGAATTTTCAATCTATTTGATTCAAGGCCCTCCTTAACATACAATGCTACCCCTCCACCAATTTGATCCACCCTATCAGTATGATATAATTTGTACCCCGGTATGACAGTGTCCCACTGGTTATCATCCTTCCACCAGGTCTCAGAGATGCCTATTATATCTAATTTTTCAATTAGTGTAATATATTCTAACTCTCCCATCTCATTTCTTAGGCTTCTGGCATTCACATATAGACATTTCAAACTATGTTTGTTGTTCCTATATACATCATACTCAGTACTTGCAATCTTTTGTCTGATTTTTATTTAAGGACACCTGATCTACTACGGTCTCTTTTGCAACCTCACTATTGGGAATACCCTATCTACCCTATTTTGGTGATATCTTTAAAAGATGCCTTATTCTGAACCATGCGCTTTTGAGCGACTGTCAGCCTTTCCCCAGTCTCTAGTTTAAAAGCAGCTCTATCTCCTTTTTAAATACCAATGCTAGCAGCCTGGTCCCACCCTGGTTAAGGTGGAGCCCATCCTTTCGGAATAGGCTTCCCCTTCCCCAGAATGTTGCCCAGTTCCTAGCAAATCTAAAACCCTCCTCCCTGCACCATTGTCTCATCCACGCATTGAGACTCCAGAGCTCTACCTGTCTCTTGGGCCCTGTGCATGGAATGGGTAGCATTTCAGAAAATGCTACCCTAGAGGTTCTGGATTTGAACTTTCTACCTAAGAGCCTAAATTTGGCTTCCAGAACCTCTCTCCCGCATTTTCCTATGTCATTGGTACCCACATGTACCAAGATAGCTGGCTCCTCCCCAGCACTATCTAAAATCCTTTCTACACTACACCCTACATCCATTTCTCATATTCATTTTTTTATTTCATCTTCCTTCCATTTATTTTTCTGTTTCTGTGTTCGTTCATATTTCAGCCCTTCTCACCATTCAGTCCTCAATCTTCTTCCTTTTTACTACAACTATCTATAGCTTTCTATTTCCCTTACCCCAGCTCTCTCATTCCTCGTCTCTTTCTTTCCTTCCCCAGCCTCTCATTAACTTCCTCTTTCTCTTCCCACCTTGCCCCATATCTGGTACTCCCCCTTTTATTTCCCAAACTCCCCTTGTTTCAGCATCTCCCTTCTCTATCTCTCTCCATGTCCATCATCTTTTCATTCCCTATTTCCTCCCCATGATAACACACTCCATGGCTTAAATTGTGCACTGTGTGAAAAATAAAGAACTTTCTATCATTTGTTTTCAGTCTTCTGGTTATTAGTTTTGTGGAGCGCCTTCTTATTTAGTGCTGTTCAAAGGATGAAACAACTGCTCCTTATTTAACTATTATATCTCATTCATGTTGTAAACTTCTATCATATACCCTTCTCAGTTGTCATTTCTCTAAGCTGAAGAGTCCTAGCCTTTTTAGTCTTTCTTCATGAGAAAGGTGATCCATTTTTCTTTATCATTTTTGTAACCTTTCTCTAAATTTTTCTAGTTCTACTGTATCCTTTTCAAAACAGGGAGACCAGAACTGCACACAATACTCAAGGACAGTCGCACCATGGACTTATACAGAGGCAGGTGGAATCTTAAAGGGTAACCCAGGGGGTCTTTTGCTAAGCTGCGGTAGTGTTTTGATTAGCATGCGCTAAATGCTAGAGACACCCATAGGAATATATGGGCGTCTCTAGCATTTAGCACGAGCTACAAATGATACCACTGCTTAGTAAAAATATATCCTCCCTCCCCCCCCCCCCCCCCACACACACACGTTTGTTTTGTTCTCAATTCCTTTTCAAATGTTCCCTAATATTTTATTTGCTTTTTTAGCAACTGTAGCAACATGAACTCAAAATATCAGCATATTGTCCACAATGTTACAAAGATCTTTATTTTTTGGACAGTGACTTCTATCGTTCTTCCCCCTCATCATCACCGCTTCTGCTACCTTCTCTCTCCCTCTTTCCTTCTGGCTCTGTGCTACCTTCCTACCTTCAATATCCATGCCTTTCTGCTACTCATTCCCCCTAACTTCCCTTAACCATCTCTGTGGCTGTTTTACATTTGATCCTGATCACCACCTCTGGTTCTCTCTTTCTCAGTACCACCTCTGCTTCATCCTACCTTGACACTATTTCTGCCTTTTCCAGTTCCATGTTCCCATCGAATCACCACCTCTGACTTTCCCCTCCCCTGATTATCTTTCATCTCTTTACTGCCCTCCTCTCCCCCCCCCAACTTTAAGTCTCCTCTATCCCCATTTCTAACTCTCACTGACATCTCCTATTCCCTGTCTGAATAATTTCATGCATACTTTCCCCTCCCTCCCTATTCTTCTCCAGCAACCCTCTTAGTCCCCTCCTACTTGCTGCAGGAACAATTAGCAGTATGGATCTTGGGTATCAATAAGGTTTTAAGATAGCCCAGTTTGTATTGCTGACATCAAGATGGTGGGATAGACCCTATTTCCCTGTCTATAACAGGCGCTCCAGATTACTCCCACCTGCTGTCAGTTGAATCCAAAGCCCTGAGAGAACAGTGATCTGCTGGTCATGTTCACTCGAGCTCCTTCCCCTCCAGACAGCAAATGAGAGAAGGGGCTCTTTACTCCAGGCAGTAAATGGGCTGAGGAGGATAGGAAGAGCTAGTTCCCATAGTCACTGGGTAGCACTGGAAGATAAGAGGGAAGGTAAGGGCTGGAGCAGGCATCAATTGCTCTTCACTACTTTATAGGTTCTCTGCGATAGCCCTGCTCCTACTGTCCTCCACAGTCCTGTCTAGTTGCTTTAGAAACAGGAGGGCAAGAGTTTCATTTTGCAAAAAGCGAAGATACTTACCTGTAGCAGGTATTCTCCAAGGACAGCAGGCTGATTGTTCTCACATTTGGGTCAACGTCCGCGTCGGCCCAGGAATTGGCATTTTGCAAGCAAAATATTTAAAAAGTTTTGCCTGTTGCGTGAGCACTTCTCTTCAGTTAAATCAAAGAGCATATAGAGAAATAAATAACAACTCCAAAGGGGAGGTGGGTGGGTTTGTGAGAACAATCAGCCTGCTGTCCTCGGAGAATACCTGCTAAAGGTAAGTATCTTCGCTTTCCCCGAGGACAAGCAGGCTTGCTTGTTCTCACATGTGGGGTATCCCTAGCATCCAGGCTTACTCAAAACAATGAACATTGGTCAATTGGGCCTCGCAATGGCGAGGACATAACATAGATTGACCTGAAACCATAAACAACTAACTGAGAGTGCAGCCTGGAACAGAACAAAAATGGGTCTAGGGGGGTGGAGTTGGATCCTAAACCCCGAACAGATTCTGCAGCACCTACTGCCCAAACCGACTGTTGCGTCGGGTATCCTGCTGAAGGTAGTAGTGAGATGTGAATGTGTGGACTGATGACCACGTTGCAGTCTTGCAAATCTCTTCAATGGAGGCTGACTAAGTGAGCCGCTGATGCACCCATGGCTCTAACATTATGAGCCGTGACATGACCCTCTAGAGTCAGCCAATGCAATCTGCTAGCCAATTGGAGATTGTGCGTTTCCAGATGGCGACTCCCCTCCTGTTGGGATTAAAAGAAACAAACAACTGGGCAGACTGTCTGAAGGGCTTTCTCCGCTCCACGTAAAAGGCCAATGCTCTCTTACAGTCCAAGGTATGTAAACTGCTTTCGCCAGGGTGGGTATGAGGACGGGGAAAAAATGTTGGCAAGACGATAGACTGGTTCAGATGGAACTCCGACACCACTTTTGGCAAGAACATAGGGTGCATGTGGAGGACTACTCTGTTGTGATGGAACTTGATATAAGGTGCATGCACTACCAAGGCCTGAAGCTCACTGACTCTATGAGCTGAAGTAACAGCCACCAAGAAAACGACCTCCCAGGTCAAGTACTTCAGATGGCAGGAATTCAGTGGCTCAAAAGGAGCTTTCATCAGCTGGGTGAGAATGACGTTGAGATCCCATGACACTGGTAGAGGTTTGACTGGGGGCTTTGACAAAAGCAAACCTCTCATGAAGCGAACAGCTAAAGGCTGTCCAGAGATAGGCTTACCCTCTACACGCTGATGATAAGAACTAATCGCACTAAGATGAACCCTTACGGAGTTGGTCTTGAGACCAGTCTCTGATAAATGTAGAAGGTATTCAAGCAGGGTCTGTGTAGGACAAGAAAGAGGATCTAGGGCCTTGCTGTCACACCAGACGGCAAACCTCCTCCATTTGAAAGAGTAACACCTCTTCGTGGAAGCTTTCCTGGAAGCAAGCAAGACTCGGGAGACACCCTCTGAAAGACCCAAGGAGGCGAATTATAAGCTCTCAACATCCAGGCCGAGAGAGCCAGAGACTGGAGGTTGGGATGCAGAAGCGACTTCTCATTCTGGGTGATGAGGGTTGGAAAACATTCCAATCTCCACGGTTCCTCGGCGGACAACTCCAGAAGAAGAGGGAACCAAATCTGACCAGGCCAGAAGGGAGCAGAATCATGGTTCCGCAGTCTTGCTTGAGTTTCAGCAAAGTCTTCCGTACAAGAGGTATGGGAGGATACGCATACAGAAGGCCTGTTCTCCAATGTAGGGGAAAGGCATCCAATGCTAGCCTGGAACAGAACTGATGGACCTTGTGATTCATCTGAGTGGCAAAAAGATCCACCAAGGGGGTGCCCCGGATCGGAAGATCTTGCGGTCTACGCCCATGTTCAATGACCACTCGTGAGGTTGCATTATCCTGCTCAACCTGTCGGCCAGACTGTTGTTTACGCCTGCCAGATAAATGGCTTGTAGGAACATGCCATGACGGCGCACCCACAGCCACATCTGGACGGCTTTCTGACACAGAGGGCGAGAAACAGTGCCCCCCTGCTTGTTGGTGTAATACATGGCAACCCAATTGTCTGTCTGAATCAATATGATTTGGTTGGACAGCAGGTCTCAGAAAGCCTTTAGAGCGTTCCAGATCGCTCATAATTCCAGGAGATTGATCTGAAGACATTTTTCCTGAAAGGACCAAGCTCCTTGAGTGTGAAGCCCATCTACATGTGCTCCCCCACCCCAGGAGGAATGCATCTGTCGTCAGCACTTTTTGTGGATAAGGAATTTGGAATGGACTTCCCAAGGTCAAATTGGATCAAATCGTCCACCACTGCAGAGAATTCCAAAAGTCAGTGGACAGTTGGATTACATCCTGTAGACTCCCTGCAGCTTGGTACCACTGGGAAGCTAGGGTCCATTGAGCCGATCTCATGTGTAGGTGTGCCATGGGAGTCACATGAACTGTGGAGGCCATGTGGCCCAGAAGCCTCAACATCTGCCGAGTCATGACTTGTTGAGATGCCCGAGCTATGGACACCAGAGACAGGAGGTTGTCTGCCGTTGTCTCGGGAAGATAAGCTCGAACTGTCTTTGTGTTCAAGGCTCCAATGAATTCCAACTTTTGGACTGGAGTGATATGGGACTTGTGGTACTAGATCACAAACCCCAGTAGTTCTAGCACCTGAATAGCCATATGCATGGACTGCTGAGTGCCTGCCTTCGAGGTGCACTTCACCAGCCAATTGTCAAGATAAGGGAACACATGCACTCCTAGTCTGCACAGCGACGCTGCGACTACCGCTAGGCACTTTGTGAATACTCTGGGTGCAGACGCCAGACCAAAAGGCAGCACACAGTACTGAAAGTGCTGAGTTCCCAGCCAAAATCCTGTGAGCTGGAAGTATCGAGATGTGTGTGTAAGCATCCTTTATGTCCAGAGAGCATAACCAATCGTTCTCTTGAATCATGGGAAGAGTGCCCAGGGAAACCATCCTGAACTTTTCTCAAACTAGAAATTTGTTCAGGCCCCTTGGGTCTAGGATGGGACTCATCCCCCCTGTTTTCTTTTGCACAAGGAAGTACCTGGAATAGAATCCCAGCCCTTCTTCCCCTGCTGGAACGGTTCCTTGAGTCTAGAGTTGTAACTATGGCCTCTGCTTACAAAGCAGTGTGGCAATGCCGACACTGCCCATTCAAAGTGAATGGGCTGTGTCCCATCATTACTGTGCAGCTTTGTAAAAAGTGGGGGGGGGGGGGGGGGGTCAGTAGATAGTAAATCTAGATAAATTAGGTTCACCATTAGCTGAGACAGTGTATCCTACTCTTCTTTTTAACCTGTAAATCTTCTTGTACCATTTCTCTATTGGTTTGCTTCTTGATTCCTCCTATTTACAGTGGACTACTGTCATAGAAATCTAAAAATACCATTTATGTAAACCACTTTGATGCAATTATTGCAAATGCAGTATATCAAATTTCATAAATGAAATTAAAAGAATCTGGATATTCAGCGTTGGCCACTATTTGGATAGTGGCACTGAATGTTCAGATTTATTTTGGCTGCAGTGGCTGGCGTTTCAAAAATGTGTCATCCACCGAGGCTAGCCTGCAAATATTTTAATCGTTTGTGAAAGTAGTTCATGCACCTACACTTAGAAATAACCAAAGCAAGTGTAAATAAGCAAGTTTGCTGTTGGGCCAATTTCTGCAACAATCTGTTGAACTGGCAAACTATCCAAATCAACCCCCCTCCCCAAATCTGGTATTTTTTATTTTTGTTACATTTGTACCCCTCGCTTTCCCACTCATGGCAGGCTCAATGTGGCTTACATGGGGCAATGGAGGGTTAAGGACTTGCCCAGAGTCACAAGGAGCTGCCTGTGCCTGAAGTGGGAATTGAACTCAGTTCCTCAGTTCCCCAGGACCAAAGTCCACCACCCTAACCACTAGGCCACTCCTCCACTCCCTTCCTCACTAAGAAGCCATATGTATTGCTCCTCTTGCCCCTATAGGCCTACCAGGCTCTCTTCTACCCCCCTGCCAGCCCTGTCCCATTTCCTTACCTTTTAAGGGTGCACAGAGGAAAGGTCAGTTGACAGGATGTGGTCTGTCCCTCCTGACCTGGCTGGACCAAGGCCACATTGATAGTAGAATGGCCCCTAAGTAAACATTTGTAAGTCCTACCACCAACCACCATTTACTTTGTTTCTCTCCCCAACCCCCAGACCACATTAACTCTTTTCCTCACATCACTCCCCTCCCAATTTCCATGTATGGCCTTCCTCCTCAGGGCTGACCTCCTCCAGAAGTGGCTTAGGGGAAATTGCAGGACCTGGCTTTGAAGTCAGCAGCAGTTTGCTAGTGAGCACAAGGACTGAACAAGCACATGGCCAAGAATAGCCTAGCTAATAGAGCCAGGGCAGAGAACCAGGGAAGCCGAGCATTGGCTCCGCTTCTTTCACTGATGATCCCAGAGAGCTCAGGCAAGTCACTTCACACTTCATTGCTTCAGATAAAATTATGTACACTACCTATTACGAGTGAGCACCAATTTACTCCTTGAACTCAAAAGCTGCTGCCATACTCAGGCCAGTACCTGGATTGCTCTGGAGAGATGAATTATCAGGGTAGGTGAAAAAGAACATTGCAGCCTGTGCAAGAGGAAAGAGCACAGAAAAAACATGGATTCAGGGGGCCTGGGGAAGTACTGGAGCCACACAGGGAGGAAGAATGGACTACAGCAGGTCTACTACTAGGTAGGGGTGCGCAGGTTGAAAATTTTCATGTCATCTTTTTTTCTCATATCGTTTACAGGAATGTTCATTTTGCTCAGGTTTTTTTTAAACCATTTTTTTTTCCGTTGTGGGAACAATTTATTTTATTTATTTATTGCATTTGTATCCCATATTTTCCCACCTCTTTGCAGGCTCAATGTGGCTTACTATACATCGTGATAAGTGGAAATACAGTTAGAAAATATACAATTACTGGTACAGAAGGATCTTGGGTAACATTATAGTAAGAGACATGATAGTATAACAAGCAGATATAGTACGACAATGTGGTTAAGAGTGTGCACTCTTTCTGATAGTGTGCACTAGTCACACATTATTTGCAAAGAGAGAGGCAGATTGTTTGTGGTTGGCTCCCACATCTATCAGGAATTTACCAATCTCATGTAGGAGAGCTGACATGTTCATAGGCTCCATCTTGATTTTGCACACTAAGCATATACCTATGTATTAATTCGTCCCCGACTCCAAACTGAAAATGAAATTACACTGACCTGATTTTGCTGCACTATGCCCCATGAGGATTGAGTTTGCAAGGCACAGTACAATGTCAATTTGGCTAGCATCATTTTGAATGTAATGCAGCAGGTGCAAGAGGCATGTAATCTCTACTCGTTTGGAGATCCTGCTAGGTACTTGTGACTTGTTTGAAACTGGATATTGGCTTGATGATATGGCCCAGTAAGGCAATGCTTACGTATTTATGTTGAAGTTGTGTGGGAATTTTCATCTATTCAGGTTCCAACTGTAACTGACATTCAAATAAACAGCAGAGGTAGTGAGCCGAAGTTACCCCACCATAGCCAGCCCACGAGTGGTGTCTACTGGTCTGCATAGCTGATGAACGTAGCAGGATGCTCGTTCCTAGGATGAGCAGGTCACCTAGTATGTGCATTGCGGGCTCTCTCGAGTCACCCATTTGCCTGAAATTTGGCAAAAGCGGGGTCCTGTTATTTGGGCAAGACAGTCCACTACCAATTTCTATCTAAATCCATCCACAGACTAACAGACACGGTCGGCGACACCAACGTGTAATTCGCGGGTTTGAAGCTGAAACGCAAATTGAAAGAAACTCAGAAAACAAAGGCAGATCAAGACCACAGGATCTTTTGTTTGAATTCTGTTACAGCTGATGTTGATTGATTTGTCTTTTTCTAAAACCAATAAAATTCTTGGACTTAAGCCACAGGATCTATGGAATCCAATCTGCTAGCGGGCAACGGATGGGGCAGAAAGAGCAGAGCTCTTGTGTCCCCTCCGCTCCCGGATCCGGAGCTCTTACCTTTCCGCTCGGTGATGAGGGAAACCTGGGCTGAATCGGGCCGCTCCGAGAACACTTCAGCATAGTTCACCAGCGCATCCTTCAGTGTCTCAAAGTCGTTGAGGAAGACTACCATGCGATGGCCGATAAAGAGCCTGAAGATCTTGCCGTAAGTACGGGCCAGTTCACCGATGACGACGTGCATGAAAAGGAATCCGTTCCAGCTCGACTACTGCTGTCTTTCCCCCCGGCCCATTTTCTTCTTCCACCGCAACAAATGTGAGATCAGCGAAGTCGGCAGCAGAAAGTGGCCGAAGTTGCCCAGGATGGGCAAAGGCAGAGGCCCTGGGGGCGCGTTTCCAGAGATGATCAAGTGGAAATCCCAGAGGGTCTGGAGCAGCCAGTACACGGCCAGAAAGAGCAGAACTCTGAGCAGACAAATGGACCAAGAAACACTCTCCATGAAGCCGCCCGCGAGAACCGACCGAAACAGCAGCCCGGAGCCGAACTTCAGCCCTGCATCTTCTATCATCCCTAATACTAACCCCATCGAGTTGAGCTCCAAGGGCAAAAGGTACAAAAAAAAACGGATACAGCGGGATCTTCCTGGACTCGATCAGAAAACTTTTAAAAGTTCATATTTTTTTTTGCCAGTCATTTAGATATGGACATTTTACATATATCTTCCAAATTTTTATGTTGTTTTCTCTGTTGATGGTATTTAACTATTCTCCCTGACCCCCTCCTATTTGCGCACAATCTCATCCACCTTAAAAGGGGCGTGCCCCCTGGCTGCCGTAAATTTGACTGGTTCCTCTCCACAGGAAGGTAACGTTACGTCACGGGGGCGTGACTTAGCAGGATCTGTTTTCTGGGAGGTTGCATAAAACAGGAGGGTTGTAGACCACTAACTAAAGCCAGTAGGCGGAGCTTGCCTGCAATAGACTGAGCATGCCCCGTTTTAGCAATTGACAACACTAGCGAAAGATTATTAGAAATAACCAGGGCTTTTTTTTTTTTTGAGGGGGGTACTAAGTACCAGCACCTTTTCCATTGTCTGCTAAAATTGACAATGAAAGAGCTCAGGCTGTACACACTAATTCTGTCTTGTCATAGATTCTGTGACTGGTTGCAGGGGGTCAGGCTATTGTGGGGTGGGTCCCTCAAAGATAGCCCCACCCCTGAAGGGTGGCTGGCATTTGAGTACCAGCACCTTTTTCACTAGAAAAAACACACTGGAAATAACGGACTGGTTATGCGTGGTCCACCTGTATAGTCTAAACCTAATCCAGTTGGATACAGATGGCCAAATTTCATTGAGATCCTGTTTTCTAATTGGTTCATTTTAACTGTTGTTGGAATGTGCCTTGGGAAGCCTGGTGTTATAATGATGGAATAAAAAAAACTCTCCTTTAGTTGGGGCACATGGAATCACATCTTCATCATCATGTAGAGGTTGACATTTTAGATATACAAATGGATTATTCTATTTTTAGGCATGTTTCAGGGACAAGTGGTTTTATAATTCAATTGAAAAATAAATATCTTATTTTATGCAGATCTCTTTGCTTAAACATAACTAAATGGGCTAGAAGCCCCTAATGCAGTCCATCGGTTTTCTTATGTTTTGTTCTTGTCATGACTTACACTGTGCCAAAACAGAAATCTCTTATCTCTGTCTGTTTGATAATTGTGAACACTATCCACCCTAAAAGGTTATGTGGCTGTACAGGAGGAATTGTGATGCTGCTTTTAACTCCTAAACCTTCAACTGTCCCCTATCCCTGATATGTCCTGTCTGTCCTAACCCTTATCCCTTACTTGTCCTGTCTGTCTGTCATAATTACAACTACTAAACATTTCTAGAGCGCTACTAGGGTTACGCAGCAGCGCTGTACAAATTAATAACTAAGGACGTTCCCTGCTCAGTAGAGCTTACAATCTAAAGGATGAAATGTCAAGTTGGGGTAGATGGTAATTAGATTGTAAGCTCTATTGAGCAGGGACTGTCTCTCCATGTTCAAGTGTGAAGCACTGTGTACGTCCGGTAGCGCTATAGAAATGATAAGTAGTAGTAGTAATGTTTGTGTCCCTAGTCATGCATCCAAAGGTTATATAATCCTTTCATGATAGCCAGTTTATCGTTTAACAAATTAGTGGAACAATTTTCGGCCCTTCTGTTCGAAAATACATCAGGATCCTGGTGTATTCGGCCCTTCTGATGAGAAACAGAGCTGAATCTAGGTGTATGCTGCCCCTCAGACAATGAATACAGCTGGATTTAGGTGTGAGCAGCCCTTCCAGAAAGTTCTGGACATATGCAAAGAGAGTTTCTGCTGTGTCTAGCAGGTACAATAATTTTAATGCTGTTTTGTTGATTTAAAATTTTATGTTATTTGTTCATAGGAAAAGCTTTAAAATAAATGACATTTTTGTCAAATTTTAAAAAATTACACACATAGGCATTACAACTTTTGCAAGTATTTTTATACAGGACTATCTTTATTGTCATCATGAAGAATAAAGCAGGCATCTAGCTCTCCAATGAAAACCACAATGCAGCACTGGAAATAACAAAGCAGCTTCTGCAGTACTGACACATATATTCACAGACCCTTGAAAATTCCACCAGCCCCCTACAACTCCCCTTAGATCTTCTCCCCCCCCCCCCCCCCCCCCTTCCCTTACGAGATTGCAAATCTACTTTGCTATTGTTTTTGACAAACTGAGATGGCTGCTGGAGGGGGACTGGCTTCAACTTTATAGTCATATGTCTCCTGTCGACCAGATAAGCTTATCCCATTTCCCCTCATTTATGCTCAAGGCGATAAGAGTTTTCAGTTTTGGCACAGTATAAGACATCACAAGAACAAAATATAAGAAAACCACTGGACTGCATGAAACAAAATATTTTTATTTGGACTTATAAAACCACTTACCCCTGACACATGTTCAAAACAATCCATTTGTGTATCTAAAAGGTAATCTTCTACAAAACAGATGAACATGTGATTCCATGTGCCCCAATGAAAGGAGAGTTTAATTCTATTTCCATTTAATTTCAATATATTCCACCATCTTTATAACACCAGACTTCCCAAGACAGATTGCAACAACAGTTAAGATGAACCCATTAGGAAACAAGATATCCTCACTGAAATCTGTCCATCTATATTGCACAGAATAACAGTGAAGAAAAAAGATTACAAACTACAGAGTTGCTGTTTCTACCAGTTACATTTTGAAGCTTTTTAAATGATATTCAGTTATGTCTTTTATCTTCCACCTTGTAAGGCATGCCTATCCAACTGAAACAGCTTTAGACTTGTTACAAATGGACCAACAATAAAGAACGACAACGTAGATCAAGCAACTCATAAGTTTGCTTGCTTTGTTTTGAGTGTATGGCAATGACGGCTGTGCGGGGGAGTGGAAACAGGGATTAACCAAAAGGCTTACAGTGGACTACATAGGCTCGCTTCCACTGCAGTCTATTAAACCTCCTTGATAGTGCACGAAAAAGGGCCCAGGAGAACCTGGAAATAGAGGACAAGAGAACCAAAGCGCTTGGTTATGACTACTGATCGCTGCATAAAGCAGCGGCGGCCGTCAAAACAAAGAAGCACTCCAGCAGCGGCAGCCGTCAAAACAAAGAACCATTCCAGTGTTAAGGTAGTACTAATTACTAAACAGATCTGGAAGATCCCGGGGATCCCACAGATCTGGCTTTTACACCGTCCCAGCTCCAAGTTTCCTACATGCAGAGGATTATCAAACCAAGAAAGGAGGTTAGGTTTAATCCAAGGTAGGAGAGGCAGGTTGAGCCTATCTAGCCCATACCCAGTAGTCGGAGCTTGCCGCCACACCGACGTTCACCCAAAACAATAGCAAAAAGATTATAAGAAATAAGGGACTGTCTATGCTTGCCTGGTCCATCTGTAAAAGGGCAAAAGCTGTTTCACTTGAATGTGCCTTAAAAGGTAGAGGACAAAAGTTTGCTTTTTTTTTTTTTTTACTTATTTGAAAGCTTTTTAATTTACTTGAAAGCTTCCCATATCTAAATATAAATAACTTAAAATAAAAACTGAATATCACTAAAACAGCTTGAAAAATTATTGTAGCTGGTGGAAACAGCACTAATAACCGCTGTATTTTGTGCTCATTTTTCTACACTGTTCTATATAATACTACTACTACTTAACATTTCTAGAGCGCTACTAGGGTTATGCAGCGCTGTACAAAATAAACAAAGAAGGACGATCCCTGCTCAAATGAGCTTACAATCTAAAGAACGAAATGTCAAGTTGGGCAGTCTAGATTTCCTGGGTAGAGGTGTAGAGGTTAGGTGCCGAAGGCGACATTGAAGAGGTGGGCTTTAAGCAGAGATTTGAAGATGGGCAGGGAGGGGGGCCTGACGTATGGGCTCAGGGAATTTGCTCCACGCGTGGGGTGAGGCGAGGCAGAAAGGGCGGAGCCTGGAGTTGGCGGTGGTGGAGAAGGGTACTGAAAGGAGGGATTTGTCTTGAGAGCGGAGGTTACGGGTAGGAACGTAAGGGGAGATGAGGGTTGAGAGGTAAGGAGGGGCTGCAGATCGAGTACATTTGTAGGTTAGTAGCAGAAGCTTGAATTGAATGCGGTACCTGATCGGAAGCCAGTGAAGTGACTTGAGGAGAGGGGTGATATGAGTGTATCGGTTCAGGCGGAAGATAAGACGTGCAGCAGAGTTCTGAACGGACTGAAGGGGGGATAGGTGGCTAAGTGGGAGACCAGTGAGGAGTAGGTTGTAGTAGTCAAGGCGAGAGGTAACGAGAGAGTGGATGAGAGTTCGGGTGGTGTGCTCGGAGAGGAAAGGGCGTATTTTGCTAATGTTATAGAGGATGAAGCGACAGGTCTTGGCTATCTGCTGGATGTGCGGAGAGAAGGAGAGGGAGGAGTCGAAGATGACACCGAGGTTGCGGTAATACATGGCCAAATTTCAGCGAGGATCTCCTGTTTACTGATGGGTTCATCTTAACTGTTGCTGTAATCTGCCTTGCGATGCCTGGTATGATAAAGATTGGAAGTACAACTAAACTCTCCTTCTGTACTGTCCTAGGCAAGTATACTTGTTCTGGGCAAAGTATAGTGTAGCTTAAACAGCCAGCATAAACCAGCCCCATGCAAAAGCTTTACCAGTAGACTCTCAATTTTTTAGCATATCTTTATTGTAGTACTCAGAATAAACAAAGAAAATCCAACTTACAGTTCAGTTGCTTGTAAAAGAATTGTGGCCTTCTGCTCATACAGTCTGTATCTAGCCACCTAAGAGGCAAGGAGATGGCCGGAACTTCAGCCCAGCTGAGAGGAAAAGTTGTAACACTCAAGGAAAATAAGGGGGCGAAAACAGAGAAAATAAATGGGGAATGACTTGGGAAGAATGTCCTGGGGAATGACTTGAGGAGGTGTTTTGAGGAAAATGCTTTCGGGAAAGGTGAAAAATCTTTAAGGATGGAGATACAGTAGATTAAGGACAGATCAGAACAGCTGCTGATCACAAAGACAAGATAGGAACCTGGGCTCTCTCATACAGCTGCAGGGGCAGAGAGGGAGGGCTGTCCCTAGCTCACAGCCAATAGGGAAAGCTCACAAGCAGTCAATCACAGGAACTGCAAACTATAGGAAAATCAGTCCTAATACAAAGTACTATTACACAAACAATGCAATTAAATACAAATAATACTCGTATTAAATGTACACAACAATGCATCCTACCTCCTTGAATATGGGGGCAGAACAATTTTCATTGGGGCACGTGGAATCACGTCTTCACCTCATCTCTTTTGTATAAATGGATTATTCTGTTTTGAGTATGTTTCAGGGACAAGTGGTTTTCATAAGTCAAAATAATAAAATAAATATTTTCTTTCATGCAGATCTCTCATTTGTTTAAACATAACTAAATGGGCTATAAGCCCCTAATGCAGTTCATTGGTTTTCTTATATTTTGTCCTTATGATGACTTATACTGCGCCAAAACCGTAAATACAGTGAGACAGAATAATAGAATTCCGTAACATCCAAAACTTATTAACATTATAATTGTGTTCACATTTGGGTAATAACTGAGAAAATGCTGTTGAAAAATGACTTGAAGAAATAAATATATATCACAGAACTGGAAAATGTTGGCACATTTAGACTGATTCTGGACTTCTGCACGAAGGTAGCTCTGCCCACATTATTGAATATCTCTCTATTAAATAGTAGTAATAATGTTAAGTGCATTTTTATAATATACCACTGCATTCCACAAAATAAAAGGAGGAAGTTCCCACAAACCATCTTTCTATTTTGATCTAGGCACAGGAAAAAAAAGATTTTAAATGCTCCCAGGTTTCAATCTTATTCATGTTTAATGTGCGATATAAATGTCATAAATAAGTAATGAAACTCTGAATGTTGAGCACCTGATTCTCATAAAATTATGTCTGTTTTAGTGGCTCTTTACCAGGAGAAAAAAATCTCTGCACGAATATAACACGTTTTAGAGTGTCCCTATAACCAGCCCCTCCAAATGACACACCTGGGTAAAACACTTTTTTTTAGAAGTATGGCCACTCCTCCTTTTTTATTGCCAGAGGATGTGGTAACAGCAGCTAGTGTATCTAGGTTTTAAAAAGGTTTGGACAAGTTCCTGGAGGAAAAGTGCACAGTCTGTTATTTTTTTTGTCCAATAATTTTATTGGTTTTAGAAAAAGACAATTTATCAAGCAATAACATAATAAGTACATAAGTAATGCCATACTGGGAAAAGACCAAGGGTCCATCGAGCCCAGCATCTTGTCCACGACAGCGGCCAATCCAGGCCAAGGGCACCTGGCAAGCTTCCCAAACGTACAAACATTCTATACATGTTATTTCTGGAATTGTGGATTTTTCCCAAGTCCATTTAGTAGCGGTTTATGGACTTGTCCTTTAGGAAACCGTCCAACCCCTTTTTAAACTCTGCTAAGCTAACCGCCTTCACCACTTTCTCCGGCAACGAATTCCAGAGTTTAATTATACGTTGGGTGAAGAAAAAGTTTCTCCGATTTGTTTTAAATTTACTACACTGTAGTTTCATCGCATGCCCCCTAGTCCTAGTATTTTTGGAGAGCATGAACAGACGCTTTACATCCACCTGTTCCACTCCACTCATTATTTTATATACCTCTATCATGTCTCCCCTCAGCCGTCTCTTCTCCAAGATGAATAGCCCTAGCCTCCTTAATCTTTCTTCATAGGGAAGTCGTCCCATCCCCGCTATCATTTTAGTCGCCCTTCTCTGCACCTTTTCCAATTCTACTATATCTTGAGATGCGGCGACCAGAATTGAACACAACACTCAAGGTGCGGTCGCACCATGGAGCGATACAAAGGCATTATAACATCCTCACACCTGTTTTCTATACCTTTCCTAATAATACTCAACATTCTATTCACTTTCCTAGCCGCAGCAGCACACTGAGCAGAAGGTTTCAGTGTATTATTGACGACGACACCCAGATCCCTTTCTTGGTCCGTAACTCCTAACGTGGAACCTTGCATGACGTAATAACATCAACTGTAACACATAATTAAAAAAAAATAACCACTTGCAAATCAAAATAATAAATCTTAGTTACCTAAAATTATAAGATTTCAGATAATTGTCCACATGAGACCAAATTTTAGCAGTAGAACATGTCTCACCCGTTTTGTCTGCAACAGAGGTTTCAAATTTATGAATCTGTAAAATTGAATGCCACCAAAAAGTAGAATTAAGATTAGAATTATCTTTCCAATGCATACGAACCAGTTTCAGTGCAGCAACAACTAAAATGTTCAGTAATTTTTGTTAGGAAACATCCAATTGATCTTGGAATAGCACAGAACCTAACATAATAAATGAAGGAGTAATTGGACCTTGTACAGGAAGAATATTTGAAATAAAAGACCACATCTGACACCAAAAGTCATGTTATTCTACAATCAAAAATAATATGAAGCAAGGTACCAGCGTGCGAGCCACAGGACAAACATTTGTTGTTATTCGAAAGACCAGCCACCGCCAATTTATGAGGAGTCCAAATCGCCCTATGATGAAAGAAATATAATGACTGCATGTAGCTGGCCGAAACTATAGGCCTATTCACTTTAGACCAGAGATAAAACCACTGATTGGGTGATATCTGAATTTGAAGATCATTTTCCCATACTGAACATAGGCTTAGTTTGCTGCTTAAATACTTTTGTAAAAAAACATTGTTATTGATACAGACATGGGAAAGTCACTGCTTGCCCTGGGATTGGTAGCATGGAATGTTGCTACTAATTGGGTTCCTGCCAGATACTTGTGACCTGGATTGGACACCGTTGGAAACAGGATACTGGGTTAGATGAACCATTGGTCTGACCCAGTATGGCTATTCTTACATTCCTATGTTCTTATTCACTTATATTTTTAAATGTCAACTTGTGCAGCAATACGGATGTATGCAGAGGAAGTATTGGTTTCAAATTCTAGTTCTAAATTTTAAATCATTGTTTTATTTGGAGGGGCTGGTAATAGGGACTCCCTGTTATTCATACAGAGATGTTTTCACCTAGTAATGGGCCACAAAAACAAACATCGCTATGAGAATCAGGTGCTTAACAGTCAGACATACTATAAGTACAATTTAAAAATTTAATTAGGTTGAAACATTGGAGTATTTAACATCTTTTGGCATGTGGGAACTGCTCCTTTTGTTTTGTGGAATGCAGTAGTATATTATAAAAACGCACTTGCCATTTTTATTGCTACTATTTCACAGAGAGGTATTGAATAATGAGGGAAGGGCTTCCTTCATGCAGAAGTTCTGTTGAGTCAGTCTAAATGTGCTAACACTGTCCAGTTCAGCACACTATTAGTAGCCAAGTTCATACAAAGTTATTTATGTTTAATTAAAAATAAATCTGTTGGCTCAGGTTGCCTGCTATGTGAATATTCCATTAGTGTTTCATTATTGCTACCAAGTATTACATATTAAGGACATTTGCTTTAAACTTTGTTTTAATTCGTTTATCCAATCCTTACATGCACATGGTTTTGCTTTTTAAATCCAAAGGTGAATCATAAGTGTGGTTGAACAATTATGTATAAACTGTGTTGTTTCTGACTTTACTTGTTGTGGACTGCTTTGGGTCCTGTTGATCTGTACGTCTGCTGTCTGGAATTTTGGAAGATGGAAATAAGAAAATAAAAATTAAGTTTTGGATGCACTCTGTAGAAGTTGTTTACTTTTGCAATGTGTGTATGGATGCCTGTTCTGGTGTATGCATGTGATAATATTTGACTAACTGTCTATATTTATGGCTATGATTTCTGAACAGGTGACATCATTAAAGGAAAAACTTTGAAATGCCCAGTTGGGTATATATACTAATCTCAACTTTGTTAAATGTTTCAGATTGTAAACGGGCCCGCTGCTCCAGTATGGGGGAGGAAGCTGCCTCCCATGAATAGCCAGAACTTCACAAAACTGCCACCAGGAAATACTTCAAAAACATTCCTTTATTTTCCAGATTCATAAACAAAACTTCACTCCAGAGTAGAGACTTGCTTCTCAGGCAGGGCTGTTCTGCCTTGCTTAGTACATCAGCCAATTACACAAAGACTTTGCCCCCTTCCCCGAGGGGAATGCAAGGGCCCTTTGGAAATCCCTGCTTTTTTGTCCCAGCCAGTAACAAACAAATAGTACTTGTCCCACAAGCAGGATTTCCCCTCAAGACAGTTAATCACCAAGCAGCCTTTACTTCCAGGAGGTGCAATACTTTTGGGACTTCCTCAACCCAAGGTATTTCAGCCTGCACTGCTCATCCCCTCCTGAACGGAACCCCTCTTCCCACCAGACAGCCCTCCTTCATAAACAAGCCTTCCAACTTCAGAGGTTCTCAAAATAATCAGGTTTCACAAAAGAAAAACAGGCTTCTCCCCTTAAGCAGGGTTTAAACCAAAATAAATTCCAAAACCATGTAGGTTTCCAAACCTTCAGGGGCTACCTTCCTCAGCTCTCAAGCTCCCATTTCATTCTGCTTTCTTCCCCTGCTCAGGCTGATTAATTCCCTCTTCTATCCAATCCTCCTCCTGCTTCTCAGCCCACCCCTCCCTATTACAGGTGGGCAGCATGATATACAGATTGCTGGTCCCAGGAACTGGCTCCTTCATTCACCCTCCCTCTTGTGGTCAGAGACGGTATATGGCCAGCTTGCCTATCCCCTGGGATCTCACTGCTAGGACTGGAAATGCATTCTGGGATATGTAGTTCATGGTTCTGCTGCTTCACTCTAAACATCGGGGATGTAGCCTTGTGTCACAAGATATATTTATTATTTGTTGATGATATTTTTATCCCGCATTAGTCCGAGAAGAGCTAGGATTCAATGAGGCTTACATAACAAACATTAAAAGAGTTGGTACATATGTGGTTGTATAATTCATTTTGTAATGACATAATATATTAATTTATATATCTATATCTATTTATATCTATATATATACATATCTCCATTTACTTGCTCCCATGATATAAAGGCATTTTATTATTCTGTATCACTGTATTTTCAAATGTAAGGCACATTCAACCTGAGTTTGCTTGGGATAATGTGTAATAAAAGGTGGAAGATAAAGGATAATAGTATATGTCCATAACTTTTGTCAAATTTGACAGGTGCCACACTCACTTACGTTTTTCAAGTCATTTTAATAATGGTCTGTGGACTTTTCCTTTAGAAAGCTGTCCAAAACTTTTTTAAACCCCGCTAATCTAACCGCCTTTACCACATTCTCTGGCAATTACACGTTGAGTGAAGAAAGTTTTTCTCCAATTTGTTTTAAATTTACTACTTCGTAGCTTAATTGCATGCCCCCTAGTCCTAGTATTTTTGGAAAGAGTTAACAAATGATTCACATCTACCTGTTCCACTCCACTCATTATTTTGTACACCTCTATCATATCTCCCCTCAGTCGTCTTTTTTCCAAGTTGAACAGCCCTATGCTTCAGCCTTTCCTCATAGGGAAGTAGTCCCATTTCTACGGTATCTTAGATATCAAACAGTTCTACGGTAAGATAAATTTCTGTAAACACTGTGAAATGGTTTATAGCCTTTACCACATGTGCAAATCACGCTGTCATCTGTGTCTATCCGACACACGCGTGGTTCAGGAGGGGTGTAGAGAGAGGTGCCCTGACAGTTGTACTGTCATTCTAAGGAATGTTTAAAACGGCTTACAAACCTGGCATCCAAAAACGAGATAGAATGCTTGTCTAAAATATTGTGCGATAACTGTGACTCTTACACAGAAAAAAAGCACAAATGCAAAGTCAGAAAATGTTTGCAGTATGGTGATCCTTTACTGAAAGGAGAAAATCATTTATGCTATATGACCAGGCTGGCTAGGCCTAAAACATCCGAAAGGTATATCATTTATGACTGTGAATGTATGCAGGAGATGGGGGTGCACATCCCCAAGTTCATCTTTGCAATTGATCTTTACCATGAGCACAAATGGAAATTCAAGGGGGTAAATTGTCTCTCCAAGTTCATAGGTTCTTTTTTTGACAAGCAATTCAAGGACTACACTTTCATAGTGCACAATTCAAAAGGTTACGATAGTTATTTTGTCATCAGTCAGCTGTTGCGGGAAATGATGGATATGAGTTTGTTAGCACAGGGCTGTAAGCTTTCACACGCTAGTATGGCGAGAACAAGCATAAGACGTTTGATTTACAAAAAAGCAGGATGTCTATATTTTACAAAATAGGCTTATGTAAGAACCAGAGGTACCGGGTCAAAATTGCCCTGACAAAAAGTCCCAAACATAAAATAGCCCTCACAAAAGAAAAAGCCTGCAACAAAATAGCCCCCGGCAAATCAGCCTCTGACAAAAGGGACTGTCCACAATTTGGCCCCTGACAAATAAGCCCCCTGATAATAAAGCTCACCCCCAAGTATTTTACCTGCTCCTGCAACGGTGTGTTTTTCTGAGTCCTGCTGCTGCTTTGAGCTGAGGTATGTCTCCCCTTTGCCCCAGAAGTGTTCCCTCTGTTGTGTCCTGCCTCATCTGATGCAACTTCCTATGTCCACATAGGCAGGACACAACAGAGAGAATGCTTCCAGGGCCAGCCAAAGCAGCTTGTTGATTCTACTGATGGACTACAGGAATGTTGGAGGATTTCCAGAGGGGGAAGGGCAAGAGAGAAACCGGACCACAGATAATAGGCAGGAGGAAGAGGGAGACATTTTGAAGTATGTTGAGAGGTGGGGAGAGAGGAGGAGAAATGCTGGATCCTCAGAGGGAGGGAGACAGAGTTTCTACTATACTACTTATTTTTGTAAAGGGCTATGGGCTATTTTGTTACAGGGCTATTTTATCAGGGGTTATTTTGTCAAGGCTATTTTGTTGAGGCTATTTTGTCCGGGTTATTTTGTCCAGGCTGTTATGTCGGGGTGCCGAACCAGAATCTAATTTTGTTTTTTGTTTTGTTTTTTTAAGACCTCAGTCAGGAGGAATAATGGATAGTAGTGTTTATACCGTCAAACCCCTCTCAAACAATGTGGGAAATGCCAATGGTGTTTCTTAATGATTTCTGGATGTGCATGGACGGATCCAGGCACAGGTTATACAATAAAGTCTAAATATATCACATCTTGCAATACTGCTAATGCAGTTTATATGCTTGAATGTCCGTGTAATCTAGTCTACATTGGTCAGAGCAGCTTATCTGTTAAAATAAGGTTAAATGAACATAAGTCACATATTTTAACTGCAAATCTTCAAGCTCCATTATCCAACCATTGGAAGGAACATCATCATGATTAGAAGGATATGAGATGGAGGCAGAACAAACGCCATGTGTCTGTACTATCAGGTTAAACAGGGTGAGAAAATACACTATTATGATTTTACCAGCCTGTTCCCTTTTGTCAATAAAATTAAAGAATATCTGATCGGACGCCCCAAAATCATCTATGACAATTTCGGCCCCCTCACCAATTATTTTGGTTTTGTGAAAATGAAGGTGTTCCCCCTGTGTAGACTCTTTTTCCCCATACTGCCCTTTAGGGTGCACGGTAAAGTCATGTTCCCATTGTGTCGCACCTGCGCCTTAATGAGTCAACGGAAGAAATGTGCCCATGATGATGGTGAGAGAGCCCTGGTGGGGACATGGTGTACCATAGAATTGGAAATAGCTGTCTCTAAAGGGTACAGGGTGGGAGAAATCTATGAGGTCTGGCATTTTGAACAGACATCTACACAGCTCTTTGCAGAGTACATAAACATGCATCTACAACAAAAGCAGGAAGCATCGGGGTTTTCTCAGTGGTGTACCGATGCTTAACAACAAAATGGGTACATAGATGCCCTGCAAAACGACAAATTGCAAAACTTAAACCAGTGGGGTTCTGTGGTTCACTGCCACCCGGGGCGGATCGCTGCTGCGCGCACCCCCCCCCCCCCCCCCCGGCTGCAGGGCAACACAGCACACCCCCACCCCCCCCACCCCCGGCATAACACAGCACCCCGACCCAGCCCCCACCTGTCTACCAGCTACGTCCACCCAGCGCCTTGCGCGACTCTGCACTGCTGTAAAAGAAGAAAATCGTCTCGTCAGCCCATCCCTTACTCTGTCCCGCCCTCAAGGAAATAGGATGTTACATCAGAGCGCAAGGGCCGACGAGGCGATTTTCTTCTTTTACAGCAGTGCAGAGTCGCCGCAACACACAGCTGCCGGGTGGATGGAGCTGGTAGGGACTCGCCAGCAGAGCACCCCCACACACACCCGTTGACACCCGGGCAGACCGCCCCCACCGCCCTGCCCTTGGTACGCCACTGACTTAAACTCTTTGTGGGGGAAGTTTGGTCAAAGAAGAAATCTACCTGCCACTAGCATCGTAAGAGACCCCAATGAGCTGCATATGTACTTTTTTCCCCCAAATCACATCTGGTGATCTTATACATGATGATGCAGCGTGTGTCACCTGGAAGCGCACGAAGGAACTTTGTGCACTACCAGGTAACACTAACATCTTCATAGCCTCTTTTACAATGGCACATGCCCAGCTAGAGCTGTGCAGAGTTCTTAACGCTTTACAAAAGCGCTGCCTTTATAACGATATAGACTCTGTGATTTCTGTAAGTAAGGAGGGTAAGTGGGATCCTCCTTTGGGTAACTATTTAGGCAAATTAACAAGCGAGATCCCTAAGGATGAGCATATCACAGAGTTTGTATCGGCCGG
Organism: Microcaecilia unicolor; assembly: GCF_901765095.1. Taxonomy (NCBI): domain Eukaryota; kingdom Metazoa; phylum Chordata; class Amphibia; order Gymnophiona; family Siphonopidae; genus Microcaecilia; species Microcaecilia unicolor. The sequence goes on from NC_044032.1 coordinate 431,055,741, forward strand.
TCCTAAAACATACGGATACAAGCTATCCAGCGTCGAGACCTGTCTGAAGGTAAAAGGTTTCACACTCAACAGCGAAAACAGCAAGAAAATACATTTTTGCAGTCTAAAGGAGCTAGTTCTGTATTATGATCCGAGGGTGCCACAGAATGAACAAACTAAGATATCCATTCAGCAAAAAGCTAAGGTCAGAAACAAGGCCCTGTAGCAGGTTGAATCTCGTGTACTAAAAAAAATTCAAAGGGTCATGTATGATAAACAGGTTTTGGTTCAAAATGTTAACACTTTGCCTTCTGGTTATATATTTTTATTTGACCATTCCTAGCTTTGCCATATGTTATTACGTTTTTATACATGTGACTGTGATAAATGAGAAAAAAAGTGGGGGTCTGGGAGGGGGATGCAGAGAGTGAGAGGTTTGTTTATCTATAACTTGAATGTTTCTCAGGTGAATACAATGCTAAAAGCAAAATAAAGCATTCAGATTGTATCCTTTTAAAAGAAACAAATGACTATTTCTGTGGAGGATGGCTAGAGAAAGGAGGAGGAGGGGCAGTGAGCGATGGCTAGACAGGAGGGGGGATGTGAGATGGTTAAAGAAGGAGGTGGGGCCAAGGGTTTGGAAATCTAAAAGGTTCGTTTACCTGTAACCAGGGGCGTATCTGGACTCTGGCGGTAGGGGGGGCCAGAGCCAGAGAGAGGGGGCACATTTTAGCCCCCCCCCCAACGACCCCCCCGCCACTGCCGCCATTGCCAGAACCTCCCCACCAATGACTCTCCACCCTCCCCCCCGCCGTTGTTTACCTTTGCTGGCGGGGTATCCCCAACCCCCCACCAGCCAAGGTCCGCTTGCCGCCTTTTAAAGATATTTCTTCAGCTGGCGAGGGACCCCAACCCCCGCCAGCCAACGTCGTCTTTAAAGTTCTTCTTCGGCCTCCATGGCCTTGCTGTAGTTGACTGTTCAATCCAGTTCGGAGTCTGACGTCCCAGCACGTTGTACGTGCAGGACAACGTGCTGGGACGTCAGACTCCGAACTGGATTGAACAATCAACTACAGCACGGCCACGGAGGCCAAAGAAGAACTTTAAAGACATCGGGTTGGCTGGCGGGGGTTGAGGTCCCCCACCAGCTGAAGAAATATCTTTAAAAGGCGGCAAGCGGACCTTGGCTGGCAGAGGGTTGGGGGTCCCCCACCAGCAAAGGTAAACAACGGCAACGGGGAGGGTTGACGGCGGTAGGGGGGTCCAGGGCAAAATCTGCGGGGGCCCAAGCCCCTGTGGCCCCACGCAGATACGCCCCTGCCTGTAACTTGAATGTTTCTGAGGTGAACACTGCTACGAGCAAAATAAAGCATTCAGATTGTATCATGGGCGTCGTTTGACTGTTTCATTTGGGGGGGGGGCAAAGGATGGGGCGGAGCATATTAGCATATTCATTTGCATATATATATATATATATGAATACGCTAATATGGAGGAACGAAGGAAGGGAAAACAGCTGGCTTTTTTGGGGAATAACCATAATGAATATGTATGAGATATCAAGCCAGCTCTTTCTCCCTTCCTTCCTTCCCTCTTTCCTCCTTACCCAGCACTCCCTCTTCCTTTCCAGTAGTATTTCCCCACCCCCTTTCCCATAATGCTAAAAAAGAAATGGGCTGAAATCAAGCATAGGAAAGTAAGTGAACGGCGACGGCTGCGCGGGGGAGTGGAAACTGATTTCAAATGTCTTCCTTACTTACAGTGGACGAGATAGGCTGGCTCACTTCCATTCCACTCCCGAAGTCGCAGCGACGAACGGGCGGGCAGCGCTGCGGTAGTAAAAGCAACAAGGAGGCAGGTTTGACTCCGTCCTTCACTTCCCTGCCCTCTCAGCGTCCCGCCCGCCCGAAAGGAAATGACATCAGAGGAAGGCGGGACGCAGAGGGCAGGGAAGTGAAGGACGGAGTCGAACCTGCTTCCTTGTTGCTTTTACTACTGCAGCGCTGCCTTCCTGTTCATTGCTGCGACTTCGGGTAAAAGTCGCCGTTCCAGTCGTCGTCGTTTGGGGGGGCCAATGCCCCCCTCCCAGTCTACACCAATGGATTGTATCCTTTTGAAAGAAAACACATGCCTATTTTCTTTCTGTGGTGGATGGCTAGAGAGAAGGAAGAGGTCAATCCAGCTTAAAAAAAGGTGCCCTTCTTGAAACAGAGCTGGGATTTCCCGTGTTTAGCTGAGATGGTGTAAGTTTTGTTGCAAGCTAGGGGGAAGGGGAGGAGGTTGCAGGTGGCGGCAACAGACCCTAATTGATCTCACACACACAGACTATGTGAAAAAAGCAAACACCTGGCTACAGACCCTGATCTCACACAGGAAGAGAACAGTTTGCTTTGCTGGATAAGAAAGCAAACTGTTCTGCCATTCTTAAAAAGCAGACAATCCAGCTTAAAAAAGGTGTCCTTTTCTGTGTCCTTATTTTTTTTTTTTAATAAATGCCTGTTTTCTTTCGTGTGAGAAAAAAAAAGTGAAGAAACAGATTTAAAAGTAAGCACAAGGTATCCTTTTCAAAGAAAAATGTCTATTTTCTTTTCCTGTGAGAAAAAAAGGTTAAGGTGCGTATGCACAACTAAATTCTGCCGAGGCAGTAGGGGGCAGTGTCGGTTTTTTACATCACTTCCTGTCACTTGACCCCCATCCAATATGGTGGCTACTAATGGAAACAGGAAGTGATATGTGCATACAGTGGTGGCCACCATCTTGAAAAGGGGTGTGGCTATATCACTTCCCATGACATCACCAAAAGGGGTAGGGTTTGGGGGCAGGGCTATGCAAAAATGGGGCAAGGTTTGGGACAGGGCTATGCAAACAACATGGGGCAAGGGGCATGGCTATGCAAAAAGGGCATGGCTTCAGTGGGTCAAGACATCATCATCCAAGGGGGGGGGGGGTAGTGGGCATGGCTTTGGCAGTGACATCATCAAAAGGGGCATGGAGTGGTCATCACTTGGGCATGTCCTGATTGGCTGAAAATCCAGAAGTGGACATGTCACCTGTCAAAATCAACTAATTTTGACCAAGACTATGGAGATACACCACTCACATTTATTTTTAAATTTCCTGTTAAATGTTGTATTTTCTTTCAATCTAGGAATTTCCTTTTTTCTTTAACCCAAACAATTCAATGATTTGATTGTGGCCAGAGAAGGAATTGGTCTAGTAGTGGGTTTGAGTGACCAGGCTTAGAGTTAATGCGAACTGGCTGCAGGAGTTTGTTTGTTTGTTTATTCATTTAAGCTGCTTCCTTTAGGGGTTTCTTTTCTCTCCCCTTTTTCCTTTCTTTTCCTTTTGTTACTTTTCTTCTTTGTCCCTTAAATATTGTGGACTAAATAATAGTTTACTTTTATATATTTTTTAATGTCTTCCTCTTTTTTTGAGGGTTCTATTTTTCTGATTCTTCTCAGGTTTATGGATTATTGTATACATGATTAATAAATGTAATATATATAATTTAAAAAGAAAAGGAAATTGAAGAAGGCAGCACCGCATGGAGACAAAAGGAGTTGGAGAGAGCTGACTAAGGTGGCTAGATTGAGAACAGGAGATGGCATGATTTATTTTTATTTATTTATTGCATTTGTATCCCACATTTTACCACCTAATGGTAGGTTCAGTGTGGCTTACATGGAACAATGGGGGCGGTTACAAGGTAACGAGTGGGGTTAACAATTGTCAAACAGGGTTAACAATTCGATAGGTACAGCAAGAGTTTATATTTTTTTTATTTATTTTTGTTACATTTGTACCCCGATCATGGCAGGCTCCATGCGGCGGGCAATGGAGGGTTAAGTGACTTGCCCAGAGTCACAAGGAGCTGCCTGTGCCAGGAATTGAACTCAGTTCCCCAGGACCAAAGTCCACCACCCTAACCACTAGGCCACTCCTCCACTATAGAGGTCACTCACAGAAGTACTGGCTTAGGCAATGGCCTTAGGAGATTCAGTTCAGTTTACCTGATTCAGTGTTAGACAATTACAAAGAGTCGAATAGGATCAGATCACAGTAGGTCGAATAGGGTTGAATTATTGGCTGAAGCAGAAAGCGGAGGGCAGCCAGAAGTGCCCAAAACCCAGGCACTTGACAGTCTACCAGGGTTGGAGGGTCTAGATCCCCAAGGTCCCCCATAGTTACGCCACTGATTGCTACCAAGTATTACATATGTGGGGCATTTGCTTAAAACATTGACTGGATGGACTATACAGGTCTTTTTCTGCCATCATCTACTATGGTCTTAATTAGTTTATCCAGACCTTACGGGCACATGTTATTGCTTTTTAAACCCAAAGGTGAAACCTAAGGGTGGTTGCACAGTTAGGTATAAACTGTGTTGTTTCTGACTTTATTGGTTTTGGACTGCTTTGAGTCCTACTGATCTGTATGTGCATCTGCTGTCTAGAAGTTTGGAAGACGGAAATGAAATTAAAATGTTTTCGATGTAGAAGGTGTTACTTACTTTTACAATGTGTGTATGGATGCCTGTTCTGGTGTGCGCATGTGATAATGTTTGAATAACTGTCTATACTTACGGCTATGATTTCTGAACATGTGGCATCATTAAAGAACAGACTTTTAAATGCCCAGTTGGGTATATATGCTAATCTCAACTTTGTTAAATGTTTCAGACACATCTATCTACTTGCTCCCATGATATTATTGAATTCTATTACTCTGCTTCACGGTATTTTCAAATGTAAGCGACATTGAACCAAGTTTATTTGGGATAATGTGAGATATTAAAAAGAAAAAATCTTTATCCTCCACCTTTTAAGACACTGCTTATCCAAATGGATGGAATTGGCACAAGGAAAGCAAGTTTGGACTAGTGAAGACTAACTCAAACTAACCTGTTCTTTAGCTGCGCTCTAGTATTACCAGATTGAAAATGCGACCATACTACGCCATTGTGGTTATGATCCATTAATAAGTTAAATGATTAACTGGTTTTCTTGAAAGGATTACATAACCTTTGGATGCATGACTAGAACACAAACACACGCTTATTTATGCAATATCACAATTGCTCATATACAGGCACAAAACAACCTTTTAGGGTGGATAGTGTTCACATTGAACTCTTTTTATTATCCATCAGAAAGAAGAGGTAAAAGTTTTCAGTTTTGGCACAGTATAAGTCATCTCAAGAAAAAAAATATAAGAAAATCAATGGACTGCATTAGGGGCTTATAGCCCATTTACCCTCCCGTTTACTAAGCCGTACGGCAATGCTGACACAACCCATTCAAATCATCAGGAATCGAATGTTGCACTCACAAAGTTTAGCACAAAGCGGAGTGAAAAGTCTGTGTTTTTCAATGTGGTGGAAAAGTCTTGAAAGATTTTTATTGGCAGGTATTCATATTTAATATCCTCACGTTTGTATTTGTATTGATGCAAGATGTCTGCTTTTTGAGGGTATGAATGAAATTGCGCAATAATGGGGCGAGATCACCTTCATATTTGCGGCCTACACGATGCGCTCTCTCCAACTGGATTTGGCATTCCACCACTACTTGTGGCAAAGTGTATGTAAACCACTTCAAGAGAGTATCCATTACCGCTGAATCCACTATCGTTGCCAGGAATCCAATAAAACGTAAATTCTCTCTCTGTGCTCAATTTTCAAGATCTTCCAGCTTCTCAGAATGTCATCCAACTAAGCACTTCAAAGATTCCAAGTCCTGTTCTGCATGCTGCATTCTGTCTTCTAGGTCTGACACCCGTACCGTCATTTCTCCTGCACACGTTACAACCTCTTGGATTGGCTTTGCATGCTCGATACTTGTTCCAAAAGTATGGTAAATCGTGAATCGAGAGCATATAGCACCGACTGTTATTTCAGCCGTAAGGGCTTTGCCCAGTGGTCAAGGGAAACAGGAAAGAGTATCTGCCATCTTGTCCTCACCTGACTTCCCTTCGTTGACACCTTTTCTTGGCAATTTCGCAGCCATCCATTTGCCCAATTTGACCAGATATTTGTCCATACAATATCCTCACGCTGAGATAGCCACTGGTAAGTTTGTTGGCACTTTTATTCCATTAATATGGGGTGAGACAAGAGGGGCCTCCGAGCAGCTCAGGCTAACACAACCCGACCTGCTCATCGCATCATGTGACCCTCTATCCTTTCTTTTTTATGCTGGACAATGTCCCGCTACTTCCTCATCCTGATCCTATGAATCCCAACATAACACCTTTACAACTCTGTTTCAACTTTATAGCGAGCTGGCTCTCTGATCATCATTTCATTTTGAACCGTGAGAAGACAATAGCTTGTTGGCTTATGGGCCTTATTCATATCCAACTCTTTCTCTCTTTTTATTTGGTACTCGTATTGTTCCAGTAAGTAGTTTTTCGATACCTTGGCATTATCTTGGATTCACAGCTAACATTTCTCCCGCAGATCTCCTCACTTTGTCAGACTGGTTTTTGCATTCTTCAGCAGTTACACTCTGTCCGTTTTTTCTTTAATCATGATTCATTCCAGTCATTTTTGTTAGCTCTTTTAATGACTAGAATTGACTACTGTAATATTATATGCTCTGGTGCCTCTAAAACGGTAATCAAAAAGATTCAATCTTTGCAAAATACTGCTATCCTTATACTATGAGGCTCATTTTCAAAGCACTTAGCCTCCCAAAGTTCCATAGAAACCTATGGAACTTAGCCTCCCAAAGTGCTTTGAAAATATGCCTCTATGTCATCTACGAAGAAGAGATCGAGATCATGTGACCCCTCTACTAAAAGGCCATCACTGGCTCCCTAATGAACATCGGGTGAAACTCAAGATCTTATTACTAGACTTTAAGGCATTCCAAATGGAGCTCCAGCATATCTCTCCACTCTGACCATACCTTACTCCCCAGCTTGGGACCTTAGATCCCTTAACGGTCACAGGATGGTGCTGCCAAATCCTCAGTCAGCCTAACATAAAGCAAGAAGACATTCTGCTTTTTAGTTTACTGCTTCTGCCCTCTGGAACTTGCTCCCACTAGCAATATGAGGAGAGCTCTCTTTGGTCTGCTTTAAATCTGCCATTATGACCTGGCTTTTCCATAAGCTTGCTGAATGGAAATGGGACTTGATATACTGCTTTTCTGAGGTTTTTGCAACTACATTCAAAGCGGTTTACATATATCCAGGTACTTATTTTGTACCAGGGGCAATGGAGGGTTAAGTGACTTGCCCAGAGTCACAAGGAGCTGCAGGGGGAATCAAACTCAGTTCCCCAGGATCAAAGTCCACTGCATTAACCACATGTGAGGAGAATTGGGTCAGGCTACATAGCACCCCTTGTTGATAAGTTTTGTTTTTTGAGATGACTGTCTTTTCTGTTAAAATGATGTATTTCCTTTCTTATGTATTATTTTTTACTCTGTAAACCGCTTAGTCCTGCTTGTAAGTTATAGTGGTACAGCAAGTTCTTATATATATATATCTATATATCAGATGAAAGCGGGGGGGGGGGGGGGGGGGGTAATAGATAGACTCAATGGGTTTATTTAGCCATGCAGTTTGATATCATAACTTCCATATGAATTGTTGTAATTCTATAAAATGGGGGCTAAACATATTGACTTGGGAAAGCGTAAAATAAAAATTGTAATGTAAAAATAATGAAATTTATATATCATACATAAATACAGGAAGGTTATTTTCTTTAGTGGTATAAGTAGTTGAAAGTGAAATTGTAAGGAGGGGGGGTGATACCAAGAGGTGGGGGGGCGGGGTTAGAGAAGAGATGAAGGTAAGGTGATGACGGGTAGGCAGTGGGGGAGGGGGAGGGGAAGGGAAGGGACAGAATATAATGGTGTGCCACCACCATTCTCAGGTTTCTGTTCTGCAGTTAATACTGCATAGTATACATGTCTCAAAACTAGCGTTCACTATATGGTTTTTCAATAAGTTAAGTTTTTGAACGCCCAAGTCCCGCCTCGAACATGCCACCGATACGCCCCCTTGAGATTTGGATGTCCTTGTGACGGACGTCTGAGAAAGACATCCAAAATTGGGTTTCGATTATACCAATTTGGACGTCTCTGTGAGATGGACGTCCAAGTGCCGATTTATGTCACTTTTTGGACGTCCATCTCTTTCGAAAATTAGCCTGTCATTTATTTTTGCTGATTACACCTATTTTATGTGTAATCCGTTGGGTTGGTCGTGAGCCCTTGGGCCCTGGCCGAGGCCAGCAGGGCGCCGACCCAGGCCAAGGGGAGACCGACCCACCACCGCACACCCCAGCTACACAATACCCCCTAAGCTACCCCTCCCCACAGTCCCTCAGGAAGAAGGGAAATAGGCATACAGGCGGACTTTGCGGCCGAACCGGAACCCACGCACACAGAGCCACTCGTGCGAGCCTCACGGCTGAACTGGACCCCAATCACACAAAGGGAGGGGTGAAAGAACCCAGAGGGCCCCAAGATGCCAGACACGCGCTGAACACCAGCAATAGGGCAGAGGGGGAAACAAAGGACCAGAGCGGGCCACGCCCACGCAGGGGACTAGCGCAGGACAGGGGAACTAACACAGCACCCCCCCCCCCCACCAGGGTAGGAGCCCCAGGCAGAAGCCAGAGGAACCAGACACAAAAGGACGGCAGACAGCCTTTGCCTCAAACCCACTGTAGACAGAGGCACACGGAACACAAAGGGTTAAGCTTGTACAGCCAGCAGAGAGAAAGTGCCATAAATCAACAAACAATCAGAGAGAACGCTTCCCCTCCCAAGAGGGAGTGGGGCCCATCCAACAAACACACTGGCAGAGGCAGGAATACAATACACACAGTACACAAAGGGTTAAACTCACTGAGCCAGCAGGCCGGGACACTGGGAAGAGAAATCCTTAAAACAAACAAACAAAGGAGAAAGCTCTCACTCAGCCCAGAGCCCCGAGGCTGAGGAATGCCCAGCCCCCACTAAACAAACGAGCAGCTGACCCTGATTACAGAGCTACGCGCACACACACACACACACAGCAGCAGCTAACCCAGAGGGAAGGAAAAGAATACTCTAATACAACACAGATCCCTGTCAGAACCTAGAGCACGTTCTGAGAGAAACCTATCAGGCTTTCCTGTTACCACCAAGTAAGTAACTCAAAAGCAGAGAAACTCTTCAGCTGCAGGCTAAAGTACTATCCCCTGACGTCAGCACAACCCCTGGCAGCCAATCAGAAGAGACGTCCCCCCCTCCCCCTCAGCCAAACCGGCAGAATCATAACATCATGAATCTTAGACTGATTCTTTTTAACATACATTTCCATTCATTTGGCATTTTTAAACATAGTTTATAGTTTTTTGGTTTTTTTTTTTAATTTATAAATTTTTATAATCATTTACCAGCTTAAATCTTGTATACGGAAATTCAGAGACCAACAATGAAAAAGAGGAATAAAGCAAAAAACTTTTCAGCTAAACAAATATTTCAGCTCTTTCTTAGACCACCAATATTGTATTACTTGGGGGGGCGAACATTTTAAAGGAGAGTATTGTAGATAAATTAAACAAGTAAAAGGCCTGGTGATTCCACGATTAATCCTACATATTGATTAATCACAGATCTTCTTCATAGTCTAAGGTCTATTTGGTCAGTATTTTTAAAAAGTTCTAAGTTGTTCAGGTTCAAAAAAGAAGTATTTGTTATCCATGTAACATATTACACATTTACATGGGTATGCAAGTAAAAATCTCGCTCCCAAAGCTTTTGTTTCTTATAGTTTATTAAGTTAAGAGGCAATTTAAAAGTTGACTGAACGGTTCGGCCTCCTTGAAGTAATGTGGCAGCTATACCAGAAGAAGCAACTCCTAGTTTAGCCTGCCTTTTTCACTGATCTGCAAGCCGTATTTCGTTTTCCATTGTAGTTTCAACCACCCTGGATAGAAAACAAACTATTCTGGATCCATGACTGGCCCAAAAACTATGATCTACTTTAAATATATTCTACTTTAAGCAAGCCTTAAATACTGACAGTGCCAAGGGGTGTATGTAAATGGCTTAGTGGGGGTGTACTGCTGAGAGTGAGTGTGAATGGGTATGTTAGAATGGGTGAGGGTGTGCTACTGAAGAGTTCAGTTCAGTGATCTCTGTCTCCACCTGCTGGTAGACGGACGCAACCCATCAGTTTCTGGATTCATTTGTAGCTTTGCTAAGGAAGGAGTGACTTGCCCAAGGTCTTGTGGAGGGGCATAATCGAACGTCGCTGGCCAAATAGATCGCCGGCGATCTATGTTGGCGGCAGCACTACAGCTGGTCGGAACCATATTATCGAAAAAATCTTTTTTCCGATAATACGGTTTAGTCCGGCCAAATGCCATGGAGTTCGCCGGGTTTGAGATGGCTGGGTTTGTTTTTCAGCGATAATGGAAAGTTATGTCGGCCATCTCAAACCCCGGCCAAATTCAAGGCATTTGGCCGTGGGAGGAGCCAGCATTTTTAGTGCACTGGCCCCCCTGACATGCCAGGACACCAACCAGCCACCCTAGGGGTCACTGCGCTGGACTTCAGAAAAGCTCCCACGTGCATAGCTCCCTTACTTTGGGAGCTGAGCCCCCCAACCCCCTCCCCAAACCCACTACCCACAAATGTACTGCACCCACTAAAATTGTTCCAGGGACCTGCATACAGCCTCTAGGACTTATTGCTGCTGTATAACTTTGGCATACCAGTTCACACCTGAAGACTAATCTCTCTGAATAAGTCCTTTCTTGAAATAGGCACGTTTACTCACAGTTAACTGCAGATCAGAGGTTGTGCCCCACTGGCAAAGAGTCCCCTGGTACTAAGATTAGCAGTAGGTCAGAGCTGGCACAATGGTGTACAATGCCCTCTTTCAGCACCATGCAAGGTAAGAACTACGTCCTCTAACGTGGATAACACAGGAAAGGGAACTAAAACTGGCTTACAAAAATGGCCACTACCGCATGGACTACAACAGGAAACAAAACAGGGCACACTCTGACCCAGTTAGCAGGGGGGGAAAAGCACCAGGGGAGTAGAGCCCAGTACCCTACACCCACCACAATGCATTGCTAATGTGACTCTGCAGGGCACCTAACAGAAAAGGTGTCACACTCACCCGAGAGCCACATCGCAACCAGGGAAAGGCTGTCGGAGGATACAACACATTCTGCTGTCATGGAGGTGGGTACGGCATTTGAGGCTGGCATATAGGCTGGCAAAAAAGGTTTTTAGTTTTATTTTTTTAGTTTGGAAGGGGATTGGTGACCACTGGGGGAGTATGGGGAGGTCATCCCCCATTCCCTCCAGTGGTCATCTGGTCAGTTGGGGCACCTTTTTGAGGCTTGGTTGTGAAAATAAAAGGACCAAGTAAAGCTGGCGAAATACTGCTTAACGCTGCTTTTTTTCCCATTATCGGCGAAAGCCGACCATCTGGTAGCCACGCCCATGCCCGCCCAGCCTTCGCTTATCTACCGATACGCCCCCTTGAACCTTCGCCGGCAAAGCGATGGGAAAGCTATGATGCAGTCAAAAATGCCACTTTCGATTATACCGATTTCGCCACTTTTAAAAAATCGCTGACCATCTCCTGATTTGTGTCAGAAGATGGCCAGCGATCACTTTCGATTATAAGCTGGATAGTGACTCAGTAACAGAGGAAAGTGTTGAACTCATCAAAATTTAGTTGGAGAAGTGAAATACCAGCCTAGCTGTTAGAGTAGTGGACCGAGAAACAGAGCAGCCAAGGTTCAGATTCTGCTGCTTCCAGTGATGACCCCTGTGACGTTGGACAAGTCACTTAACCACTGGCTCAGGTACAGGTTTACTAGCATGTTTTATTATGAGTTATTAAGCATAAATGCAATTCAATGTATGTTACGTAATATAGCTTCAATTACTATCAATGGGGCATATTTACAAATAATACGCATAAACTGTATGAATGCGCTTCTAGCTTTTTGGGGCAGGGAAATATCTCTTGACAGGTAAAATTTGGCAAGGCGAGTAATTAAGTCTAATCATCCATTAGAGAATCCCTTCCCCTGCTTTCTAGTCTGGTGTCCTCATAACTGACTAGCCTTACTGTGCATGAGGCATGTTATAAAATAAATAAATATAATTTATACCCCACATTTTCCCACCACTGGCAGGCTCAATGTGGCTTACAACATTTAGGAAACAAACAGTAAAGTACAATAAATTGAAAGTGATATGAATGGCGTAAAGTTACAGGAGTAAGATAAAGTAATTGAGTTCATAAGATCTTTATAGGATTTGTAGTCCAGGAATCACAGATGCAGGACTGGATCTTTAGGGTAAGCTTGCCCAAATAAGTAGGTCTTGAGAGACTTCCTGAAAGTCAGATGATCTTGAACCGTTTTTACAGACTTAGGCAATGCATTCCACAAATGAGTGCTGATGTAGGAAAAGGTGGAAGCGTATGTGGTTTTATACTTGAGACCAGAACACACAGGGTAATGGAGGTTTAAGTATGAACGAGAAGATCTAAGTGAATTCCTTGGTGGCAAGTTGACAAGGGCATCCATATAAGCTGGAGCTTCTCCGTAGAGGACCTTATGGACTAGGGTGCACATTTTAAAAGTTATTCGCTCCTGTACAGGAAGCCAGTGTAATTTCTCACGAAGTGGTCTGGAACTTTTGAACTTTGATGCACCGAAGATTAGTTGAGCCGTTGTGTTCTGGGCAGTTTGTAGTTTTTTGAGAAGTAGGTCTCTGCACCCTGCGTATATGCCATTACAGTAATCGATTCGGCTTAAGACTAGTGATTGGACCAAATTACTAAATACGTCTCTTGGGAAAAAAGGCTTTAATCGTTTTAGTTTCCAGAGAGAGAAGAATATTTTATTGGTAGTTGAGTTGGTATGATCCATCAGTGTTAAGTTTCGGTCAACAATTACTCCTAGTATTCGTAGACTCTCAGAGATTGTCAGGGTAAGGCCAGGTGCATTTAAGGTAGAAGGTTTGAATCTGTTAAAGGGAGAGGAAAGGATAAGGCAATGAGTTTTCTCTGTATTAAGTTTTAATTTAAACGAGTTAGCCCAAGTGAGCATGGTGTTTATTCCAAGGCTGATTTCATTAGTTATTTCAGTGAAATTTGTCCTAAAAGGGATGTAGATAGTGAAGTCATCTGCATAGATAAATGGGTGAAGACCAAGCTTTGAAAGGGCTGTGGCCAGGGGAATCAGCATTACGTTGAAGAGAGTAGGGGAAAGAGGTGAGCCTTGAGGCACACCGCAGCCAGCTTGCCACGGAGGGCATAAACTTGAGTTGGATTTTACTTGGTAGGTTCTGGAGGTTAAAAAACCTTTCAGCCATGCTAATACATTTCCGTTGGATCCGAAGTAATTGAGGAGTCTTAATAGGATGGTGTGGTTTGACATGTCAAAAGCACTTGACATGTCGAATTGTAGAAGAATGCTTTTCCTTAAAGCTATTTCTTGCTTGAAGTTTGATAGAATTGTGACGAGCACAGTTTCAGTGCTATGAAGGGTATGGAATCCCGACTGTGATTCATGTAAAATGGAGAACTTATTCAGATAGTCATTGAGTTGTTTGTTCACCATGCTCTCCATTAATTTTACAAATAGAGGAATTGATGCAATTGGGCGATAGTTTGTTAGATCAGTACTACTTTTTTTGGCATCTTTTGGAATAGGGGTGAGTAATATGTTTCCATGGGTTCCAGGGAAGAATCTGTTTCCAAGCATGAAGTTTAAATGCTGTGTTAGTTCAGTAACGAAGCAAGTAGGGACGCTTTTATGTAAGTAGTTTGGGCATATGTCCAAGTTGCAAAACTTACTGGTAAATCTGCGGATCTCTTGCGTTACAGATTCGACAGTAAGTGTGGAAAAGTTCAAAAACATCTAGATCCGGAGCTAGGACATTTAAGAGGTAATCAAATCTGGAACTGCACTGAGGTATTTGACAGCACAATAATGTTTCTGTTTTCACTACTCTAAAAGGAACCTCCAAAACTAAAACACACTTCAGAAAAATGAGGCTCAGACTGCTCATACAAGGTTGCTCTGTGATTCTCAGCTCAGTAATACCAGAATTTTACATAATCAGTTATAGAATAGTGAAAGTGAATTAGCGCATAAAATGATTCTTACTCCAGCTGATAGTATCAAAACCATTGGCTAGTATTATCTGTTGCTGTCAGCATCTGACATCAACTTAAGAGCCCCTGGAGAATTAAGAGCTCTTATCCTATATAATAAAACCCACCTCCAACGTTCTGAAGCTGCCTCCCTGGTGGACTGTGGCTGAAGCTTCCTGTGCTGTCACGTTACGTACTTCCACTTATGTCAGCCGCAGCAATGACCAACAGCACACCAGCATGAGGCCCCGCCCCTGCCGCCCCCCACGTCGCTGCCCCCAGGTGTGCATGCTTGGCCCTTCTCTCTCTGTTAACTCTGGTCCCACCTTCATTTCCTGTTGCCGAAATGAGGGCGGGACCACAGCTAACACAGAGAGAAGTGCCGACGCTGCACCTGCACGCCATTTAACAATGCTTTTGCTTTCCTGTGAAGAGGATTTCTACAATTTGGAGCGAGTGCACCTGGAACCATGGTACTGGGAGGGAGGGAGGGGTGACGCAGCAACTCGGAGGGCAGGGAGGGAGAGAGGGAGGGAGGGAGACCCTGGAAACTGGAGGGAGGGAGGGGGGTGACCCTGGAACTCTAAGGGAAGGAGAGGGGGGTGACCTTGGAACTCGGAGGGAGGGAGAGGGGGGCCACCCTGGAACTCGGAGGGAAGGAGGGAGGGGCCACCCTGGAACTCGGAGGGAAGGAGGGAGGGGCGACCCTGGAACTCGGAGGGAAGGAGGGAGGGGCGACCCTGGAACTCGGAGGGAAGGAGGGAGACCATGGAACTCGGAGAGAGGGAGGGAGGGAGGAGGCGACCCTGGAACTCGGAGGGAGGGGGGAGGCAACCATGGAACTCGGAGGGAGACGGCCGACTCTGCAACTTGGAGGGAGGGGGATGACCCTGGAACTCGGAGGGAGGGGGATGACCCTGGAACTCGGAAGGAGGGAGCGGGGCCCATAGCACACACTCTCTCTCACATACACACTCGCACCCAGTCTCAGTCTCTCTCTGTCACACACTCACACATTCACTTTCTCTCTCTCACACAGTCTCATACACACTCTATCAAACATACACACTCCGAGGACAACCTTGCTAGCGCCCGTTTCATTTGTGTCAGAAACAGGCCTGATATACTTGGAGGCATATTTTCAAAGCTCTTTGGGAGGCTAAGTTCCAAAGGTTTCTATGGAACTTTGGGAGGCTAAGTGCTTTGAAAATATGCCTCTTGGTCATCCACCAACGCGAGTTTATAGGTACTCCTTGTACAGATGGCTACAGGGGTAGGGGAGGGGAGGAGAGAGAGGGTTGACGGGGTTTGTCAAATGGTTAGTATTTAATGTCAATAGTTATAACAGTTAAAGCTTTGTGAAATGTTACCAAGTTATATCAATCAGAAGATGGAACTGTATTAGCTGGTATTGATTTTGAATGGTTATGAAAAACGCATAAATAAAAACTTTAAAAAAAAGAAACGGGCCTGATTTACTAGTTGTGAATAAGGTGACCATTCTCAGTAATACTCAAAAACAGAAGCTCTTTGTTCATACTGAGAAATAAACAGTATCAATCTCCCTGTTCAGATGTGCATCACAATTACTCTGTAGCTTGATTAAGTACCTGGTCAAACACGAGTATGTATGAAATACATCCCCATACAATGGATATCCAGAAAACCAGACTGGTTGATAACCCATGCTGTAGTCTATATCTTTCTGTTCTCTACCTCAAGCTGTCACTCACTTCAAAGAATAGAAGTCATGCACTCCTCATCACAGATGTCACAGCTCAAATTATAGCACTGGCATAGCCAGACAGCCAATTTTGGGTGGGTCTGAGCCCAAAGTGGGCGTGCACAAAATTTTCTCTGCTCCGCCCTACTCCCACCTCAAAATATAAATTACACTTTCTCTGAAGATGGCCAGAATTCCCTTTTGCCAAGGTTGACAAGCAGCAGCATCGTCACGAAGCCACTGATGCCAGCACCCCACACATATATATTGTTGGTGTCTCAAGGATGCTGTCGTTCACTGCAGCTTGGGAGAAGGGTGTTCTGGCTGTCTTTGGATGAATTCCACAACTGGGGATGGTTGGGGATTCCTACCAGCTATACAGCAAGGGTCAGGATCGATATTAACCTTGTTAGAGCCAAGGTCAGAAAACAGAGGAGACCCCCCCCCCCCCTCCTTTCCAATTTTCCCACCTGCCATTACTATCACACCACAAAGGGTACAGGAGTGCACATTATGTGGCAACAATATCAAAATGCTTACTAACCAAACACATTATGAATCAATTTATTGTATCAACATATGTAATTTTTGTTTAATTTTTAAAGACAACTAGGCATCATGTAAGGCTCTAAAATAAACTATTGGATCTCCTATAGCGCATAGCTATTCTAGATCCAAAGCTCTCCAATTTGTCTTAATCATTTGCATCCATGGTCTTATTTTATCTTTTAAATAAAAATGCACTTCTACTACTACTACTATTTAGCATTTCTATAGCGCTACAAGGCGTATGCAGCGCTGCACAAACATAGAAGAAAGACAGTCCCTGCTCAAAGAGCTTACAATCTAATAGACAAAAAATAAAGTAAGCAAATCAAATCAATTAATGTGTACAGGAAGGAGGAGAGGAGGGTAGGTGGAGGCGAGTGGTTACGAGTCAAAAGCAATGTTAAAGAGGTGGGCTTTCAGTCTAGATTTAAAGGTGGCCAAGGATGGGGCAAGACGTAGGGGCTCAGGAAGTTTATTCCAGGCGTAGGGTGCGAAGTCTGGAGTTGGCAGTAGTGGAGAAGGGAACAGATAAGAAGGATTTATCCATGGAGCGGAGTGCACGGGAAGGGGTGTAGGGAAGGACGAGTGTGGAGAGATACTGGGGAGCAGCAGAGTGAGTACATTTATAGGTTAGTAGAAGAAGTTTGAACAGGATGCGAAAATGGATAGGGAGCCAGTGAAGCGAGTTGAGGAGAGGGGTAGTATAAGTAAAGCAACCCTGGCAGAAGACGAGACAGACAGCAGAGTTTTGAACCGATTGGAGAGGGGAGAGGTGACTAAGTGGGAGGCCAGCAAGAAGCAGATTGCAGTAGTCTAAACGAGAGGTGAAAAGGGTGTGGATGAGGGTTTTGGTAGAGTGCTCGGAAAGAAAGGGGTGGATTTTACAACAAAAGTTTTTTTTTTTAAACAGACAACAAAACAGTGACCAGTTCACTTATCCGAGAATGCAGATAGAGCATTGTAGAGACTTGAACAACACACCGACAGACCCTCACCAAATAAAGATCACAAATTAAAAATAAAAATATTTAGAGAAAAATTGAGCTGGGAAACTTAGCATGTATTACATCAATGGAGAAAGAAAAACAGAAATGCATTTACTTTTCTAATGAACACAATACAAAGACATGTATTATGCACATTTCCCAAAGCTAACATATTCAATTTAAAGCATTTAAAATAAAATTATTTTTTCTACCTTTATGTTCTGGACATTTTATTTTTCCATCATGGTAGTTCTGGTTTCTCTTTTCTGCTTTCATGTCTGTTGTCTGCTAATTCTCCTTCAAGTGGCTGTTGTCCATTTGTCTTTTCTCCTCTCTCCTGTCTATTCCCTCACTACACCTGCCTCTGATATATTGATTGTTCCTTTTAGCTCTTTCCTCTTTTTTTTTCTTTTCTGCTCTCTGTCAGCTCAAATTTAACCCTCTATCACCCTTCTCTTTTTTACTTTTCAGCCATCTATCAAATTTCCATCTTCTCTCACAAAATAGCCCCGACAAAACAGCCTTGTAACAAAATAGCCCTTGACAAAATGGCCCAGAACAAAATAGCCTCTCCAACAAAATAACCCTTGACAATCTAGCCCCTAGACAAAATAACCCCCTAGAAAAAAAATAACATCACAAAAAAAAGATGATAAACTACAAGTGAAATCTTCACTGATAAAGGCTCCTACCAGGATTGGGGGGGGGGGGGAAATAATTTGTCAGGGGCTATATTGTGGGCAGGCTGTTTTGACAGTGGCTGTTATGTCGGGAGATTTTTTGTTTGGAACTTTATTCAGGACATTTTGTCGGGGCTTTTTTGATGGGGCTATTTTTACTCTCCGTAATCACTATCCTCTCATTCATTTCCTTGCCATCCCCTCCTGGCCTCTCCCGCATGATTTCCACCATCCCCTCCACCATTCTAGCCCAGCTGCTGCTTCCTCTTTCTCCCCATCTCCACTCTTGTAGCCTGACATCTCCCTGTCCCTTTTCTTCCCTCTGGCTCGCTCCCTCATTTCTCTAGTATTTCTCCCTCTCTCTTCCCTCACTCCCACTGTCCGGAATCTCTCTATCACTCCCTTCTGCTCTTGGATCCAACATCTCTCTCTTTCTCTCCTCTCATCTACCCCATGTTCAAAATCTCTCCCTTTCTCCTATTGTCCACCATCTCTCTCTTTCCCTCCCTTGTGCCCACAATCTCTTCCCCCTCCCCATGCATTTTCTCCCTTCCTCCTGTCCACTACCTTGACCAACATTTCTGCCTCTATCCCGTGTGCCATCTCTCCCTCCCCTCCACCCCATGTCTTACATTTCTCCCTCTAGCACCCTCCATGGACATAAAAGTCAGGGGAGATGCTGCAACAATTCTCCCTCTCTCACCCTCCAAGCAGCATCTCCCCCTCCCCTCTCACCCTTATGTCCAATATTCCCTTCCTCTCACCCCTCTCACTCTCCATGCAGCCTCTCTTCCACCCCTCCATCCCTATGTCCAACATTTCTCCCTCTCTTATCCCTCTCATCCTCCATGCAGCATCTCTCCCTCGTCACCCTCATTTCCAACATTTCTCCCTCCCTCCCTACTACTACTACTATTTAGCATTTCTATAGCGCTACAAAGCATACGCAGCGCTGCACAAACATAGAAGAAAGACAGTCCCTACTCAAAGAGCTTACAATCTAATAGACAAAAAATAAAGTAAGCAAATCAAATCCTCTCCACCCCATGTCCAACAGTTCTCCCTCTCTCATTCCTCTCCCCCTCCCCCCTTATGTTCAACAATTCTCCCACTATCACCCCCCACCCCTCCTGCAGCATCTCTCCTTCCCTACTCCATCTTACAACTCTCCTTGTATGAATGAATGAGTCCCTGGCAGCAGCAGCGAGAGGAGCAAATTGGATGTGCGTGCTCCTGCATCTCTCTCTCTTATGCATCACTCGACTTGCCTGAACAGGTCCCTGGCAGGCAGCAGCGATTCCCACACACTGCCTCCTGCTAAGCTGGAAGCCTTCTTTCTGCCACGTTCCACCTAGTCAGAAACAGGAAGTTGCAACAGAGGGGGGCAGGATGCGGCAGAAAAGTGGTTGCTGGCTTAGTGGCAGGCAGCGTGTGGGAATCGCTGCCACTGCTGGGGAACCCATTCATAAAAGAGCGATGCTTAAGGGAGGGAGATGCAGGACTGCGGAAGCCCAGCCTGCTCCCCTCCACGCCAGCTTTTCTTTCTTTTTTAGTAAAATATATCTTTTCGCTGAAATGAACAGTTCCATGGCTATGTCTAAGTGCGATTAATTTCATCTGCTGGATATGGCAACGTTGAATGGAGACGGAGCTAAGGTCAGACCAAACTTTCCCTTTAATGACGGTTTATTGGTTTCATCAGACAAACGAAAGGTAAAAGTCTGCAGGAGATTCACAAACATCAAAAATACTTCCATTTTGGCCAACTGTTCACCCATGCAAACACGACGACCTTAAAAAAAAGAAATACAAACATTAAGTATTTTATTGTGTTTTAAACATGTAAACGAGAACAGCATGCAACAGCAGCAGGAGGAATATAGAAATATGAAATCACAAATCATGCAACCACCTCCCATATGCCTCGGCATACAGATGCTTAAATCCCCTCTAATACACAATAATATCTATCAAAGTAAAACTCCCCCCCCCCCTACTCACACCATAACCCCAAACTCTGTTGGATTGCCCAGTGGATTCTTCAGAACAATCTCCCCCAGCTTCCCCCCTCCCTTTGTACCCTCCCCTCCCCCAACCTAACCAACTACCATCATACAATCTCTCATAAGAAATAAAAACAATGAAAAGCAGTTATTACATTACATAGTAACATAGTAGATGACGGCATAAAAAGACCTGCACGGTCCATCCAGTCTGCCCAAGAAGATAAATTCATATGTGCTACTTTTTTATATGTACTGTCCTCTTCAGTGCACAGACCGTATAAGTCTGGCCAGCCCTATCCCCGCCTCCCAACCACCATCCCCGCCTCCCAACCACCAGCTCTGGCACAGACCCTGTAAGTCTGCACAGCACTATCCCCCCTTCCCACCACCAGCTCTGGCACAGACCGTATAAGTCTGCCCAGCACTATCCCCCCTGCCCAACCACCAGCCCCGGCACAGACCGTATAAGTCTGCCCAGCACTAGCCCCGCCTCCCAACCACCAGCTCTGCCACCCA
Organism: Microcaecilia unicolor; assembly: GCF_901765095.1. NCBI lineage: Eukaryota > Metazoa > Chordata > Amphibia > Gymnophiona > Siphonopidae > Microcaecilia > Microcaecilia unicolor. The sequence goes on from NC_044032.1 coordinate 431,076,316, forward strand.
TTCTAGGCTAAGCTCCTGAGGATCCCTTCCTTCTGCACAGGATTCCTTTATGTTTATCCCAGGCATTTTTGAGTTCCGTTACCGTTTTCATCTCCACCACCTCCGCCTACATCAATTTCTAGTTTGAAGCGAATTATATAGAGTACCAGCAATAAAGTCTGGGAAGTACAACTAATATTTTTATGAAACCAACCATTAAAAATAGACTAAGATTGAATCATCAATGTTCATTAATACAGGAGACTTAGGAGGTCTTTTACCAAGGTGTGTTAGGTCGTGCTAAAAATCAGCTGGTGTTAAATGCTGAGACGCCCATAGGAATATAATGAGCATCTCAGAATTTAGTGCCAGCTGATTTTTTAATGCAAGCTGAAAACGCTAGCGTACCATAATAAAAGACCCCCTAAGTCGGAAGGTATATATTTCTTATACAAAATAGTCTTAACAGACTTACGAAAAGAAGCAATGAGTTAAATACATTACAGATGTTGATAATACATTCCAGATCTTTGCTGCCTGATAAGAAAAAAAGAGTAAGAACTATTCTCTTAGATATTAAACACTTAAGACACTGGAAATGAGAGTCTTAAAAAATTCTGGGTCCCATATCTTGAATGCAGAACTTTAATCAGTGTGAACATACAGGCCAAGGCGATTCCATGAATAATTTTGAATAACAAACAACATAATTTGAAAATAATCCTAGCCTCCACAGGCAACCAATGAAGTTGAATATAGTAAGATGTGATTTTGTTCAACTTCTTCAATGAGCAAATCAACCATTTAGCCATATTCTGTATCGTCTGTAACTTCCTTAATAAGTTCTTAGAACAACCCGGATAGATTTATTTATTTACTAGTAAACCAGGCCTGTTTCTGACAGAAATGAAACGGGCGCTAGCAAGGTTTTCCTCAGAGTGTGTATGTTTGAGAGAGTGTGTGTGAGAGTGAGTGTGAGAGAGAGAAAGTGAATGTGCGAGTGTGTGTGTGTGACAGAGAGAGTGAGACTGGGTGTGAGTGTGAGAGAGTGTGTGTGTGTGTGAGAATGAGAGTGTGTGCCAGGGCCCCCCCTCCTTCCCTCCTCCCATGTCCACCGACCCTCCTCTCTCACCTACTCCCCCTCCAGCCACCCATGTCCAGCAACTCTCCTCTCTCCCCTGCCTTCCCTCCAGCCACCCATGTCCAGCGACTCTCCTTTTTTTCCCTTGCCCCCCCTCCAGCTACCTATGTCCAGCGACTCTCCTCTCTCCCACTACCGGCGCTGACCCTTTCCCGCTGCTGGATCACTCTTCAAAATAGCCACCGAGACTTCCCTCACTGTCTGTGTCCCGCCCGCGGGGAAATAGGAAGTTACGTCAGAGGAGGGCAGGACATAGACAGTGAGGGAAGGCCCGATGAGGCGATCCGCTTCTTTTACAGGCAGTCGCGAAGCGCTGCACCGCAGAGTCAGAGATTTTTTTTTAAATGCAGCGTGCCGGGTGACAGAGAGAAGAGGGCTGCCTAGGGAGCTGACGGTAAGTATGTGGGCACTGGGTCGAAGGGGGGGGCTGAGATGGGAGAAGGGGTCTGAGAAGGGGGCAGCCGCAGGAGGGAGAATGGGGCCATGCCTGGGACAGGTGGGAGAATGGGTCTGGGGCTGAAAAGGAGGGCAGGTGAGAGAATGAGGCTGGAGCTAAAAAGGGGAAGCCCTAATGCAAGGCAGGTGGATGGGGACTGGAACTGGGGGATGAAAAGGAGGGTAGGTGGGATAAGGGGGCTAGCACTGGAACTGGGGGCTGAAAAAGGGCTGAAAATGGGGACAGGTGGGAGACATGGGCTGGAACTGGGGGCCGAAAAGAGGGGGCAGAGAGAGAGGGCAGACGGTGGATGGAAGGGGCAGGGAGAGAGAGGGCAGACGGTGGATGGAAGGGGCAGGGAGAGAGAGGGCAGACGGTGGATGGAAGGGGCAGGGAGAGAGAGGGCAGACAGTGAATGGAAGGGGACAGGAGAGAGAGAAGGCAGACACTGGATGGCAGGGAGAGTGTGAAGACAGATGCTGAATGGAAGGGAGACAGTGAAAAGAAGATGAGGAAAGCTGAAACCAGAGACAGCAAACTGTAAATAAAATATATTTTTTTCTTTTTTTGCTTTAGGATAAAGTAGTATTGTAGCTGAGTTAATAAATGTATAAATAGAACATGGAAATAAGATAAATCTTTTTATTGGACTAATTTTAATACATTTTGACTAACTTTCAGAGAACAAAACCCCCTTCCCTCAGGTCAGGATAGGATACTGTAACAGCACTATACTGTATTGACCTGAGGAAGGAGGTTATGGCCTCTGATAGCTAAATGTATTAGTCCAATAAAATGGTATTATTTTATTTTCTATATTTCTTTTATTTCAATTTGTTAATTTGTAAAGTGGTGATTGGTATTTGTTAGTTTTTTCAAATTTACATCTGCTATCTTTATATTTTGCACAGTACTAGGGGACATTTTCTGTTTCTGTGGTGTGTTGCATTGTATGCAGAATCTGGCATCTTGGGGGTTCAGTTTAATTTTTGTCTAAATAGAAAGTTTATGATTTCTTATTCCATAGTGGATTAGGGTATATCTGTGTTTGTGAAAAAGACATGGCTTTCAGTTGGCACTGACTGTGCAAAATCGATGATCTGTACTATTCTGGCTGGTTTTGTTTTACAATAGGTGAATTGATGTTCTAATGCTCACTGTAGTGTTTAAGATGCTTTCCTTTTCCTTGTCTGACTCGTAGAAGTTACTGCTTATGGTATGGGAGAATTGCTCTGTAGGTCCTGAGTGTTTTGTATTCTCGGTATGCCTAGTACTGGATTTTGGAGGGGGTGTTAAAAAAATGACCAGCCCCAGGTGTCAATTACCCTAGGTACGCCACTGCTCCCTGTACTGCCCTGGTGTTCTAGTGAGAGCCCCCTCTTTCCTGCCCAGAGTGCCTGCGGACTGTTTGCTGACTCCGGTCCCGACAGGAGCCTGTTTCGCATTAGCCGCTTTGTCAAGGGAATATTGCCGGTGTACAGTCTCGGTTCATTAATGTACACTAGGAACTACACGCAGATAAGTGACACAGTTTGGTTCTGGTTTAAATTGAACAAACAAGTTTTGCTACAGGCAGTTTGGCTTCAGGCTGAGCACCGAGAGAGTTGCACCTGGCACTGCAAAGACTGTGGCAGTTTAAAGTTGAATGTTTGCAGTTAATTGATCGTTTCCTGCAACTCTCAGAAGCTCCATTAACAATGCTGCAGCCTATACACAGTGTGTGTTGCTAAAAGACAGGCTACCGATCTGTTAGTGCATCTCATCACAACAATTAGTAAACACAAAAAATAAAAAAAGTGGTGAACTAAGATATTTAAATGTACGGGTAAAGCACCGGTTAGACTATTCAGTTATGTTTTTTGTTGCACTACGGGAGGCTGGGGGCAGTCAATGATTATAAATTGTCACACAGGACAGGCTGACCTTTTAAAGGACAGTAATAGCCTAAAGTGACTGTATGAGACATCCCCTTATAAGATAGCAGCTCGGAGTATTGTGTGTTCCACCAATTGCTGGTTGTGTATGATTCATTGTATATAGGTGGTACACTGCCATAACAAAAATTTTTTTGAATATCCTAGAAATAAGCAGTGGATTTTCCCCAAGTCAATTTAATAACGGTCTATGGACTTTTCCTTTAGGAAGCCATCCAGACCCTTTTTAAACCCCGCTAAGCTAACTGCCTGTACCACATTCTCTGGCAATGAATTCCAGAGTTTAATTACACGTTGAATGGAAAAAAAAGTTTCTCAGATTTATTAAATTTAGTACTTAGTAGCTTCATCACATGCCCCCTAGTCCTAGTATTTTTGGAAAGAGTAAACAAACGATTCATGTCTACCCGTTCCACTCCACTCATGATTTTATAGACCTCTATCATATCTTCCCTCAGCCGTCTCTTCTCCAAGCTGAAGAGCCCTAGATGCTTCAGCCTTTCCTCATAGGGAAGTCAGGAGTGGAGGAGTGGCCTAGTGGTTAGGGTGGTGGCCTCTGGTTCTGGGGAACTGAGTTCAATTCCCACTTCAGGCACAGCCAGCTCCTTGTGACTCTAGGCAAGTCACTTAACCCTCCATTGCCCCAGGTACAAATAAGTACCTAAGCCACATTGAGCCTGCCATGAGTGGGAAAGCGTGGGGTATAAAAAAAAAACCATCCCATCTCTTTTATCATTTTTGTCGCCCTTCTCTGTACCTTTTCTAATTCCATTATATCTTTTTTGAGATGTGGTGACCAGAATTGAACACAATATTCGAGGTGTGGTCACACCATGGACCAGTACAAAGGCATTATAACGTCCTCGCTTTTATTTTCCATTTCTTTCCCAATAATACCTAGCATTCTATTTGCTTTCTTAGCCGCTGCAGCACACTGTGCAGAGGATTTCAACGTATCATCAACAACGATGCTGAGATCCCTTTCTTGGTCGGTGACTCCTAATGTGGAGCCATGTATTATGTAGCTATAGTTCAGGTTAGCGAATGATACATACCTGTAGCAGGTGTTCTCCGAGGACAGCAGGCTGATTGTTCTCACGACTGGGTTGACGTCCACGGCAGCCCCCACCAACCGGAACAAAACTTTGCGGGCGGTCCCGCACGCAGGGTACACCCACCGCGCATGCGCGGCCGTCTTCCCGCCCATGCGCGACCGTTCCCGCTCAGTTGAATAACAAGCAAAAATGAGTAAAAACGCAACTCCAAAGGGGAGGAGGGAGGGTAGGTGACAACAATCAGCCTGCTGTCCTCGGAGAACACTTGCTACAGGTATGTATCATTCGCTTTCTCCGAGGACAAGCAGGCTGCTTGTTCTCACGACTGGGGTATCCCTAGCTCTCAGGCTCACTCAAAACAAGAACCCAGGTCAATGGAACCTCGCAACGGCGAGGGTATAACAGAAATTGACCTACGAAGAACAACTAACTGAGAGTGCAGCCTGACCAGAATAAATTCGGGTCCTGGAGGGTGGAGTTGGATTTAAACCCCAAACAGATTCTGCAGCACCGACTGCCCGAACCGACTGTCGCGTTGGGTATCCTGCTGGAAGCAGTAATGTGATGTGAATGTGTGGACAGATGACCACGTCGCAGCCTTGCAAATCTCTTCAATAGTGGCTGACTTCAAGTGGGCCACCGACGCTGCCATGGCTCTGACACTATGAGCCGTGACATGACCCTCAAGAGTCAGCCCAGCCTGGGCATAAGTGAAGGAAATGCAATCTGCTAGCCAATTGGAGATGGTGCGTTTCCCGACAGCGACTCCTTTCCTATTGGGGTCGAAAGAAACAAACAATTGGGCGGACTGTCTGAGGGGCTGTGTCCGCTCCAAGTAGAAGGCCAATGCTCTTTTGCAGTCCAATGTGTGCAACTGACGTTCAGCAGGGCGGGTATGCAGTCTGGGAAAGAATGTTGGCAAGACAATTGACTGGTTAAGATGGAACTCCGACACCACCTTTGGCAGGAACTTAGGGTGAGTACGGAGCACTACTCTGTTATGATGAAATTTAGTATACGGAGCATGAGCTACCAGGGCTTGAAGCTCACTGACCCTACGAGCTGAAGTAACTGCCACCAAGAAAATGACCTTCCAGGTCAAGTACTTCAGATGGCAGGAGTTCAGTGGCTCAAAAGGAGGTTTCATCAGCTGGGTGAGGACGACGTTGAGATCCCATGACACTGCAGGAGGCTTGACAGGGGGCCTTGACAAAAGCAAGCCTCTCATGAATCGAACGACTAAAGGCTCTTCAGAGATGGCTTTACCCTCCACACGATAATGGTAAGCAGTAATCGCACTAAGGTGATTCCTTACTGAGTTGGTCTTGAGGCCAGACTCTGATAAATGCAGAAGGTATTCAAGCAGGTTCTGTGCAGGACAAGAACGAGGTTCTAGGGCCTTGCTCTCACACCAAACGACAAACCTCCTCCACTTGAAAAAGTAACTCTTTTTAGTGGAATCCTTCCTAGAGGCAAGCAAGACACGGGAGACACCCTCCGACAGACTCAACGAAGCGAAGTCTACGCCCTCAACATCCAGGCCGTGAGAGCCAGAGACTGAAGGTTGGGGTGCAGAAGCGCTCCGTCGTTCTGCGAAATGAGAGTCGGAAAACACTCCAATCTCCACAGTTCTTCGGAGGACAACTCCAGAAGAAGAGGGAACCAGATCTGGCGGGGCCAAAAAGGCGCTATCAGAATCATGGTGCCGTGGTCTTGCTTGAGCTTCAGTAAGGTCTTCCCCACCAAAGGTATGGGAGGATAAGCATACAGGAGGCCGGTCCCCCAATGGAGGAGAAAGGCATCCGACGCTAGCCTGCCGTGTGCCTGTAGTCTGGAACAGAACAGAGGCAGCTTGTGGTTGGTCTGAGAGGCGAAAAGGTCCACCGAGGGGGTGCCCCACTCTCGGAAGATCTTGCGTACCACTCTGGAGACCGAGACACAAGGTGCACGTCTTGGTATCGTGCTCCGGCCCGAGGCACTGGAGGCACCAAACATGAGTGTCAGTCTGCGAGATATGCCGGCCGCACCGACCACACTTTTTAAATCCACTCGGGACCTTCAAGGACATCGACGGAAAAATCGCGTCAACGAAGTCAAAGTCGTCGATGGTGGCGGTAAAATTCACACCTCGAAAATAAATGGACCGCGAGACGCCCCCGCTAAAAGACGAGGGAAAAACAAAGTTCTGCGTTTTTTTTTTTTTTAAACAAAATAAAACAGAAAACGGAGAACAACGAAGGAGAAAAAAAACTCGCGGCAAAAGCGCAATCCGGTTTTCGGGGCTGACAGAGAGAGAGACGAACGCGGCTCTCTCCAGCGCGGAAAAGAAAAGACTGAGCGGGAACGGTCGCGCACGGGCGGGAAGACGGCCGCGCATGCGCGGTGGGCGTACCCTACGTGCGGGACCGCCCGCAAAGTTTTGTTCCGGTTGGTGGGGGCTGCCGTGGACATCAACCCAGTCGTGAGAACAAGCAGCCTGCTTGTCCTCGGAGAACCTCTTTCCCACATGCATCACTTTGCACTTGCTCACATTAAACATCTGCCATTTAGACGGCCAGTCTCGTAAGGTCCTCTTGTAATTTTTCACAATCCTCTCGCGATTTAACAACTTTGAATAACTTTGTGTCATCCTGCAAATTTAATTACCTCACTAGTTACTCCCATCTCTAGATCATTTATAAATGTTAAAAAGCAGCGGTCCCAACATAGACCCCACTATCTACCCTTCTCCATTGAGCATACTGACCATTTAACCCTACTCTCTGTTTTCTATCCTTTAACCAGTTTTTAAACCACAATAGGACACTACCTCCTATCCCATGACTCTCCAATTTCTTCTGGAGTCTTTCATGAGGTACTTTGTCAAATGCCTTTCGGAAATCTAGATACACAATATCAACTGGCTCACCTTTATCCACATGTTTATTCACCCCTTCAAAGAAATGTAGTAGATTGGTGAGGCAAGATTTCCCTTCACTAAATTCATGTTGTCTTTGTCTCATTAATCAATGTCTCATTAATCCATGTTTCTGAATATGCTCTGTAATTTTGTTGTTTATAATAGTCTCTACCATTCTGCCTGGCACCGACGTCAGGCTCACCGGTCTATAATTTCCCAGATTCCCTTTGGAACCTTTTAAATATTTGCGTTACATGGGTTACCCTCCAATCTTCCGGTACCAAGCTCGATTTTAAACATAAATTACATATTACTAACAATAGTTCCGCCAGTTCATATTGCAATTCTGTCAATACTCTGGGATGAATACCATCCGGTCCAGGAGATTTGCTACTCTTCTATTTGTCAAATTGCCCCATTACATCCTCTAGGTTTATAGAGATTTCATTCAGTTTCTCCGACTCGTCAGCTTCGAATACCATTTCTGGCACCAGTATTTCTCCCAAATCTTCCTCGGTGAAGACCGAAGCAAAGAATTCATTTAATCTCTCTGCTATGGCTTTGTCTTCCCTGATCGCCCCTTTTACCCCTGGTCATCTAGCGGTCCAACCAATTCTTTTGCCAGCTTCCTGCTTTTAATATACCCCCAAAAAAATTTACTACATGTTTTTGCCTCCAACGCAATCTTTTTTTTCTTTGCCTTCCTTATCCGCACTTTGCATTTGATTTGACTTTCCTTATGCTGTTTCTTATTATTTTCAGTTGGTTCCTTCTTCCATTTTCTGAAGGATTTTCTTTTAGCTCTAATAGCTTCCTTCACCTCACTTTTTAACCATGCGGGCTATCGTTTGGTCTTCCGTCCTCCTTTTTTAATACGCAGAATATATTTGGCTTGGGCTTCCAGGATGGTATTTTTGAACAGCATCCATGCCTGCTGTAAATTTTTTACCTTTGCAGCTGCTCCTCTAAGTTTTTTTTTTTCACCGTTCTTCTCATTTTATCATAGTCTCCTTTTTGAATGTTAAACGCTAACATATTGGATTTCCTGATTATACTTACTCCAAAGCTAATATCAAATCTGTTCATATTATGATCATTGTTATCAAGAGGCCCCATCACCATTACTTCCTGTACCAGATCGTGCGCTCCACTAAGGACTAGGTCTAGAATTTTTCCTTCTCTTGTCGGCTCCTGTACCAGCTGCTCCTTAAAGCAATCCTTGATTTCATCAAGGAATTTTACCTCCATAGCATGCCCTGATGTTACATTTACCCAGTCAATATCTGGGTAATTGAAATCACCCATTATTATCGTGTTGCCCAGTTTGTTAGCCTCCCTAATTTCCGATAACAAGTCTACAACTGTCTATTCATCCTGGCCAGGCGGATGGTAGTACACTCCTATCACTATCCTTTTCCAGATGTGTCTTGTTTCCTGCAGAATTTTCAAGCTATTTGATGCAAGGCCCTCCTTAACATACAATGCTACCCCTCTGTCACTACAGAGTTCATTCTGTAACCGGCTCCTCTCACAGGGAGGAGAAGCCGATACTATCATGGATAAAAACACCATGAATTACTGAAGCGTGAGAGCATAAGCTGCAGAAGTACTGGTTCAGCGTGGAGAACTTTCTAAGCCTATTACACATGTTGGCACTACAGATATGCAGCTCCCTCGGCTATGCTGCTTTCTTTCTCCTCATAAGTCATAACCCAGACAGATTTGATGGGAGGGGCACAAACAGCTCTCCTCACCCAGCATGCTTAGGGCCAGGCAGGCCAACAAGAAAGCTCCACAAGGCACTGAGAGCAGGGCACATGTGCTCAGACACGGCCAATCACAGAAAACTATAGAACTACACATAGGCGGTCGGTGGCCCAACTGTTTGGGGAGGCTGAAGGGGGTGGGGTTAGGGGTGGGGCCAGGGATGGCGCTTAAATCCATAATTGTCTGATAACATACAGAAAAAAAATAAAAATAAAAGTCATCACAATTAATACCTTTTATTAAATTTAGATATTAGATATGTATCATATGTCAAAGAATAAAGTGGTTGCTCAAAGCATATACTAACCACAATCGCTCAACTGCAAAACACTATGCACAACTTTGTGCAAAAACACACTCAGAACCTTACTGTACCATAAATATTACACTGGGCAGAACCTAATACACCAATATACCACCCATACGGAAAATGCAGACCGTCAACAATCTCAAACAAGGGATCATAATATCACAATTTTCATGTAGAGCCACAAAACACCCTAATTCATGTTTAATGTGGGATAAAATGCCATAAATAAGTAAATAAATATAAACTTTTAATGTTGAGCACCTGATTCTCAAAGTGGACATATTCCAAACACTATAATGAAAATAAAATGATTTTTTCTACCTTTGTTGTCTGGTGACTTTGTTTTTCTGATCATGCTGGCCCAGTATCCGATTCTGCTGCTATCTGTCCTCTTAACTCCATTTCCAGGGCTTCCTTTCCATTTATTTCTTTACTTTCCGCCTTTCTTCTTCATTTCTTGTCCTACATCCGTAAGTAAAAGCTGGGTCCTCCGCAGACTTGAATGTCCAGTGGATCCAGCTTCTGCCTGTTTTCTCCATCCATGTGCAGTTATTCTCCTCTCTTCCTTTTCTCTCATCTCCTTCCTCTCTCTTCCCTCCCCTCCCCTCTATGTCCAGCAATTTCTCCTCTCTCCCTAGGCCCTGCCCTCCCATCCATGTCCATCCATGCTTTTCTCTCCCCTGCCCCCTCCATTCATTCATATCCAGCAATTCCCCTCTCTCCCTGAGCCCTGCCCTCCCATCCATGTTCCTCTCTCCCCTGCCCCCTCCATTCATCCATGTCCAGCAATTCCCCTCTCTCCCCTGCCCCCTCCATTCATCCATATCCGCAAGTCCCCTCTCTCCCTGAGCCCTGCCCTCCCATCCATGTTCCTGTCTCCCCTGCCCCCCTCTAGTCACCCATATCCAGCAATTCCCCTCTCTCCCTGAGCCCTGCCATCCCATCCATCTCCCGTCTCTCCCCTGCCCCAACTGCCCACCCTCTTCTCCCCCACAAGATCCCTTTCCTTTTTTTTTCTTTTAAATTTACCTCCAAAGTCTGGCAGCGCAGCGTCAGTGAAAGCGCTCCCAGTGAAAACGCTTCTCTTCGCTCAGTGATCCACCTTCTTCTGACGTCATGACGTCAGAAGAAGGCGGGACACTGAGCGAAGGGCAGCGCTTTTACTGACGCTGTTGCTGTGCTGCCGGACTGGAGGTAAATTTAAAAGAAAAAAAAAGGAAAGGGATCTTGGGGGAGAGAAGAGGGCGGCCAGTTTGGACGAGCGGTGAGCCCCGGGCAGGCGGAACTGGGTCGTGTGGGCGTCATCATCAGGATCCGATCCTGCGGCTGGGGAGGCCCCAAGCCTCTGATACCGGGTGCCTATGGAACTACAGGGATTTGTAGTCCAAGACTCCATAGCACAGCAAAGCTTAATATACACAGACTCCCAATATTCAGCGCTATTTAACCAGCAAGAATGGCTGCTGACCGGTTAAATAGCACTTAACCAGCTATCCCCCGCTGAAAATACCTAGTTAGCGGCTAGCCGGTTATATTGTGTGACATAACCTGCTATCCGTCAATTTTTAATGTGAGTTTAGTGGCCAAAGGCTGCATGAAACTGTAGAATATCTTTGGCCAGTTTCAAGATAACTGGCTAGGTCTGAATATTGACTTAGGGGTCCATTTACTAAGGTGTGCTGAAAAATGGCCTGCGGTAGTGTAAGCGCGTGTTTTGGACGTGTGCAGATCCATTTTTCAGCGCACCTGTAAAAATGCCCTTTTAAAATTTTGACAGAAAATGGAAGTGTGGCAAAATGAAAATTGACACGCGTCCATTTTGGGTCTGAGACCTTACCGCTAGCCATTGACTTAGCAGTAAGGTCACACGTTCACCGGGTGGTAAAGGTCTATGCGCATCAAATGCCTTTTACTGCCTGGTAGTGCTACGCGCAAGAAAATAAAAATTAATTTTCTGGTGGACGTACGCCAAAAATGAAATTACCGCCTAACATGTGGTAGCTGGGCAGTAACTCGGAATCAGTGCGCGTTGGGCACATGTAGGCCCTTACACTACTTAGTAAAAGGGCACCTTAGCCAGTTATATTGAAACCGGCCAAAAATAAACCAGATATTCAATACCAATCACCGGATATGGCTTAGCATTGAATATCCGGGCTCAGTGCTGACTGTGGGAGTTAGTTGGTCTAACTCCTCAAGTCTGAAAATTGGCCTCTTGACAGTCTATCTGCTCATTTTTCAATGGAGACAGCACAACAGTTGTGCCTGTAAATGCTAGCTGTGCATTTAGCGGTACTCTATAAAATCAGGCCCAGACTGGGAGATACCATCTCTTCTGCTTAAAGTCATTTAGGACTTAATACTCTTGCAAGGGCAAAAATGTTTTCCATTTAGATTCAGGACCCAAAAAATGTTCAATCTTTTTCTGAATCTGGCCCTGTGACAGATCTGTTCACTAGGAGAAGATAGGGTAGGGACTGGTGGTTCTTGAATGTTTGTTGGGAGATGAACTGCACAGGTACCTGAAGTCCTTCAGGACAGGAGATCACACGAGGCCACTAGACCACCAGGGAATGATAATAAGGTACAAGAGGGGAGGGGTAATGAATGGAGTGATGTGGGTGGAGGGAGACTGGAAAATTGGGGAGGGGATATACATGGGGGGAGAAAGAGGGGATCTGGCTTTCTTGGGGGGAGGGTCAAAGTAACGGGGGCAGGGCGGGAGTGATATATTGTGTCCTCTTTTTTCTTAGGGCAAATAGGGTAACCCTAACCTAGATCCTCTTCCTGGGTAGTGACTCCTAATGTGGAATCTTGCACCACGTAACTATGGTTAGGGTTCCTCTTTCCCACATGCATTGCACTTGCTTACATTAAAAGTAATCTGCCATTTGGATGCCCAGTATCCTAGTCTCATAAGGTCCTTTTGCAATTTTTCACAATCCTCTTGCGATTTAACAAATTTGAATAACTTTGTGGTATCAGCAAATTTAATTACCTCACTAGTTATTCCCATCTCTAGATCATTTATAAATATGTTAAAAAGCAGTGGTCTTAGTACAAACCCCTGTGGAACCCCATTATCTACCCTTCAACATTGAGAATTTAAACCTACTCTCTGTTCTCTATCTACTAATTCCACCAGCACACACTTCTCAGCATTCAATGGTGACAAAGAGGGACATAATGGCTGCCATTTTCTTGGGCTGCCTACCAAAATTTATATCACTTCAAATCAATGCCCAAAATGTTTAGTGTCCCTATCTCAATGTAAGTCTCACCTGTGCACCATTTAATTACTATAGGGAAAAAGAAATCCCATGTAACCACACTAACAGATAGCATACAACATTTACCAGTCTTTATATGTCACCATTTATTCCTAGTTTCCCCATTCAAACATTCAAACTGTATCCTCTTTTTATCAGGCTGTCAAGTAGATGGCAAATATTTACCTATCCCAAAAGGTATAAATACTTCTTTTTTGAGGATCTGCCCAGTTGCATCCAAAAATCGATTAGGGTTGAAGTCATCTGGTTTTTCCCATATGTTAGGATCCTTGTGCACCGACCAGAGATTAGCTATGATTATGCTACCTTTAGGAATAGTATAGCCATGAAAAACTAAAAACAAAAATATCCAACAATAAAAAATGTAATTAGTGCAGTACAGCTGAAAAGGACAGCATTCTTACATTTTTGTTCCTTTCATACATGCTCTCCATCATGCAAAACCCACTAACGTGACTATGAGACTCAGCAGCAAACATACTTTTGACACCAAAATAGAGCCAAAAGGGATTTTCTAATTTTGGGAATAATGTTCTGGGAACTAACTTTATAAAGGTCCACAAGCACCAATGTTGCCTCTTTAATACAGTCACCTTTTTGGACTTCCTGTTATTTTATTTTCTTTTTGTTACATTTGTACCCCGCGCTTTCCCACTCATGGCTGGCTCAATGCGGCTTACATGGGGCAATGGAGGGTTAAGTGACTTACCCAGAGTCACAAGAAGCTGCCTGTGCCTGAAGTGGGAATCAAACTCAGTTCCTCAGTTCCCCAGGACCAAAGTCCACCACCCTAACCACTAGGCCTAAGGCCCCAATATGTCATGCAATCATATTTATTTTAAATTTGTTACTTAATAAAGGAACTGTGTCTAGTGACAAAACACAAAGCTGCTGATAAATTAGCAGCAACTCAACAAAGAATGGTTTGTGCTTTCTTTGTGTTTCCCCATCAAGTAAAGCTGAGGCTGAGCTCTAGTGCCTCCTCTCTCCCATGACGTCTTAAGACTCAGCAGTACCCAGAAATACATATGCAAATATCATAGCAATTGCATGGCTAGCCAATCAGTAATAGTCAAAAATATTTCTTTATGCCTACCAGTGGTCTCTGATGACATATGAGGTACAGCTAAGGGCACAACTGGAGTTATCCTCTGTATTTCCATTATAGTTGCTTCTGTGAAGGGCATGAGGGCCTTGTCCGTCAGAGAAGGTGGCTTTTGCCGGCCAATAACTGCATCGATCTCTGCCTGTACCTTCTCTGTGGAAAGCAGGAATAAAGAGTGTGTAAATTGAAAAGGAAATCAAAAAGAACAATTTGCTGTATTACACCACCACAAATTAGTAGACTGCAATAGCCGTTAACAGACCAATATAAAGAATTATCCAAAGATGCTGTAGTTTACAAAATTTGAAACCACATGAGGTTCTACATCTGAAGAAGATAATTATGTAGTCTTGAAACCTCAGGTTCTATTACTTACCTGTAACAGATGTTCTCCGAGGACAGCAGGACTGTATTCTCACATAGGGGTGGACATCATCCGATGCAGCCTGGAGTGGATGCTACCCAGCATTCTGTATCTTTAAGCAGCTTTTGGCAGCATCGTACCACATGTGCATGAGTGCCTTCTTGCCCAATGCGAGCGCATGGGCCCAGCTGAAAGGATACAACTCTTAGGGGAGATGGGAGGGTATATGAGAATATATGTCTTGCTGTCCTCAGAGAACATCTGCTACAGGTGAGTAACTTTGTCTTCTCCAAGGACAAGCAGGACATTATTTCTCAGATATGGAAATCCCTAGCTTCGAGGTTCACTGAAAACAACAAAAGGAATGACAACAGGAACTTGCAACGGCAAGGCCATGCAGAAATCAATCAACCTTAACTTATATACAGTCTTTTTGTGTGGGAGTGCAGCTGCAGCCTGGAACAGAATAAAAATGGAGCCTAGGAGGGTGGAGTTGAATTCTAGACTTCAAATTCTACAGAACTGTCTGACCGTACCAACTGCTGCATTGGGTATCCTGAATGTGTAGCTTAGCAAAGTGGCAGCCTAACTAATCTCAATGGAGGCTGACCTTGCGGGCTACTGACATAGCCATGGTTCTGACATTGTGAGCCATGACATGACCCTCTAGAGTCAACCCAGCCTGGGCATAAGTGAAAGAGATGCAATCTGCTAGCCAATTGGATAAAGTACTCTTACTGATGGTTGCCCCATCCTGCTTATGTCTAAAGAAACAAAAAGCTGGGTGGATTGTCTATGGGCTATAGTCTGCTCCAGGTAGAAGGCTAAGGTTCGCTTGCAGTCCAAGATATGCAGTGCGCTTTTGCCAGTATGGGCATGAGGTTTTGGGAAAAATGTTGGCAGAACACTGACCGATTAAGGTGGAACTCTGACATCACCTTAGAAAGGAACTTAAGATGGGTGCAGACAACTTACATAAGTATTGCCATACTGGGACAGACCTAAGGTCCATCAAGCCCAGCATCCTGTTTCCAACAGTGGCCAATCCAGGTCACAAGTACCTGGCAAGATCCCCAAAAAAGTACAATACATTTTACGCTGCTTTCCCCAAGTCCATTTTAATAATGGTCTATGGATTTTTCCTTTAGGAAGCCATCCAAACCTTTTTCAAACCCTGCTAAGTTAACTGCTTTTACTACATTCTCTGACAACGAATTGAGTGAAGTTTCTCCGATTTGTTTTAAATGTACTACTTTGTAGCTTCATTGCATGGCCCTAGTCCTAGTATTTTTGGAAAGAGTAAACAAACGATTCTCATCTACTCATTCCACTCCACTCATTATTTTATAGACCTATATCATATCTCCCCTCAAATGTCTTTTCTCCAAGCTGAAGAGTCTTAGCCGCTTCAGCCTTTCCTCATAGGGAAGTCATCCTATCCCCTTTATTATTTTCGTTGCTCTTCTCTGTACCTTTTCTAATTCCACTATATCCTTTTTGAGATGTGGCGGCCAGAATTGAACACAATATTCAAGGTGTGGTCGCACCAAGGAGTGATACAAAGACATTATAACATCCTCATTTTTGTTTTCCATTCCTTTCCTAATACCACCTAACATTCTATTTGCTTTCTTAGCCGCCACACACTGAGCTGAGGGTTTCAACGTATCATCAACGACGAAGCCTAGATCCCTTTCCAGGTTGGTGACTCTTAAAGTGAAGCCGTGTAGTAAGAAACTATAATTCAGGTTTTCCTTTTTCACACATGCATCACTTTGCACTTACTTACATTAAACATCATCTGCCATTTAGATGCCCAATCTCCCAGTCTCGTAAGGTCCCCTTGTAATTTTTCACAATCCTCTTGCAATTTAACAAGTTTGAATAACTTTGTGTCATCAGCAACTTTAATTACCTCACTAGTTACTCCCATGTCTGTTATGATGAAATTTTGTGTAAGGCAGATCAGCTGCTAGGGCCTGCAGCTCAATTACTGTGAGCTGAAATGACTACCACCAAAAATAAGACCTTACAGGTCAGGTACTTCAGATGACAGAAGTCAAACAGCTCAAAAAACAAAAAAGCTTTCATCAGCTGAGTGAGGATGAGGTCGAAGTCCCAAGACGCAGTCAGAGGTTTTATAGGGACTTTGTCAACAGCAAACCTCTCATGAAGCGAACAACTAGAGAGACTGTATAGAGATGGGCTGACCTCCAACACAATGATGGTGAACCCTCCTACACACTGAGGGTTGTATTTTAAACCAGAGTCAGAGGTGTAAAAGGTACCCAAACAGTTTTTGCGTAGGACAAGAGAGAGGATCTACGGCCTTGCCCTCATGCTGTACGGCAAACCTCTTCCATTTATGCTTCAAACGATTTTTATTGAGCAATACCAAATAGAAAAAAAAATCTGCAAGCAATTCAACAGTTTTGTAAATCAACCCCCTCCCCTTTCCCTCCCCTGCCCCCCCCCAAAAAAAATCCGTTCCTTCACCAGTTCTTAATGGCTTGGCCCTCCTGTTGCCTAACTCTCATATGTTCAGTAGATATCCTCTCGCAGCTGGTGTTAATGTCTTCCAAAGGGGCTCCCATCTGAGTTGAAATTGTAAGCCTTCTACTGAAGAAATGTTGTCGACCCCCAATCTCTCTAATCTCATCATACTCAGCAATTGAGTTCGCCAAGCAGACAGAGATGGACTTTCCACAGATAACCAGGCTAGCAATATTGTCTTTTTTGCAATGATGGTAGCTTGCTCAACAAATTCCTTATACCCTCTAGGCAATAGGGAACCCAGGGTTGGCTGACCAAAAAGTAACTTTGAGTCTAGGATCCAGCTTGTCGACCACATATATGCGGTTTGTTGAGTCAGGCCTTTCCAAATGTTCTGGCTTTTGGGGCACCTCCAAAACATGTGCCCCAAGGTGGCCCCCTCCTGTCCACATTTCAGGCAAGCCCCATCCGGGGAGATGCCCATATGAAAAGCTCTTCTGGGGGGAACGTGCAATCTCCGAGCAAATTTGTACTGGAGCTCCCAATGGGCCCTGACCCACGAGGCCCCCAGTAGTGACACCACATGCTTTTTAAACATGTCCGTGGACATACTAGTTCCCAAGTCCTCATTCCATGCCCTTGTGAGATTCGTAAATTGTAGCTCAGGAGCTGTGTCCCGGATATGCCTGTGGTAGAAGGATAATGGTATCTTTTGCTGTGTTGCCAAAGAAAACGCAGATGCGAGCTCCTCTTGCACGTCCTTGGTCAAATCTGCCCAGTTGAGGCTCCTCATGTAATGTTGTAATTGATAATAATGGAAGCAGTCCTTCACTGATAGCGCAAATTCTTGCTACAAGGCTGGGAAGGGCTTCAATTGCCCCTCCTCCGTTAATGCCTGCAGTAGCTGCACTAACCCTTTCCTCCTCCACTCCTTAAATGTTGGGTAAAGTGAACCCGGGGGAAACGCTGGATTATCACAGATAGCCAGATAGGGAGTAGTATGTGCTAAGAAACGGTGATGGCGACATATCCATTGCCAGACTGCCTTTGCTGACCTGAGAATCCCTGTCGATTGCAGCTCTGGCGGAGCCAGTCCTCCTACTATATGTATTAAGCAGCTAAAATGCGTGAGTCCCATCAGTTGTAACTCCATGGATGTTGGTGTAAAATCCTGAGTAGCACGAAACCAGTCTGCTATGTTCTCATCCCACAGGCAACCGTAATGTGTCTCACGTTTAACAAGCCCAAACCTCCATATTCTACTGGGATTTGTAGCACAGAAAGGGGCACTCTTGGTTTTTTCCCTCTCCGTAAACATTGTTGCAAACTTTTGTTAAGTGTCTTCTCATCTTTCTTTTTTAAATACAAAGGTAGTACCTGAAAGGTATACAGCCAGCGTGGAATAATAAGCATATTAACCAGCACTATACGCCCCAATAACGACACCGGATAAGACTGCCTTGTCTGCAACATACTACAAGTATTCCCCAACACTTTGGACACATTCATATCATACAGTCGTGATAAGTCCCTGGGAATACGCACTCCCAAATATTTAAAGGAGTCCCCCGCCCATGCCACCGGGAAGCCACCCCGCCAATTATTCCTCCCAACCCCAAAGACCGGAAGAGCTTGTGACTTTTGTACATTCAAAGTGAAACCAGAGTGTACCCCATAGTTATGAATGACCTCCAGTAATTTGGGCAGTGAAGAGGTGGTCCCTGGAAGCAAATAAGTTGCAAGATCGGAGACAACATGGTTTTACCAAAGGGAAATCATGCCACACAAATCTCATGGAAGTCTTTGACTGGGTGACCGGAAAATTAAATCAAGGACGTGCTATAAACGTAATCTATTTAGATTTCAGCAAAGCTTTTGACACGGTTCCCCACAGGAGGCTGTTGAATAAACTAGAAGGGCTGAAGATAGGACCCGAAGTGGTGAACTGGATTAGGAACTGGTTGACGGGCAGACGCCAGATGGTGGTGGTGAATGGAGTTCGCTCGGAGGAGAGAAAGGTGAGTAGTGGAGTGCCTCAGGGATCGGTGCTGGGGCTGAGTCTATTCAATATATTTGTGAGTGATATTGCCGAAGGCTTACAAGGTAAAGTTTGCCTTTTTGCGGATGTCACTAAGAGTTGCAACAGAGTGGACACCCCGGAGGGAGTGGAAAGCATGAAAAAAGATCTGCGGAAGCTAGAAGAATGGTCTAACGTTTGGCAATTAAAATTCAATGCGAAGAAATGCAAAGTGATGCACTTAGGGAGTAGAAATCCACGGGAGACGTACGTGTTAGGTGGTGAGAGTCTGATAGGGAGAGGGATCTTGGGGTGATAGTATCCGAGGACCTGAAGGCGACGAAACAGTGTGACAAGGCGGTGGCCGTAGCTAGAAGATTGCTAGGCTGTATAGAGAGAGGTGTGACCAGCAGAAGAAAAGAGGTTTTAATACCCCTGTATAAGATGTTGGTGAGGCCCCACCTGGAGTATTGTGTTCAGTTTTGGAGGCCGTATCTTGTGAAGGATGTTAAAAAAATGGAAGGGATGCAAAGAAAAGCTACGAGAATGGTAAGGGATTTGCGTTACAAGACGTATGAGGAGAGACTTGTTGACCTGAACATGTATACCCTGGAGGAAAGGAGAAACAGGGGTGATATGATACAGACGTTCAAATATTTGAAAGGTATTTGAAAGGTATTAATCTGCAAACGAACCTTTTCCGGAGAGGGGAAGGCGGTAGAACGAGAGGACATGAAATGAGATTGAAGGGGGGCAGACTCAAGAAAAATGTCAGGAAGTATTTTTTCACGGAGAGAGTGGTGGATGCTTGGAATGCCCTCCCGCGGGAGGTGGTGGAGAGGAAAACGATAACGGAATTCAAACATGCGTGGGATAAACATAAAGGAATCCTCCTCAGAAGGAAGGGATCCCCGGAAGCTTAGCCAGCGGTGGGAGGCAGGGCTGGTGGTTGGGAGGTGGGGATAGTGCTGGGCAGACTTATACGGTCTGTGCCCTGAAAAAGACAGGTACAAATCAAGGTAAGGTATACACAAAAAATGGCACATGTGAGTTTATCTTGTTGGGCAGACTGGGTGGTCTTTTTCTGCCGTGATCTACTATGTTACTATATGACTCCTCCGGATTCCTCAATCACTAGCAGGTCATCTGCAAAAGCCAGGGTCTTGATCAGCTTTCCACCCACTTCCACTCCCTCCACTCCTCTGTTTCCCCGTAAGGCATGTAATAAAGGCTATAATGTTAGTATAAAAAGCATTGGAGAGAGGGGACATCCTTGTCTGGTGCCTCTGTGGATGGGGAAATTTGGTGCCCTAACCCCGTTAATTATCAAAGAAGCCACCAGATCTGTGTATAACGCTTGAACAGCCTGGAGGAACCACCCTTGAAAGCCCATATGCTGCAAGACCCCGAATAGATATTCCCAGCTCACCTTGTCAAAGAGAGGGGACATCCTTGTCTGGTGCCTCTGTGGATGGGGAAATTTGGTGCCCTAACCCCGTTAATTATCAAAGAAGCCACCAGATCTGTGTATAACGCTTGAACAGCCTGGAGGAACCACCCTTGAAAGCCCATATGCTGCAAGACCCCGAATAGATATTCCCAGCTCACCTTGTCAAAGGCCTTTTCGGCATCTAAACTTACTATCAAGGTAGGCCATTCTCTATGTTGACTGTGGGCCATTGCCAATAGCAAGCGCCTCATATTGCTGACTATTTGCCTGTTCCGCACAAATCCCACTTGTTCTGTACTTATGACTCTCGGTAAAATTCTTGCCAACCTGTCCCCCATTACGTTTGCTAGTATCTTGATGTCAACATTTAAGAGGGAAATGGGTCT
This sequence comes from Microcaecilia unicolor, assembly GCF_901765095.1. Lineage (NCBI taxonomy): Eukaryota > Metazoa > Chordata > Amphibia > Gymnophiona > Siphonopidae > Microcaecilia > Microcaecilia unicolor. Next base: position 431,096,942 of record NC_044032.1, read on the forward strand.
ATAAGATTCTGCATGATCAGGTTGTTTGCCTGGTTTCAACAGTAGGGTTTATCAATGCCTCATTTGCATGCGCAGGAAACTGACCTTGCCCTACCAACTGGTCATAAAAGTCCATCAACGGCCCCATGATTTGCTTGAGGAGTAATTTATAAAATTCTCCAGAAAACCCATCTGGGCCAGGCGCCGAGAATAGCTTCAGCGCTTTAATGACTCCCTGCAATTCTTTTCAAGAGATCGGGGCATTTACTTCCTCTAACTCCTGATCCGTCACCCTCGGCAGATTAAGGTTGCTCAAATAGTGGCTTAAACTAGATGGGTTTAATGTAGTCTGAGGGGAATACAATTGAGTAAAATATGTCTTGAAGATTTCCTCTATCTGTTTACTGTCATTTTGCACTCTTCCCTGGCTATCCTTTAAGGCTGTTATGGTCCGGGAAGGCCCCCATGACTTCACCATTCTCACCAGCATCGGACCTACTCTGTCACCAAACCTTTGTAGTCTATACTTCTGATATAAAAGTGATCTGGTAGCACGCTCGTGCAGTAGTGAATTCAATGCTACCTGAATCAGAGTGGTCTCCATGCAAAAACTACAGAAAACACATTTACCACATTTATAATGTCCAATTCTTTGTTGCAATAATAAATTATTATCCCTCTGTTTGCTGAAAAGTTTTATAAGATTAGAGCTCTGGGAGTAAGCAAAACGGGGCTCTCTTCCACCAAATGTGTGTGTAACGATAACACTACCCAATGTTTTTGAATAATGTTCCTAATAATGCATACCTTGTCAAAATAGAGCAACACACGGATCCTAGAATTCTCAATATCACTACTGTCGTTGAACAGCCAAGTTCTATTGGCATTAGCAGCCCTTGTAAATGCTTTATTGATGACTTTCCAAGGATAACCCCTCTCATAAAACCTATATCTCATCCCCCTCGCCTGAGCTAAAAAAGTGTCCTGTGTTGTACATAACTGCTTTAAATGCAAAGATTGCCCCACTGGGATACTTTAACTGCTTGAGATGCTCTTCATCAAGAGGACACTAGGATTATAATTATGAAAGCCGACAAAGGGGGCGGGGTAGTGGTTCAAGACATCAGCTATATGAAAAGAAGGTATATTCATTTTGTATGGTAATGCAGGTGGATCTTACTAAAGATTATGTAGTATTGGTACAGAAGCTGTTGACTGAAGCACACTAGAAGAGTATCATTAAATCTAAGGAGTATAAATATTTGTTTAGGTCTCATCCTAAGGTTCCAGTAATTTATTTTGTTCCTAAGATTCATAAGACCTTATTGAATCAACCAGGGAGGCTGACTGTATCCGGCAGGGGTTCTATTTTTGAGCCCCTGATGCAGTATTTAGATTTCTTTTTACAACCACTGGTTGGTAAGACATTATTCCTTTGTGTGGGACTCTATGCATATGTTTCAAATGTTAGAGCTTGTGGAGGATCTTGATAAAAATATGGATAATGTCATCTTGGTTTCCTTGGATGTTAATACCTTGTATACTAATATTCCTCAGTGAACAGCCCTTCACATAATAAGATTATTTACAGGCTTTGTCTGTCAGAACATTTTCATTTCGTGAATTTGATGGCTAAATTTTAGGGCTGCACATTTAATGAGTTAATAACACAATTAATGCATTAAATGTATAACTTGCATTAAAAAATTTTAACTCGTTAATGCCATCATCCCTCCTCCACTAGCCAGCACTTCTTACCTCTGCTGGTACGGTAGTCCAGTGGCCCTCCCCCCTCCTCTGCAGCTCCTTCTCCCTGCAGAGAAAACAGTGCTGCTTCTCACCCTACCCGAAGCGTCTCTCTGTAATAGGAAGTTCTGTTCAGAACTTCCTGTTACAGAGAGATGCTTCAGGCCTTCATGGCAGGGGTGGAGGGGGGGGGGGCATGGCAGAAAGAGGAAGCAGAAAAAAGAAGACATTGTGAAAGATGCAGATCATGGCAGGGGCAGAGGCCATGGGAGAAAGAGGAAGCAGAAAAAAAAAGAGAAAGATGCAAAACATCGGGGGAGGGGGGAGAAAGAGGAACGAGAGAGATGCGGGGGAGGGCAGGGAAAGATGCTGGAAATAGGGAATGGAAGGATCGAAGAAGGGAGATGGGAGGGAAGGAAACAGAAGGGAAACAATGGTGATCATGAATGGAGGGAAGGGAGGAGATGGAGCCCAGGGAAGGGAGGGGATGAGATGGTGCCCATGGAGGGAGGGGAGGGAAGGGTCAAGGAGGAGATAAGATGGTACCCATGGAAGAGAGGGGAAAGAAAGGGAGGGGATGTTGGTGCCCATGGAGGAAAGGGAAGGGGTAGAGATGGTGCCTATGGAGTTGAAGGGAAGGTAAAGGAGGAGATGGTGCCCCTGGTGGGGAGGGGAGGGAGGGGAGGGAAGGAGATGATGCCCATTAGGAATAATGCAATTTTAAAAATTAATCGATGCACAGTCCTACTAAATTTATTACCAAGAACTATTTTGTATTTCATAAAAAAAATACTTTTTGCAGATTCAGGGAGTTGCGATGGGGGATACTATAGTCCCCAAAGTTGCTTGTTTATTTATAACAAAAAATCCCCCTGATCCAAGATGGCGGCGGTTTGAGAAACGTCGCCACACGCGTTTCATTCTGCTGCCTAAGCACTGCTGAGGACGGTTTCTCACCAAACCCCATAATGGGGAAAAGGAGAGGCAAAGTCAGGGAGATTCACTCTACCCCTGACAGGACTCACCAACTTCGAAAGGCTACTTTGGAGCAGTTTGTTGTTGCGTCTGTTCCTGGGATGACCTCTACTCCCACTGCCGAAGCCAGCGTTGCAATGCAGGCTGACAGTGTAGATGGGGTTTCCCTCAGCCCCGTCGAACGTGCGGCTCCTCCCCAACCAGGAAGAGAGACTCTGCAGACAAGTCCTGCAGCTCAATCCCAGAGTGGAGAGCAGAGCGAGCAGGGGGGGGGGGGAGCGTGCCTGCGGGGAGAGATCAATCGAATGCTAATGGCTTGAGGAATTCATTGATAACAACGGCTCCTGGGCTGTCTTTACAGACAGTGAGTATATTGGAACAAGCTGCTAAAGCAACCCTTCCTGATGTTTCATTAGGGAAAGTGGTAAAACCAACCGTAGTGACATTAGAGTCACTTTGGGACTTGACTTTTTCCACTCACTCTTCATTACAATCATTGATAACTAAAAACACTGAATTAAGGCTTTATCAGAGGCTGCATTGAGCCAAATACAGACTAATGAATTTCAAACTTCTGAAGTTAAATGTCTGGATGAAAAAACTCAAAAGATGGAGCTATTTGGACAAACCTTACTTAAAGATAAGAATTTCACCTTCAGACGATTGGAGTATCTTGAAAACCAAGCTAAAAGACTTAACTTGAATTAACTTTCCTAGGTCACCATTAGTTACCCCAATTCAGATGTTTAAAAAATACCTAGTAGAAATACTAGGTATGTCAGAAAGTTCGTTACCTCCTGTAACTTGAGCGTTTTACCTACAAACTGATCCCAAATGTTTACCAGGAAACAATCAACCCCCTGTGGGTGAGGTAATGAATCTTACTACTTTTTTGGAGTCATCATTGGAGGTTATAACGCAAAGAGTTACATTATTAGTTTCATTTGCTCTGGAAATGGATAGAGATGCAGTATTGAGACTTTCCTTGAGACATTTGGATTCAACGTTTTGGGGCTCTAAAATTCGTGTTTATCCTGATTTATCACGTGAAACACAGAATAGGCGCAGAGCATTTTTGGCTTTGCGTCTGAGAACTGTGGCAATAGGTGCAACTTTTCTATTGAAATTTCCTTGCATATGTCGGATCTTGTTTCAATCAAAGCATTTTCAATTTTTTGAGCCCAAACAACTGGAGCAATTTCTATTAAGTAAGGAAGAGGTTAATGTGGTAGTCTAGTCTCAAAATGTAACACTGTAAGACAGATTGGAGTGAAGTACCTAGGAAAGACGTTTCTAAATATTTTGGTGATTTTTTTAGTTTAATTTCGATTTTCCCATCTTGGATCATTTACTAAAATTGTGGTCGATAGTTAAGTAACTTATGTAAAGATTAAGTATTTTTCCTATTATTTAGTTTCTTAAATTGTGTATTATCACTCATAAATTTATGTTATGATTGTGAAAAGATTAATAAAGAAAATATACATAAATATCACTGGTACTATAATACAATAAAGAAACCAAAACCAGGAAACAAGTACTAATACGAATGCAAAAATCATTTGAAAATATACAATGCACTCCATTTAAGTGCACGTCGGATAAGCGCATGCTCTGTTTAACTGCATGCCGTACTTCGGTCCCGATTTTGGCACCATCAATTTCTATGGGGACAAACTTCGGTTTAGCGCACCACTGATAAGTGCAAGATTCACTTATATGCATGGTTTAAGACCGCTCCTCTGCAGGAAAGACTCCATATAAGCGTACGCATGGAATATGGAAGCCGATTGGCGCATGACAACCAACGAGATTTCAAATTTACTGCCTCTTTAACTGCCACAGGCAGAATAAGCGAAAGAATGTTGTTAGAGCGTACACCGGGGTCGTCGTCGTAGCGGCGGAACTGTAAGACCCTAACACTGGCTGAACAAATAGAAGTTCTTAAAAAATTAGAAAACAAACAAAGTCAAGCATCTATTGCTAAAGAATATGGTGTCAATCCCAGTCAAATTTCACATGTCTTGAAGCAGAAAGATCAGCTTCTGGAAGACTGGCAAAACAATACAAATCCACAACGGAAACGAAAACGGGCAGGAAAAGCTGAGGAGGTAGAAGATGCTCTTCTTCGGTGGTTTTCTCAAGTCAGGAGCAGACAGTTTCCTGTCAGTGGTCCACTGCTTATGGAGAAAGCTAACCAGCTAGCTGAAAAGTCTTGGACTAACTGAATTCAAAGCCACTGTTGGATGGTTGGAAAGATGGAAGGAGAGGAACAGCATAAAATTCAAGAAACAGCATGGTGAGAAACAAGATGCTGATGACTTTGGTGCTGAAAATTGAGTTGTTTCAGTTCTTCCTAACATATTGAACGAGTTGGCACCTCGTGACATTTTCAATGCTGATGAAAACGGTCTCTACTGGCAAGCGATTCCTGATGGAACACTTGCATTCAAACATGCCAAAACTACTGGAGGTAAAACGTTGAAGGACCGACTGACGATCCTCCTTTGCTGCAATATGGATGGGAGTGAGAAGTTGGAACTCCTCGTCATTGGAAAGAGCAAACAGCCCAGTTGCTTCAAGAATATTAAGCGACTTCCTGTGTCATACGAGGCTAACACAAATTCATGGATGACTGGGGAAATTTGGAAGCAGTGGCTAAAGAAGTTAGACACTAGAATGTGGGCACAAAAGCGTCAGATTTTGCTGCTTTGTGATAATTGTGCTGCACACAGGGATGATGTCAGGCTGTCTAACGTCAAGGTGGTCTTCCTGCCACCAAACACCACCTTCTCTGATCCAACCTATGGATCAGGGCATAATAGGCAATTTCAAACAACATTATCGGGCTCTTGTGCTACTTCGTCTGATGAGCATTATGGATGACCAGACTGGCAAAGCTAAACGTGCTGTTGAACTGGCTCGTTACCTATCACTGTTGGATTCCCTACATATGCAGAAAGAAGCCTGGAATCATGTTACACAGGCAACCATTGTGAATTGCTTCAAGCAGGCAAGCTTTGTTAAGGATGTGGAGAGGGATGAAACAGATGCAGCTGTTGTAAATGCGTCAGATGAAGAGGTTATTGACTTCCCAGTAGAAAGCTGCACGGGAACGAGGTTTGCGCGAATCCCGCGGAACCTGCGGGATTCCCGCATGGACGGAAGCAGTTCTGTGGGGTTCCTGCGCGGACGGAAGCAGTTCTGCGGGGGTCCTGCGGGGACAGAAGCAGTTCTGCGGGGTTCCTGCGGAAGTGTAAGCTACACCTGCACCAGCCTCTCATCTACTGAGTACCAAATTCTTTGAGTGCTGTCTCCTCCTCCTCCTTCTCCTCATTGCTTTAACAGCACAAATATGGAAAGTCTTACATTAAGGAGGTGGTAGAGACACAAATGATGATGGAATTCAAAAAGGCGTGGGATGAACACAGAGGATCTCTAATTAGAAAATAGAAGTTATAAAAAACCTAACCTTAAATGGCTGCATGTGTGTGGATGTGTGAAGTAATGCTTAGATGGTGACTGGCTGTGATTAACTAGGGCCGATACCGGACAGACTTGTATGGTCTTTGACTAATATATAAAAGTCTGGTTTAGGATGGGCTGGAAAGGGCTTAGACAGCAACTTCAGTGGCTGGAACATAAGGACAGTTCTGGACAGAGTTTTACGATCTGTGTCCTACAAATGAGAAGATGCATAGACTGGAGTGGGCTTCATCAACAACTTCAGCAGTTGGAACATAAGGATAGGGCCAGGTAGACTTCTATGGTCTATGTTCCAGAAACACAAAAGAGAGACCATAATCAAGTATATAATATCACACTCGTTGATTTAATCATGAATTGATAATGAGTGTGACTATTGGGCAGACTGGATGGACCATTCAGGTCTTTATTTGCTGTCACTTAGTATGTTACAATTAATCCTCTTTGCTCCCGGGCTGATGACACAGACATGAGCATCAGATGTCACCTGACCTACTGGCGCATGCATGTGGTGACCTCTCAGCACACAGTGCCAGTAAATCAGAGACAAATCTTACATGTGCACACTAGAGTGTTCCAAGTTTCAGCTTCCATTCCTTCCTTGCCTACAGTGCTGTGGCTCAAATCCAGAGAGAGACTGCGGGAGCTGATTGGAATTTTTTTTATGTATCATTAAATTCTTACAGTGATGGGTGAGGATGGGTTAAATTTTTGATGGGTTAAATTCTTGTGGGGACGGGTTGGAATGGGTTACATTTTTGCGGGGATGGATAAGATTCTAGCAGGGACGGGTGGGGATGGGTAAGATTTCTGTCCCCATGCAACTCTCTACTTCCCAGCCGGTATTACTGAAGAGGAGTTCCATCGCTCCGTAGCTGTTGATTATGATATACAAACAGCTGAAGACAGCACTGATGTCGAGATATGCGCCTACACGCAGGCAACAACAGCTGATGATGGAACAGATGACGAAATGAGCAGCGAGGCACATGCTGACGAAATTCAACAACCTCCTCCTGTCACTTTTGCAAGAGTGCTGGAGAGTCTCAACACCGTGCGGGCCTATCTGGAGGCCACTGGATGTCAGAGCTATAACAGTTTTTACCGTCTGGCAGACGTAGTCTATGGAACTCACAGACCCAAGATTGTACAGAGGACTATAACTGATTACTTCAAGTAAGCCTAATGTGTCAACGGAGACTGTATACTGTAAGTATAATAATAAACAGTACTGTACATATGTTCATCAGATGTCAAGCTTATTTGGGTCACAACGGTTAAGTGCATGCTCTGGTTAACTGCATGCATTTCTTTGGTCCCAGACCCTTGCACTTAAGCGGATTGCACTGTATATATATAAAGAGAGGCACTTCCTAACTAAGATTTGATTGTACACTGCGTTGCTGTATTTGTGAAGAGCACTATATTAAGTCTAATAAATACAAACATGTTGGTCCTGGAAAACAAACTCTTAGCAGGTTGCAATGATTTTTATGGGACCAAAACAAGAACTATCCCAAATGCTTTTGTGCAAGATTTTCCAGAAGTTTCAGATACCCCTAATTCCTAATTTGTCTTGGAATAAACTGTAGCGCCATCACTCAGCTGCTGTTTTGCCTACCACAGTTACAGGATGTCACATCTGGAGAAAAGGACTTATCTGATCTTGAAAGTTCATGCAGCTCAACACTCTGCTTTACTCTTCTATTGGTTCAGTAAGAAATCAAAGCCTGCAAAATGTTTAGAAGGAAAAAGAAACCCACAAAACAAAACAGAAAAAAGCAGCAATATATTCAATCAAGTGCATGGAATGGACTATTTGCTGAAGGCAAGGAGCTTGGACATGTTAACTCAGCTGTTAATAAGATAGGGAACATTGTAATAGAATTCCATGAACTCGGGCACCAAAGTACAACAGCTGTATGTCAAAAGGAACCTCTTAGAAAGAAAAGATCGTGCATATATTTGTTCATATTATCAGACTTGCAAATACAGAAGTACAGTGCAACTCTTGTGACTCTGGGCAAGTCATTTAACCCGCCATGTACAGTGTGTAGATTTTGAGCCCACTAGAGACAGAGAAAGTACCTGTAAACTGCTTTGGTTGTACCACAGAAAGGCAGTATATCAAATCCATGACCCTATATTTAGAATATTAGAAGTTTTAAAACTAAGCAACCCCATCCCCCAGCCATAGCCCCAAAAGCAAACATTCATTTGCCTCCTCTCTCTCTCTCTCCATAGCCAAGTTTTATTTACCTTGAACATCTGGATACAGCGACATATACAGAAGAGACCAAAGTAGTGTGTTGGTGCTGGTATCTGTGCCTGCCAAAAACAGATCAACTAAGACGAACAAGAGGTAGTCTTCATTAAAGCTGCTCTTGTTGTTGGTCCTTTTTTCCTCTTCTATATGCAAAAGGTACATGTCAATGAAATCCCTCGGGTTTTCTGCATCAAAGGTTTCCTTGTGTTCTGCAATTATTCTATGCAGAAAGGCTTTGATGTCATTTACAAGCAGCCTCTGCTCACTGAAGGGTCCAAAAGGAAGATAGTAAAGCCAGGGCAAGAGATTTACAAGGAGGACGAGGATACTATAGCATACTTCTAATAAACGGGACACACTGTGCATCAGGGTCTTGAACACTTTGTTCTCATAGTCAAAACGTTTACCAAAACTGATGGAGCAAATAATATTAGACACTGCATTGCTGATGATTGGAAAGGGGTTGACTGAGCTCTTTCCACGTTTTAACATTTCTGCCTTCATGAACTTAAATTCTTCATTAACTTTGACTTCTAGGCTGAGCTTCCCGAGTCCAAAGTGGCGGAGGGTTGAATGGGAGAACCTCCTCTGCTGCTTCCATACTGGGCCATAGGGTGCAAATATAACACCTGAAAGAGAGAGAGAGAGAAACTGTTAAGACATCTATATGATAACATTATGACTGCAAACTTATAAGAAGTAGTATTTTAGGAACTAACCCACTGCTTTCATGACTTCTCATTTGCTCTTTTTTTGCACAATCTCATATGGAACTAAGAAAATATATTTGCTAGCAGCACTCTGCATTTTAAATCAAGAGAGCACAGGTAAAGATGTTACAGCTCATTCTTGTTATTCGTGCATTCGGCATTCGCTATTTCACTTATTCGCGGAGGTGCAAACAGAGGCAGCAATTCGCCATTTGCAGTACTGTGTTTGCGCATTCGTGCCTTCTTTTAGAACGATGAACAACTGCAGATATCCTGCAGGAGTTAGTGGTCGAACAGTTCTTACAAGCTTTGCCCAGGGATATAAGGGTATTGGTGGTAAGGAGGGGTGCAGGACCTTGGAGGAAGCCATTACCGGCCTGGAATGTTATATGGAGTCACAACATTGGGGGAAGGGGGGGGGAGAGAAGGGGGGGGGGGGAGGAGGTGGGAGAAGCCAGTGTCAGATCACTAATCATGCCCAGGCTTCCCAACCCTGGGGGGAAGGGTCCGCTACCGGGTCGGGGTTTACTCCCGACCGACCCGAGGTTCCCTGGGTCAGGAGGGGGGGGAAAAGGGAGGAAGGGGGACCAGGGGATAAGTTATGCTACTGCTGTGGAAGGGGGGGGGCATTTCAGGAGTAATTGCCCGGGAAGGGTGGGCTGGACTTCGCAACTGGCCAGTGGAGTAAAACACTGGTATACTCAGGAAATAGAAGTGGAAGGAATACCCGTGAGAGCCCTCTTGGACTTCTGGTGCGGACCAATCAATGGTTTCACGGGCTTTTTGGGAGAGGGTGATGGCCAGGAAAAGAAGCCGGGAAGAGACCTACGAAGGCGAGGTTAACCAGAAGCGTAGCTAGGTGGGGCGCAGGGGAAGTGGTCGCTCCCCCAAATGGATTTCTAAAAATGAATGGCGCTTATGCGCATGCGCTGCTGCTCTTGCCTTCCCACGCAGAGTCCAATGCAACAAACAGAAGCTGACTCTGAGCCTGCGCTGCTGCTGCTCTAACATACAGCACCACCGGGAAGGGAACACAGAGATGATAAGCTAACCACAGAGGAGAACTTAAGTCACTCACACAACCCTTACCCGCTCTCGACGGATGACATTCCTACCTCCTCGAGTCCTCATCATTTCTTTTCCCAACGGACCCAAATATTTAAATTTCTAAAGCAGAACTATGGGAGCGGGGCGCGCCACAGACTGCAGAGCCAGCCAGGCCCAGGCCAGGGGTCCTCTCCTCCTTAGGCCCAGGGGTCGTCCCCTCTCTGGCACACAGTGCAGCCAGGTTGGCGCGGTGTTTGGCAGGCACCAGCGGACTGTCTGTCTGAGCCCAGCTGTCGACGCTCGGATGCGGAGCCTCTCTCACCCTCAGCTGAGCTCTTCTTGACTCTGAGACTCGTCTGACGGTAAGGTAAGGGACTGCCATGCTGGCTGGCTGACTGTGTGTGGTGGGGAATCTGGGCCTCTGCCTGGGGATAGAATTTGGTTCTTCCTCTGCGGCACTAGCTGTTTTGTTTCAGCTAAAAATATCATTCTTAGGGAGGAGAGGAGGGGAGAGAGGGGGTGGGGGGTTACAGAAGGCAATCGATGGACATTGGACAGGAGGGGGTGGGATTACACTAGAAGGCAATCGATGACCAGCAGAGGGTGGGGGGTTAACTTACAGAAGGCAATCGATGGACAGGAGGGGAGTGGGGGGTTACAGAAGGCAATCGATGGACGGGGGGGGGGGGGGTAGACACAGCCCTTTTTTTTTTTTGCCCATAAAATAAAATAAAAAAAAAGAATGGGGAGACAGACAGACAGACACACACACTTTCTCTCACTCTTCTTCTTCTGCCTATAAAATAAATTTAAAAAGGGAGATATAATGGAAATAAAATACAGTGTGTGTGGTGTGGGGGGGAGGGCAGACCAAGATAGTCAAAAGAAGAGGGGTCATCAAGTGAAGCAAGAGGGAGATTTCAGAGGGGGGGGGGGGGAGCAAAGGAGACCCAGAGAGGAGGGGTGCCAGGGAAGCAAGGGGCGATGTCCAAGTAGGTTGAAGAAAACAGGAGATGGGGTGTTCCTATCTAGTTCCAGATGGATAGGCAGTGCCTTAAAAGATGGAGGACAAAGATTTTGTTTTCTTTTTTACTTATTTGATAGCTTTTTAATTTATTCGAAAGCTTCCCATATTTAGATATAAATATCATAGTTCAACATCAAAAACAATTTGAAAAATACGTTATGTGTATGTCTCTCTTTGTTATTAGGAATTTTAATCAACAAATTCCTTCTTCTCTATTAATCAACAAGGAACCTCAAAGCTCCTAATAGGGGAAATACTAAAAGTATTTATCACACCCCTACTAAAATCAGGAGTAGAATACTATCATAGGTCCCAGTGAAAGGAGAAAAAAAGGCGAAACGCAAAAAACTCACGTTTACGTGAGAAAAACGAGTGGTTTGTAAAACTCACTGTCTCCTTCACTAATTAAACTAATAAACAAAGTGAGACCAAAATCACATAATCAAAAACCGGGAAAACTACCTGGAAACGTATTCACGATTAAACTTTTATAAACTAAGGATCCTCCCCGTTATCGCTCTAATCAAGAAAGCCTCAACCATCCCCCGCCACCTACAGCCTGCAGTCCAAAGTCATACTATTATTCAAAAAATGGAAATTGCAGAAAACTTTCACTTATCCTTGATATTATTATTTTTTTATTTTTTGTTACATTTGTACCCCACGGTTTCCCACTCATGGCAGGCTCAATGCGGCTTACATGGGGCAATGGAGGGTTAAGTGACTTGCCCAGAGTCACAAGGAGCTGCCTGTGCCTGAAGTGGGATCGAACTCAGTTCCTCAGTTCCCCAGGACCCAGGCTCCTGACATATTCAATACATTCATGACTCCATCTCGTATCTCCCTTCTCGTGTCTCCCTTCAACAAGTGCGCCTCGTTTCGCCGAGTTATTGGCTGCCTCAGGAAGGGCACTGTTAAAAGTCCATGACCGGACTTAAAAAACAAAAATGTAGTAATCGTGATCGCTCACTTACACAAAGATGGCATAGCTAGGTTGAAACAGTGTCACTGCTTTTAAATTAAACCGCTTCCTGAGATCTCTACGTAGACCAATCCCATGATATGTCTCACCCAATAGGGGAAAAGCAATCCCATCTAGGAGAGTGGCCAAGGCCACGTCAATAGTAAGCATTCCATTCTATGTTGCGATTCAAACCTTTCGGTTCCACTGTCTGCAACAAATGTATCCAATGTTGTTCCTTTCACCACAGAATGCTTTTAATACTTTATCTATGATCATGCATACAACTGGTCAAAATGATGTTGCTTTTGTACACAATGCCGTGTCATAGGTGCCTCTGTTTTGGTGTGTTATACAGTGACGGTGTTCGATCACGTATTTTTCAAATTGTTTTTGATGTTGAACTATGCAGTATTAGTTTGAAAAACCCCTAGTTTAATTTAGAGTTTCTCTGATATAAATATCATGAAATAAAAATTGAACATCACTAAAACAGCTTAAAAATTATTATAGCTGGTAGAAACCACAGTTATACCTGTATTTTGTGCTCATTTTTCTACACTGTTCTATACTATACAGAGATGGCAAAATTTCAGTGAGAATATCCTGTTTCTTGATCTTAACTGTTGCTGTAATCTGCCTTTGAGACACCCGGTGTTATAAAGATGGAATATGCTGAAATTAAATGGAAGTAAAATTAAACTCTTCTTTCATTGTGACACATGGAATCACATCTGCATCTGATGTCTGTTTTGATGACCCTTTACTAGGTGAAAACATCTCTGCACGAATACAGGGTGTGAGGGGGAGTCCCTATAGCCTTCTTGATGTTGGACTTGAGGGGATAGGACTCCTAGGCGGAGGCAAGGGAAACAAGGAGTCTGCATAGGTGGGGCAACCTGGACAATATTTTGGAGAAGACTCAGACTGACACATTGCACAATAAAGTGGAAAAGAAGGAGAAATTAGACCTTACCTGCTAATTTTCTTTCCTTTAATCCCTCCGGAACGGCCCAGGATTGGACTGATGGGTTGTGCTCGCCTTCCAGCAGGTTGGAGACTGAGAAAAAACTCTGACTCTAGCGAGCCAATAGGAGCCCTGGTCACGTGACCCTAGCCTCAGTATTTGAATAACAAAGCAGCAAGAAGAAGAACAAGACATTCTGTGCCCCAAGGAATTCCAGCAACCAGGGAGCACTATTGAAAACGTGCTCTAATGAAGGCTCACCGACAACTCTCACCAGAGCAGCGGTATGGCCTCACTGTACTGGCTCACCACGTACCCTTACCAGAGCAGCGGTATGGCCTCACTGTAATGGCTCACCACGTACCCTTACCAGAGCAGCGGTATGGCCTTATCTTAATGGCTCACCGAAAACCCTTACAAGAGTATCGGTATGGCCTAACTGAAATGGCTCACCGACTACCCTCACCAGAGCAACGGTATGGCCTCACTGTAATGGCTCACCATGTACCCTTACCAGGGCAGCGGTATGGCCTCACTGTACTGGCTCACCACATACCCTTACCAGAGCAGCGGTATGGCCTCACTGTAATGGCTCACCACGTACTCTTACCAGAGCAGCAGTATGGCCTTATCTTAATGGCTCACCGAAAACCCTTACGAGAGTATCGGTATGGCCTAACTGAAATGGCTCACCGACTACCCTCACCAGAGCAACGGTATGGCCTCACTGTAATGGCTCACCATGTACCCTTACCAGGGCAGCGGTATGGCCTCACTGTAATGGCTCACCACGTACCCTTACCAGGGCAGCGGTATGGCCTCACTGTAATGGCTCACCACGTACCCTTACCAGAGCAGCGGTATGGCCTCACTGTAATGGCTCACCACGTACCCTTACCAGAGCAGCAGTATGGCCTTATCTTAATGGCTCACCGAAAACCCTTACGAGAGTATCGGTATGGCCTAACTGAAATGGCTCACCGACTACCCTCACCAGAGCAATGGTATGGCCTCACTGTAATGGCTCACCATGTACCCTTACCAGGGCAGCGGTATGGCCTCACTGTAATGGCTCACCACGTACCCTTACCAGAGCAGCGGTATGGCCTCACTGTAATGGCTCACCACGTACCCTTACCAGAGCAGCGGTATGACCTCACTGTAATGGCTCACCACATACCCTTACCAGAGCAGCGGTATGGCCTCACTGTAATGGCTCACCACGTACCCTTACCAGAGCAGCGGTATGGCCTCACTGTAATGGCTCACCACATACCCTTACCAGAGCAGCGGTATGGCCATAACAGAAGATCAATGTTTTGTTTTGTTTTTTTTAATATTTGTCTAACTAGCAAAAAACAGCTCTGCAAACAAATAAATAGAACATACAAACCTAGACAGAAAACTGGAACAGGGAGGGGCCTGGGCCGGTCCGAAGGGATTAAAGGAAAGCAAATTAGCAGGTAAGGTCTAATTTCTCCTTCCTTAGCATCCCTCCGAACCGGCCCAGGATTGGACTGATGGGACGTAACAAAGCAGTAGTTCTATGGGTGGGACCCCAGCAAGCCCGCAGTGAGTACCCGCCTCCTGCCAACAATGAACATCAAGTCTGTAATGTGTAGAAAAAGAATGGATAGAGAACCAAGTCACCGCCTTACAAATCTCTGCAGGAGGCACCAAGGAATACTCTGCGCACAACGCTGCCTGCGCTCTAGTAGAATGAGCATAAATAGCCTCCGGGACTGCCTTGCCTGCCAAGAGGTAGGCTGAAGCTATCATCTCTTTAATCCACCTAGATAACGTAGGCTTAGAAGCTGACAAACTCTTACGGTGACCAGCAAAAATCCAAAGACAATCCGAGCGGCGAAAAACCTCAGTGACTGCGAGATATTGTTTAAGCACTCTCTTACCATCCAAAGTACGCAATTTCTTCTGCTCGTGCTTACCTGAGACCAATCCCAGAACAGGAAGAAAACCGACTGGGACAGATGAAACCGAGAGAGAACCTTAGGCAAAAAAGAAGGAACCGGATGAAGGACCACTTGATCTTTAGAAAACTGTAGAAATGGAGAACTGCAGGAAAAAACTTGCAACTCCGAAACTCTCCTAGCGGATGCAATAGCCACCAAAAAACACTGTTTTTAGGGTTAAGTCCTTCAGAAAACAAGTTTGCAATGGTTCAAACGGAGGCCCCGTGAGAGCTGAAAACACCAGATTAAGGTCCCAACATGGAAAGATCGATCTGACCGGTGGCCGAAGGCTAACTCCTTTTAAGAAACGGGCGACCTCGGGAAGACTAGCCACCGACTTACCCCGAATCCGACCTCTGAAACCGGACAGAGCCGCCGTCTGCATTTTAAGTGAAGAGACAGTCCTTCATCAAATCCTCGCTGCAGAAAAACATCTGAGCCATGGAAACTCGAAAAGGAGCAATCCCAGCATCTGCACATCAAGTCTCAAAAATTCTCCAGGTGCGAAAAATAGCTGAGAGAGGTGGAGCAACGACGAGATCGAAGCATGGTGGAAATTAAAAAAAACCCCTGTGAGCTAAACGGGCTCGTTCAAGAATCAAGTCGTAAGACAAAATCGAGCCGGGGAAAGCCGGCCCTTGAATCAGCAAGGACTTGTATAGCGGAAGTCGAAGAGAAGACATCACCTTCAGCCGCTGCAGACTCGCGTATCAAGAGCGTCAAGGGTAATCTGGGAGCACCAGAATTACTAGCTTCCCATGTTCCTCTATCTTCTGAAGGAGACGACCTAATAGAGGCTATGGAGGAAGCACGCAAAGTAATTCGGAGGACCCCCGCCGCAAGAGGACGTCTACCCCTTCTGCTGTTGCCTCTCTTCGGCAACTGAAAAAAATGGAGGAACTTTGAGTTGAGTCTGTAAGCGAACAGAAGGAAAACTGGAGTGCCCCAATGACGTACTAGCAACTAAAACGCTCGATTGCTGACAGCCCATTCGCCTGGATCGAGCGTGCGACGACTGGGAAAGTCCGCTTGAATATTGTCAACTCCTGCAACATGCGAGGCTGATATGGCAGTGAGATGAGCTTCTGCCCATACCAGGAAACCCTCCGCCTCTTGCCAGCAGAGATGGCACCTTGTTACCCTCTGCCGATTGATATAGGCTACTGCCGAGGCATTGTCCAGAACCACCAGGTTTAATAACCAGCAGAAAGGCAAAAGAGCAGAATACTACGCCAGTAAAGAAGATGCACTTGAAGAAAGAAAGAGGACATGGATATAGTCAATCTGCAGTTGCATGGCAGCCCATGCAAAATGGGGGAAAGAATACTTGTCCCTTCACCAAACCAAATTGATATTGTCTTGTAACAAGGTCATATCCACTGTTAAATTGGCAGTCTAATCAGAATTATGCTGGGACCCAATTTAGTGAACCCCCTTCTCCTAGTGCTCTTCCCAGGCCACCAAGCCACTGGGTGCCATTCACTGTTAAATTGTCAGTCCAACCAGAGTTATGCTGGGGCCCAATTTAGTGAACCCCCTTCTCCTAGTGCTCTTCCCAGGCCACCAAGCCACTGGGTGCCATTCACTGTTAAATTGTCAGTCCAACCAGAGTTATGCTGGGGCCCAATTTAGTGAACCCCCTTCCCCTAGTGCTCTTCCCAGGCCATAAAGCCACTGGGTACCTCTTACATTTATCCCACGTAATAGAGAAATAATGAGTTGCCAACTAAAACCTTGCTAAAAATCCAGGCCTGAATTGTAGTGTTCATATGAATTGCTATTTGTTTACAAGATTTCAAATATGAAATTTTTATAGCTGAGATTTAACAAGTTCTAAAGCTTTAACCTGCACATCTGGGTGGAAAATTGGCTCCCAAAATTGGTTAAATGTGAGGGTTCCATAATGGATGGGCAGACTCCTCTTAATGTTCTCATAGCACCTACATCTCATTAACCTTCTTGCGCTGTGCGCATTGCCCTGAAAAGTTGTACTTGCAGTAGCAAGGTCAGTGAAACCAAATGTATGATGATCCACAATGCTTACACTTAATGTAGTAGAAGTAACATTTTTAGAATGCCTCAAATTTTGTGGAGGCATAGGGCATTTTAAATAAAACACTTATAAATGCTACAGGTTTACTAGTTTTGTGGATCATTCTTGCCTGGAAATAAGTAGGCTAAAATATAATGCAGCTGACTAGAATGTACATTTTTT
The DNA here is from genome assembly GCF_901765095.1 of Microcaecilia unicolor. Classification (NCBI taxonomy): domain Eukaryota; kingdom Metazoa; phylum Chordata; class Amphibia; order Gymnophiona; family Siphonopidae; genus Microcaecilia; species Microcaecilia unicolor. Next base: position 431,114,291 of record NC_044032.1, read on the forward strand.
CCCCCCGTCGGTCAGCATGCGGAGTTGAAGAGATGTGCAGAATTAGACAAGAAAACTGCTTTTAATTTTCATAGATCTAGAAGCCTGGTTGCATAGACAACATTAAGTTGCAGTTATACTGCTCAACAAAATCCCTTTGAGTATTTTGAGCTGAAAAGTGGTACAGAATTTCCCTCAACTGCCTATACCCGATCCAAGGATATTGCTTTTTGAATAAAACAGAATTATGAATAGCTTGACATTCTGATGAGGGGTGGGGAACAAAAGATGGCTTAAGCTTGAAGTAAAGTTGGAAATGTGCCAACAAATAGTGAACTGCCCAAAAGCTGTGTTCAATTGGTTTGCACCGAGCGGTTTATGAAAAGCAGTTTCTGTATTTTCTTTGTATTCAAAGAACTATGAACATGTAAAAAGAGTAGACTAGTATTACCGTTAAGACATTGTAAACAGCTGTTGGAAGTAGCAGTGCTACGCTCCCTTCTGTTCCTACAGCTTTCCTGTGGGAATGTCCAGTAAAATAATAAACTTGGGGGGGGGGGGGGGGGGATGGAGGAGGAGAATGGGAGATGTGAGCTTTTGTTAAGATGCATTGAAAAGAAAATAATAAACTCCCCCCCTCCTTCCTTGACCAAGTTGTACGTTAGCTTTAAGTTTATAGGAAAAATTAGAAGATTGACACACAGGATAGAAAAATTGTCCACATGTACAGATCTCCATTATTCTAAATTGACTCTCTTTACTACTTTGGTGGGCATGGGCCTGTGAAGTTCCAACAGAAAAAACATTCTTGTACCAGCTTCGTCCCAGTGGTGCTTTAAAACCATGTCAATTTACGCAGGGCTTTCCTGCCAAAAGAAAGCATTTCTTGTAGAAAAAATGCTGAATGTAAAGCTATGCAAAGTATATGGCTTGATAGAAAAAGTAATATTTTGTTTAACAATTCTTTAAGCAAGCACAAAGATGCTTTAACCTATGCCCTAAATATAGGTGAATAGACATGCTTGGAGCTACTATGGCACTTATGTTGGACGTCTGAAAATGGATATTTAGAGATCCACATTACATAAACGGCCAGATAACAACTCTATGAAGCCCGAATGGAAAGAGAGACGGCCTAGGAGTGTTTTGGGCAGGACTAGGGGAGAGGGAAAAAAATGGATATCTATCTGTGATAACAGGAAGGCCTGGTACATCCGGAGAACAAACACAGGGGAAAATCCCCCTGCCTGAGTGACTCCGGAGTGTACCAGAGCTCCTGAATCAGGATTGTCTGGACTTGCAGCCTTGTCTACAGCAGAGCAATCACCCGACTGAAAAAAACGGAGGGTGATTGAAAATGGCCACCGTTCGCGCCACTTTTGCTGTCCCTGAGAGCGCGCCTGACACCTCCGCAACAAGCGGAGTAGAGCGGGACAGCGAAGACCTAACAGCTGGCGAAACAGACTTGTGAACCGGAAGAAGCACAGGCCCCGAAGCCACATCGAAAAAATAAAAAACAATAGCCAAATGTAGAAGAGCTGGCGGCGTTAAGTCCGCGACACCGATAGACAGCAGAGCTCTGGAGCTTTTCAGCGATATCGGAAAACGCGTGCATGCGCGTCAGGGGTTCACGCCTTTTTTTTTTTTTTTTACTAAAGCCCCGCTCGTACAACAACCGGCAAGAAAAAGAATAAAAATCTACTATATATTGACAGAGATGAGAGGCTTAATTCTGCAGTTGAATGACATACAGAACAGCTGATCAGCTACAAGTAAGCACTCACAGAGAACTAAACAGAGCAGCCTGCTCCTTAGGTCACTGGGGAAAGCGCTGCTTCTCTTATCTCTCTTTGTATTTATTTATTTATTTAATAGTGGCTGCCTCTCCCAAAGGCAATACCCCCTTCTAGCAACAAGGGTAGCCCTTCCCTTTTTCTTTCTTTCTTTCTTTCTTTTATTTATTTATTTTCAAAGGGAGATGGGGAGGGACTCGGGACACCCGAGTTTAACACCCCAGAGGCTGAAATGTAACATTGCTAAATACCTAACAAGCCTCTAAAGAATTCCTCTGGCACAGAATAAAGAGAAAACAGAATAAAGATTAAACAGAAAAAGTTATAGACCAACCAAGAGAGACTAATGGGCTCACTTCCTACCTGCTTGGAGACTGAGAAAATACTGAGGCTAGGGTCACGTGACCAGGGCTCCTATTGGCTCGCTAGAGTCAGAGTTTTTTCTCAGTCTCCAACCTGCTGGAAGACGAGCACAACCCATCAGTCCAATCCTGGGCCGGTCCGGAGGGATGCTAAGGAATCTGAGGTTTATATTGAGTTACTATCCCAGGGTAGGCAACCTGTGATCTACCATTTAATTTTGTGCAGCATGTGAGACTATGGGAAAGGGCCCACACAAAAGTCATTAACCAGAGTTTTGGTGATTTTAACCACTCAAAAAGTTTGCTTCCATCATTTTGGGTGTGTGTGTTTCTGCATGTGCCTAGACCAATGGTTCTTAACCAAGTAAGTGTGTTGTGGACCAGCAGCATGCATTGCTCTCTGTGCCTTGGCAGAGTACAGGAGCACTCCTGCTGCTGGTGTTGCTAGAATCGAGGTTGAAGAGAACAGGTCTGCTGCTGAAACACAGCAGAGGGGTCAGCTCCAGTGGCCCCAATGCTCCATTCTTCAATCATGAAACTGACAACACTAGCAGCAGGAGTGTGAGACTGATGGCAGTGGTAGGGGAGCACTCCTGAAGTCTTCTTCATAAAGTAGAAAGCAGCACAGTGACACAGAGGCCACATGGTCCATACAAATGCTACGTGTTTAATCCATTTCTATCCCTTCTGAGTTCCGACACAAACTTCTTGTTGGTGTGGATATCAAAACTGCAGTGCACATGAGGTCCAAGAAGACCCTGCACTGCTTTTCCCTTGAAGCATATCATATGTGGATTTATTCAAAGAAATTGTTGTCTAGATCTGTATTGGTTGGTTTGGGATTCAACTTTATCATTCTTGAGTTTCCTTTTTGTAAGGACTTTGATTCGCACACTGTCTATAATATCTTTCTCCTCCACCAGGGAGTTACACATGCTCGTACGTTTTCCTGTGGTTTCCAGCTTGGCTTACAGTAGTCCGCTTTTGTGGTCACTTCAAAAACTTTGTATCTGAAATTGATTAACATTTTAAACAATGAGCTCAAGCAATGCAAAAAAGAAACTTTCCAGATGGGACAGAGTCAAACTTAAAGCTGACAAGGACCGTGAAAAAGAACTAGCTAAGTGTCAGCGCATTGATGATTTTTTTCATCGAGCTAGCTCTCAACATGTTGGTGCCGCTATTCCTAACAATTGTGAAGCAATTCAAGCACAAACTGATGCTGCTGGTGACTCAAGTGATCACTCTGTAAACACTGAGTCTGAGAGTGATATTCATAATGAAAATGAGGAAGAAGCAGCTTGGTCTATGAATTCCAACACATCAATTTCTGCTCGAAGTGGCACCAACTTATCCTGTGGAGAACTGCCTGACAGCACTTTTTTCCCATCGAATGATGATAGTAAAAATGAAGAAAGAATAGTAGAACCTAACTCTGATCCATTTGACAGTGAAAACAAGGAAGAAGAAGAAACTACAGTTAGTACAGTACTTTGTCAACTTATTGATACAAAAGTGGACTTTCCAACAGATCCATATTTATTTCGAAATAAATCCATCAAACCTCCTCTGATACGAGCATTACTCCAACAGGGTCCTTGTCAACCAGGACTGAAAAAGAACTCTGTATTTCCTAAGGGCAAAGATGGGCGGCACTTTAGTATGTTATGGTACCAAGAAAAACATGAGAAAAGTGGCCGTGAAAATGATAGACAGTGGTTAGTACATTCACCCAGATCAAATGCAATGTTTTGCTTCTATTGTTGGTTATTCTCAGATGCTTCACGTTGAGATAACCGTACATGGAGCAATCCTAAAAAGGGTTGCAAAAATTTTAACAAGGGCATTGACAAAATTGAAAAGCATGAAAAGTGCGAGAGTCATAGAAAAGCAGAGAGAGATTTCTTTCTTACTAGATTTCATCTGTTAAGAGATAAAACTGTTCTTGCAAAACTTGTAGCTGCAGAAAAGAAAAAAATAGAACAAACCAGAATGCTTCTGAAGCATATTATTGATGTAGTTTTATTCCTTGCAAAGCAAGGATTACCGTTTCGTGGTCATCGTGAGCATGGAGGTTTGGCTGGTTGTGGAACGAATTAGGGGAATTTTTTGGAACTGATTAAATTGTTAGCTAAACATGATACACTCCTTAGCCAGCATTTGTTAATGGGTGATCGAAACGCAACATACCTAAGCCCTGGCATACAAAATGATCTCATACATTCCCTTTCGTCACAAGTTACAGCACTGATTGTCAGTGAAATCGAGGCTGCAAAATATTTTGCTGTGATTGTTGACTCCACCATTGATATCAGCCGAATGGATCAGTTTTCATTATCATTACGGTATGTAACAAAAGCTGGTGATGCTGTTGAACACTTTGTCCAGTTCACTGAATTGCCAGGAGCAAGTGCAGAAAATTTTTTTAATGTTCTCAAGTCTGCTATAAGTAACCTGGGGCTGTCAATAAGTATGTGTTATGGACAAGCATATGACGGAGCAAGCACCATGGCTGGTGAGATATCTGGTCTTCAAATGAGAGTTAAGGAAGTTTCTCCCGATGCTTTTTTTACACATTGCTGTGCTCACAATCTAAATCTTGTTCTCCGAAGACAAGCAGGCTGCTTGTTCTCACTGATGGGTGACGTCCACGGCAGCCCCTCCAATCGGAAACTTCACTAGCAAAGGCATTTGCTAGTCCTCGTGCGACCGTCTTCCCACCCGAACCGGCTCGTGTTTGTCAGTCTTCTTTTGTCCGCGTTCGGTATGGTCGTGTTTTGCGCCGTTTCGTGCCCCTCAAAGTTGACCCTCGCGCGTCTTCGCGATTTCACTAAAAAAAAAAAAAAAAAGCGAAGACCTCAGTCTTGTCCCTTCCCGTGTGTCCAGTTTGTTTCCCCGACATAAGTTTCCTTTCGCTTTCGGGGTAGGCCTTTTTTGGGGCCTCGGTACAGGTTTTTTTCTCTCTCCCTATTTTTGGTGCCCTTAGTCGCCATTACGAATTTTGATTTCACCGGCGTGATTTTTCCGCCCATGTCATCGAAGTCTCCCAGCGGCTTCAAGAAGTGCACCCAGTGCGCCCGGGTAATCTCGCTCACTGATAGGCACGCGTCATGTCTTCAGTGTCTGGGGGCTGGGCACCGCCCGCAGGCCTGTAGTCCTTGCGCTCTTTTACAGAAGAAGACTCAGGTTGCGAGATTGGCCCAGTGGAACGTGTTGTTCTCGGGCTCTTTGTCGACAACAGTACCGGAGTCATCGAGTGCATCGACGTCGGCAGCATCAAGACCTTCAACCTCGGCATCGACTGCATCGAGGTATCGACTCTCTGCATCGTCGGTACCGAGACATCGAAAGGCTGCGTCGGCGTCGATGGTACCGGGACCTCCACTGTTGCTGATGTCATCGGACGGTGGTGCTTCGACTGGAGTGCAGGTGAGGGCTGTCCATTCTCCTGCTGGTGGCGGTGAGCCTTCGGGTGGGTCTCCCCCTACCCTGAGGGCTCCTGCAGTACAGCCCCCCCCCCCCCCCCCGAGACCAACCTTCTTCGGCCTCGGCCCCGAGGAAGAGACGGCTGGATTCTACGTCCTCCTTGTCGGTACCGGGAAGCTCCGGTGACACGCTTCGTTTGAAAAAAATCAAAGAAGCATCGACACCGGTCTCCTTCCCGCATTGGTACCGAGAGCTCTGGGTCGCCGAGGGAGTCGGCACCCAGTAGGCATCGGCACCGGGAGGACCGCTCACCCTCTGTTCAGGAGGTGTCGATGCGCTCCACCTTGGACAGCCCAGAACAGCCTCCACGCCCGGAACAGACTCTGACCTCGACGCCTGCATCGGCTTCCATGTCTTTCTCCACAGCCGCTCTGCACGAAAGTCTCCGGGCCGTTCTCCCGGAGATCCTGGCAGAGCTGTTGCGCCCTTCCCCTCCGGTACCGTCGAGTGAGGCGTCGGCTGGCCCCTTGCCCGGGGTGAGGTCTCCGACATCGGTGCCGCTTGCGGTACCGACTGCAGCCGCCTCCCAGGAAGGCTCCCCGACGACGTCGGCGGAGGGAGCTTCGCCGGTGCTGGCGAGGGAGTCTACTTCTCGACGCTCCCACCGTGGCCGTGTTTCCACGGAGTCAAGTCGGGCACGGCTTCAGACACAGGTTCATGAACTTGTGTCTGATACCGATGGTGAGGCCTCGTGGGAGGAGGAGGAGGACATCAGATATTTCTCTGACGAGGAGTCTGATGGCCTTCCTTCTGATCCCACTCCCTCCCCTGAAAGGCAGCTTTCTCCTCCCGAGAGTCTGTCTTTTGCGGCCTTTGTCCGGAAGATGTCTACGGCCATCCCCTTCCCGGTGGTTGTGGAAGATGAGCCCAGGGCTGAAATGTTTGAGCTCTTGGACTATCCTTCTCAACCTAAGGAAGCGTCCACAGTACCCATGCATCATGTCCTAAAAAAGACATTGCTGGCGAACTGGACCAAGCCTTTAAATAATCCCCACATTCCCAAGAAGATCGAATCCCAGTACCAGATCCATGGGGACCCAGAGCTGATGCGCACTCAGTTGCCTCACGACTCTGGTGTGGTGGATCTGGCCCTAAAGAAGGCTAAGAGTTCTAGGGAGCATGCTTCGGCGCCCCTGGGCAAGGACTCTAGAACCTTAGACTCCTTTGGGAGGAAGGCCTACCATTCTTCTATGCTCGTGGCCAAAATTCAGTCTTACCAGCTCTACACGAGCATCCATATGCTGAACAATGTGCGGCAGTTGGCGAGCTTGGTGGACAAGCTCCCTCCTGAGCAAGCCAAGCCATTTCAGAAGGTGGTCAGGCAGCTGAAGGCGTGCAGAAAATTCCTGGCCAGAGGGGTATATGATACCTTTGATGTTGCGTCCAGGGCCGCTGCTCAAGGTGTGGTGATGCGCAGACTCTCATGGCTGCATGCCTCCGACCTGGAGAATAGGATCCAGCAGCGGATTGCGGACTCCCCTTGCCAAGCGGACAACAGTTTTGGAGAGAAAGTCGAACAGGTGGTAGAGCAGCTCCACCAGCGGGATACCGCTTTCGACAAGTTCTCCCGCTGGCAGCCTTCAGCATCTACCTCCTCAGGTAGACGTTTTTATGGGGGAAGGAAGATTGTTCCCTACTCTTCTGGTAAGCATAGGTACAATCCTCCTTCTCGACAGCCTGCGGCCCAGGCTAAGCCCCAGCGCGCTCGCTCTCGTCAGCAGCGTGCGCCTCAGCAAGGCCCCACGGCTCCCCAGCAAAAGCAGGGGGCGGGCTTTTGACTGGCTCCAGCAGAGCATAGCCGACATCAACGTATCAGTGCCGGGCGATCTGCCGGTCGGGGGGAGGTTGAAAGTTTTTCACCAAAGGTGGCCTCTCATAACCTCCGACCGTTGGGTTCTTCAAATAGTCCGGCAAGAATACACCCTCAATTTGGCCTCGAAACCTCCAAATTGCCCACCGGGAGCTCAATCCTACAGCTTCCAGCACAAGCAGGTACTTGCAGAGGAACTCTCCGCCCTTCTCAGCGCCAATGCGGTCGAGCCCGTGCCATCCGGGCAAGAAGGGCTGGGATTCTATTCCAGGTACTTCCTTGTGGAAAAGAAAACAGGGGGGATGCGTCCCATCCTAGACCTAAGGGCCCTAAACAAATATCTAGTCAAGGAAAAGTTCAGGATGCTTTCCCTGGGCACCCTTCTTCCCATGATTCAGGAAAACGACTGGCTATGCTCTCTGGACTTGAAAGACGCCTACACGCACATCCCGATACTGCCAGCTCACAGACAGTATCTGCGATTTCAGCTGGGCACACGTCACTTCCAGTACTGTGTGCTACCCTTTGGGCTCGCCTCTGCGCCCAGAGTGTTCACGAAGTGCCTGGCTGTAGTAGCAGTGGCGCTTCACAGGCTGGGAGTACACGTGTTCCCCTATCTCGACGATTGGCTGGTGAAGAACACATCCGAGGCAGGAGCTCTACAGTCCATGCAGATGACTATTCGCCTCCTGGAGCTACTGGGGTTTGTGATAAATTATCCAAAGTCCCATCTTCTTCCAGTACAGAGACTCGAATTCATAGGAGCTCTGCTGGATTCTCGGACGGCTCGTGCCTATCTCCCAGAGACGAGAGCCAACAACTTGTTGTCCCTCGTCTCTCGGGTGCGAGCGTCCCAGCAGATCACAGCTCGGCAGATGTTGAGATTGTTGGGCCACATGGCCTCCACAGTTCATGTGACTCCCATGGCCTGCCTTCACATGCGATCTGCTCAATGGACCCTAGCTTCCCAGTGGTTTCAGGCTGCTGGGGATCTAGAAGACGTGATCCACCTGTCCATGAGTTTTCTCAAATCCCTGTATTGGTGGACGATTTGGTCCAATTTGACTCTGGGACGTCCTTTCCAAATTCCTCAGCCACAAAAAGTGCTGACTACGGATGCGTCTCTCCTGGGGTGGGGAGCTCATGTCGATGGGCTTCACACCCAGGGAAGCTGGTCCCTCCAGGAACGTGATCTGCAGATCAATCTCCTGGAGTTACGAGCGGTCTGGAATGCTCTGAAGGCTTTCAGAGATCGGCTGTCCCACCAAATTATCCAAATTCAGACAGACAACCAGGTTGCCATGTATTACATCAACAAGCAGGGGGGCACCGGATCTCGCCCCGTGTCAGGAAGCCGTCAGCATGTGGCTCTGGGCTCGTCGTCACGGCATCTTGCTCCAAGCCACATATCTGGCAGGCGTAAACAACAGTCTGGCCGACAGGTTGAGCAGGATCATGCAACCTCACGAGTGGTCGCTCAACTCCCGACTAGTGCGCCAGATCTTCCAGGTGTGGGGCACCCCCTTGGTAGATCTCTTTTAATCTCGAGCCAACCACAAAGTCCCTCAGTTCTGTTCCAGACTTCAGGCCCCCGGCAGACTGGCATCGGATGCCTTCCTCCTGGACTGGGGGAAGGTCTGCTGTATGCTTATCCTCCCATACCTCTGGTGGGGAAGACTTTGTTGAAACTCAAGCAAGACCGAGGCACCATGATTCTGATTGCTCACTTTTGGCAGCGTCAGATCTGGTTCCCTCTTCTTCTGGAGTTGTCCTCCGAAGAACCGTGGAGATTGGAGTGTTTTCCGACCCTCATCACACAGGACGAAGGGGCGCTTCTGCATCCCAACCTCTGGTCTCTGGCTCTCACGGCCTGGATGTTGAGAGCGTAGACTTTGCCTCTTTGGGTCTGTCAGAGGGTGTCTCCCGCATCTTGCTTGCTTCCAGGAAAGATTCCACTAAGAGAAGTTACTTCTTTTTATGGAGGAGGTTTGCCGTCTGGTGTGACAGCAAGGCCCTAGATCCTCGCTCTAGTCCTACACAGACCCTGCTTGACTACCTTCTGCACTTGTCTGAGTCTGGTCTCAAGACCAACTCTGTAAGGGTTCACCTTAGTGCAATCAGTGCATACCATTACCGTGTGGAAGGTAAGCCGATCTCAGGACAGCCTTTAGTTGTTCGCTTCATGAGAGGTTTGCTTTTGTCAAAGCCCCCCGTCAAGCCTCCTACAGTGTCATGGGATCTCAATGTCGTTCTCACCCAGCTGATGAAACCTCCTTTTGAGCCATTGAACTCCTGCCATCTGAAGTACTTGACCTGGAAGGTCATTTTCTTGGTGGCAGTTACTTCAGCTCGTAGAGTCAGTGAGCTTCAGGCCCTGGTAGCCCAGGCCCCTTACACCAAATTTCATCATAACAGAGTAGTCCTCCGCACTCACCCTAAGTTCTTGCCGAAGGTAGTGTCGGAGTTCCATCTGAACCAGTCAATTGTCTTGCCAACATTCTTTCCCCGTCCTCATTCCTGCCCTGCTGAACGTCAGCTCCACACATTGGACTGCAAAAGAGCATTGGCCTTCTATCTGGAGCGGACACAGCCCAACAGACAGTCCGCCCAATTGTTTGTTTCTTTTGATCCCAACAGGAGGGGAGTGGCTGTGGGGAAACGCACCATATCCAATTGGCTAGCAGATTGTATTTCCTTCACTTATGCACAGGCTGGGCTGGCTCGAGGGTCATGTCACGGCTCAGAATGTCAGAGCCATGGCTGCGTCAGTGGCCCACTAAAGTCAGCCACTATTGAAGAGATCTGCAAAGCTGCAACGTGGTCATCTGTCCACACATTCACATCTCATTACTGCCTGCAGCAGGATACCCGACGCGACAGTCGGTTCGGGCAGTCAGTGCTTCAGAATCTGTTCGGGGTTTAGAATCCAACTCCACCCCCCTAGGCCCATGTTTATTCTGTTCCAGGCTACACTCTCAGTTAGTTGGATAAGTTGTTAGGTCAATCTCAGTTATTTCCTCGCCGTTGCGAGGCCCAATTGACCATGTTTGTTGTTTTGAGTGAGCCTGGGGGCTAGGGATACCCCATCAGTGAGAACAAGCAGCCTGCTTGTCTTCAGAGAAAGCGAATGCTACATACCTGTAGAAGGTATTCTCCGAGGACAGCAGGCTGATTGTTCTCACAAACCCGCCTGCCTCCCCTTTGGAGTTGTGTCTTCCCTTGTCTTTGTCTTGCTGCATACGGGACTGACGAACACGAGCTGGTTCGGGCGGGAAGATGGCCGCGCATGCGCGGTGCGCATGGGCGCGCGAGTACTAGCAAAGGCCTTTGCTAGTGAAGTTTCCGATTGGAGGGTCTGCCGTGGACGTCACCCATCAGTGAGAACAATCAGCCTGCTGTCCTCGGAGAATACTTTCTACAGGTATGTAGCATTCGCTTTTTAATTGACTCTGTAAATTCAAGTGTTCAGAATCGAATATTCTTTGGAACTTTAGAAAGTTTGTATTCTTTTTTTTCTGGAAGCCTACCTCGCCTTTTAATCCTTAAAGAAGAGAAACACAACCAAATTGAACTGTTTGCATTATCATTGAAGAAATTATCTGATACGAGATGGGCGAGTAGGAAATCAGCCATAGAAGCAGCCATTCAAAATTTGCCTGCTCTAGTTGTTGCCTTACAACGAATTGTGGATGGAGAGATTTAAAAAACTGCACATCTAAACAGCTAGCTGAAGGAAAAGGTATTCTTGCAACGCTACGCACATACAAGTTTGTGGTCTTCCTTGTGTTTTAGGGAAAGCTGCTACAAAAGACTTTTACACTGTCTACATACTTACAAAAAAGTACCATTGACATATTAACAGCATCTCACTTGATCCAGCTTTATCACACAGACTTAACTAACATGCGCAATGATTATGAAAATGAATTTAAAGAAATTGAACGGGAGGCTACTGAGCTAGCATTAAAGTGTTGTATAACTACACAGTATAAAGCACAGAGAGTACAAAAAAGGAAAAGGTTTCATGAGCAACTTGCCGATGATGAAGTGATTTCTGATGCTAGGAAGCATTGCTTGGTGGAGTCATATTTGGTCTCCTTGGACAGAGTTCTTACAAGTACCCAGGAAAGGTTCCAACATTTTCAGGAGGTGGCATCCAAATTTACTGTGCTTGATCCTAAACATTTTGATTCTGAAGAGGCTGATGCCAGATTACAAATCCTTGCACACCAGTATGCCTGTTCTTGATGGCACGAGTGTAATTCTGGAAGAATTCAGCTCCTTTAAAGGCTTGATGAAAGAATTCTCAGATTGTACCCTAAATATGGCTAGCAGTAGTGAAGAGGAAATTACCATAAGCACTGTACTCAAGTTCATGATCGCTAATGACATGTGCTCAATATATCCAAACATTACTACACTTTACCAGATCTCTTTAACATTGCCCATAAGCAGTGCTTCTGCAGAAAGGTCTTTTAGCCGCCTAAAGCTGAGAAAATCTTATTTGCGTTCTGTCATGTGTGAGGACAGACTATCCAGCTTAGCTCTTCTGTCAACAGAAAGGGAGCTCGCTGAGGCAATTGACTACAACACTGGGATTGATTATTTTACCAGGATGAGGCCTAGGCGAAAAAGGCTTTGTTAAAGTTTGTTTACTTCATTCATTATAGCACCCCAAAGTTATATGCATAGCACTGAATAAAATCTAGTATTGAATCTTGAACAGTACTTACTTGGTCTGTACAAGTTTTTATCTGCTATGTTACTATTTTAGGGCCTGATATTCAGAAAATAAGAAATGTTCAACTTTGTTTATTGAAGTTCGGTTTTTCTCTCTGTTTTAAGAGGCATAATACAAAACTTAGTTGTAAGTTGATTAAAGTGTCTTTAAGTTTCAATAAAAAGATATCAGCATATACATTAACTTGTATATCTATAAATTCAGATTCAGTACAGTACCAGCACTGTCACTAAATCCACCTCAGCATTTTTCTAACTGCAGCCTATTGTAAGAAATTCCACTTCACAGTACACAAATGCCAACGTCTTGCCATGCTAATATAGGCTGCAAGTGTAAAAAATATTTCTTCGGATGGCGGTCTGACTCATGAGAAGCTCGGACGAGTTAAGCTGTTCTTTCGGTTTTCCTTGACTTACTCTAAAAATGCCCCATACGAAGAGGAAAGGCTTAGTAAGAACTCAACCGCCAACAATCCTTACCTCTTCCCCTTATACAGCTGAAGCTCGACCACTTCACATCGAGCCAAACACGTGAGACTGGCGTAATACTCCCTGCAGAGGATGTCGATGGAGGAGCACCGATGCCTCAAGGGCTGGAAACACCTCTCTCTTCGCCAGAACTCAACCCACCACCTTGTCCTGCTTGTGAGCGGAGTGAGCCGCAGGAACCGAAACTATTAGAAGGTGGTAACGGCGGTCCCTTGGTTGGCGGCGACTCACCTCGAGAAGCCGAGTTTACTAGCTTGGAACAGAAGGCTCCCCAGGTGGCCACATTACTAATATGGGAAGCTATTCAGGAGTTGACTCGGGTGACAAAGAAAACTGCTCAGGAAACGTCTTCAATAGTACGTAAACTTGACTTTCTAAACAATGCATTTGAAAAATTCAAGAACGAAACAACATTACAAATGACTCAAGTTCAGACTGATATAACAAAATTGAAAGCGTCGACTACAGCATTGACTAAAGATCTACTATAATAAAACTCACCCTCAACGTTCTGAGGACACTGACGTCAGTAAAGCCAAGCCCTGACTTCCTCCAAAAAGGTTCGAAGAATCGTGGTGGTGAAGCCACCAAAATCGCTCCGGGCCCCGCCCTCGAGGGCGGAGCAATGGCAGAACAATGAAGGGGTTGGCGTGCTTGTCTGACATTGCTGCCTGGATGTCTCAACGCCACCTGAAATTAAATATGTCCAAAACCGAGCTTCTCATTTTACCCCGCTCCCCCCGTTTTCTATTTCTGTTGATGGCTCTCTCATTCTCCCTGTCTCCTCAGCTCGAAACCTTGGGGTCATCTTTGACTCTTCTCTCTCCTTCTCTGCTCATATCCAGCAGACCGCCAAGACCTGTCGTTTCTTTCTTTACAACATTCGTAAAATCCGCCCCTTTCTTTCCGAGCACTCTACCAAAACCCTCATCCACACCCTTGTCACCTCTCGTTTAGACTACTGCAATCTGCTTCTTGCTGGCCTCCCACTTAGTCACCTCTCCCCTCTCCAGTCGGTTCAAAACTCTGCTGCCCGTCTCATCTTCCGCCAGGGTCGCTTTACTCATACTACCCCTCTCCTCAAGACCCTTCACTGGCTCCCTATCCGTTTTCGCATCCTGTTCAAACTTCTTCTACTAACCTATAAATGTATTCACTCTGCTGCTCCCCAGTATCTCTCCACACTCGTCCTTCCCTACACCCCTTCCCGTGCACTCCGCTCCATGGATAAATCCTTCTTATCTGTTCCCTTCTCCACTACTGCCAACTCCAGACTTCACGCCTTCTGTCTCAATGCACCCTACACCTGGAATAAACTTCCTGAGCCCCTACGTCTTGCCCCCATCCTTGGCCACCTTTAAATCTAGACTGAAAGCCCACCTCTTTAACATTGCTTTTGACCCGTAACCACTTGTAACCACTCGTCCCCACCTACCCTCCTCTCTTCCTTCCCATTCACATTAATTGATTTGATTACTTTATTTATTTTTTGTCTATTAGATTGTAAGCTCTTTGAGCAGGGACTGTCTTTCTTCTATGTTTGTGCAGCGCTGTGTATGCCTTGTAGCGCTATAGAAATGCTAAATAGTAGTAGTAGTTGGCAGAGAGGGAGGCAGGGAGGCGGGGGTGGGAAATCGCTCCGGGCCCCGCCCTCGCGTCAAACGTCATGACGTTGGGGGCGGAGCAATGGCAGAACAACCAAGGGGTTGGCCAGGGAAGGAGGGGGGGTGTTGGCGACGAAAACCTTGCTAGCGCCCGTTTCATTTGCTCTGAAACGGGCCTCTTTTACTAGTAATATAATAATAGCTAGGAAAATCGAACAAATGGAAAATCATAATAGAAGACTGAATTTTCAAACTTTTTAAGAAATACCTGGTAGAAGTTCTTCATTATTCATCCAATTTGATACCTCCAATTAATAACATTTATTATTTACTGATTTCTACGAAAATAACGGATGATAAGAAGGACACAGTGCCACTGACACGAGTTCATGAGAAACAAATGGAATACTAGATGTATCAGCACTCCTGGAACAATCATTATCTGACAAACTCCTGAAGTACAGTCTTAAGTTTCATTTATTTTTGAACAAGACTTGAATTCATTAATGAAAATTTACTTTAAGAATTCTTTGAATCTTTTTTGTGGGGCTAGGATCTGGATATATCCAGACATGACTAAAACAACTCAAGAAAAGCAAAAGCTGTTCCTAGCTCTAAGAGAGGAAACTAAGTCTATGGGAGCAAAGTTTCTCCTTGCATATCCATGCAAATATATTGTGTATTATATGAATAACAAGTACGTTTTCTTTGAACCTGACCAACAAATTCTTTTTGGATCAGAAAAAATTATCCAATTAGTATCTGCTGTTTAGTTGAGTTAATATAAATTAAAGTGTTAAAGACCAGGCCATTTTTCTTCTGAAAATATCTCCTCATTAATACTAGCCCCCATTTTCTTTATTTCTCTTTTTTTAGTGGTCTGAGAAAGAGCTAAATGTTACTACTTATTTATACCTGATTTTGTACTGGTTTTCTTTATTTTCTTTTTACTTTATATGTAGATATATTGAATTGTTTTAGCTCTGTTTTTCTGGACACAAGTTTAATTGCTTGTAAATATTGAAATTCAATAAATAAATAAATAAATAATATATTTCTTCGGTCTATGTTTGTATTTGTGTTTTCACTTGGCTGCCACTTGGCAGTACATTGTAAAAAGGTCATAGAAGTTCCTATTTGGTTGTTACCTTTATAAGAGAGTCACAGCCTAGGTACATTCCCCTTGGAAAATGTGCTAATCCCAATGAGACTCTAAAGCAGCCACCAGTGTCCCCTACCTAGGCTTGGGGCGCATTAGCAGTGCCTTGACTTTTCTAGGAATGTCTAGTTGCACCTTCTCTGCTGTGGGATGCTATGGCCGGCCTACCCTTCTGGCGCCTATTTTACAAAAGTCTGCTCCCCCAGACATCAAAACCTAGCTAAGCCTCTGAGGTTAACATCCAGTGTATTCATGGCGCCAGTACCCTGTATGCTCTCCATAGGGTGAGCATTAAGGGACCCACAGGGAGAGTAAGGGTGGCTGTAGTGGTACTGCCCAAGCTTCCCCATGATATTATACTAGGGAGAAATTGGCCCCCATTTGCGGGGTGCTTAGTAGGCAAGGAGACGCTGGTAACCACTCGGGCTGAAGCCCAGCAAGAAAAGGAAGAGGAGCGACAATTGGCCCAAATTTTCCCTTTTGATGAGGAGGTCATGGGGGTGCCAGGGAAGACAAGGAAGGAGAGAGGCCAAAAGAGAGCAGGGAAAAAGGAGAGGCGGGAGGCTTTTAGTCAGGTGCAAAGAGAGAGCTTTCTACCAGTAGAAGCAGAGGCTCTTAAGAAACAGTTTCCCCATTTCCTCCAGGAGCAGGCATTGGACTCCACATTAGAGTATGCCTGGGAAGGGGCATGCCAAGAAGGGGGTGCGGGTTCACCAGGGTTCAAAGTGGAAGAGGGGGTTTTGTATCGTAAGGCTCCAGCATGGGAGGCGAGGGGGGGTAAGAAGCAACTGGT
Organism: Microcaecilia unicolor; assembly: GCF_901765095.1. Classification (NCBI taxonomy): domain Eukaryota; kingdom Metazoa; phylum Chordata; class Amphibia; order Gymnophiona; family Siphonopidae; genus Microcaecilia; species Microcaecilia unicolor. Next base: position 431,130,506 of record NC_044032.1, read on the forward strand.
GGTACCTTGAGCGTTTAGACCTTTGTTGATTCGGTTGGCTCATGACCATCCCCTGGGAGGGCATAAGGGAACTTAGGCCACGCTGAAGTAGGTCCTGGACCGTTTTTACTGGCTGGGGGTTTATAAGGAGGTGGAAAGGTATTTCCGGTCCTGTCCTACTTGTCAGAAGGTGGCGGATCGCCCGCCTCCACACGCTTCCTTGAGTCCGCTGCCCAGAATAGCCCTACTCATAACTCATATGGCAATGGACATTATTGGTCCGGTCACCAAGTCATAAAGGGGGTACAGTTACCTCCTAGTGGTCATGGATATGGCTACCCGATTCTCGTGGGCCATGCCCCTATGGAACATCTCTGTCAAGGCAATTGCCACGTAGTCCGAATCTTCTCTGAGGTGGGATTCCCTAGGGAGATTCTAGCTGATAGGGGTTCAAATTTTATGTTGGACACATTACAGCAAGTTTTGGAAGCCTTCCAGATCAAACACATTCGTACCTCCGCCTACTATCCCCAGACTAATGGGATGGTTGAGCGATTCAATAGCACCCTTAAGGGAATGCTAAAGAAAGGCTTGGGTATGAAGCAGGAGGAGTGGGACCAGCTCTTACCCTTCGTGCTTTATGCCTGCTGAGAGATCGTCCAAGTCTCCCTGGGGGTGTCCCCCTTTGAACTAATGTTTGGGAGGAGGCCCAGGGGGATCCTGGACATCATGAAGGAGCGATGGGTTCCGCCAGAAACCCAGGATAAGCCCGTGGTGGCCTACCTCGAGGACCTACAGGGGAGGTTAGAGAGGTTGAAGAAATATTCCCTCGAAATGCTAAGACAAAGCCAGGAGCGGCAGAGGGAATATTATGACTCAGGGACTCGGTGGAGGGAATTTCAGGAAGGAGATAAAGTCCTGATACTGGTGTCGGAGGAACCCCATAAGTTCGATACGAGCTGGAGGGGGCCCTGGGTGGTAAAGAGGTGGTTAGGACCCCTCACATATGAAGTGGCCGGGGAAAGGTGCAAACCTTTTATGTGAACATAATGAAACCACAGATTGAAAGGGAGGGATTCCTGGTGGGTCCTGGGGAGGAATCAGAGGAAGAACTAGGACCCCAGATTGGTGAAATCTTTAAGCAGGACGTGCCCGGGGTTAACCCCCAATTGGACAGGGGACAGCAGCAGGAGATGCGGCTACTCTTGGAGGAGTTTGCTGATGTGTTGACTCCGTGCCCGGGACAGACCCATCTTTATCACCGTAGAGAGGAAGGTAGTCAGGCAGAGCCCTATAGGCTATCCCCGCTTAAAAGACAGGAGACAAAAAGGCAAGTACAAGAAATGCTGGAATTTGGGGTCATCAAAGAGTCCAATAGCCCCTGGTCCAGTCTGGTGGTGTTGGTTCCTAAGGCTGACGGGTCATGGAGGTTCTGTATTGACTTCCATCAGCTCAACACAATCTCACAGCTCGATGCCTATCCCATGCCCTGTATTGATGAGCTGTTGGATAGGCTCGGGCACACCCAGTTCCTCACCACTTTGGCCTTGACAAAGGGGTATTAGCAGATACCCCTTACACAGGAGGTCGGACCCATGACAGCCTTCAGTACCCCTCTAGGGCTCTACCAGTTCATCCGATTACCATTTGGGTTGAATTCCGCCACGGCCAGTTGCCAGCACTTGCTGGACGGGTATTAAGGCTACACCGAGATTATTCCGCGGCCTACATGGATGATGTGGTGATTCATAGTAGGGACTGGGGAACACATGAAGCACAGGTGCGGGCTGTCCTGAAGTCTTTCAGAAATGCCGGATTAACTTTGAATCCAAAAAAGTATCATTTTGCATAGCGTAGGGTAATTTACCTGGGGTATCAGGTAGGGCAGGGAGAGGTGCAGCCCCTCTTGGATAAGATTAAAAGTATCCGTGAACTCCCGCAGCCGGATACAAAGAAACATTTGCAAGGTTTCCTAGGGCTTATCGGGTACTACCGGCGGTTCATCCCTCATTTTTCCACCTTGTCCACTCCTCTTACCAATATGCTAAAGGGTACAAGTCCTAACCAGCTGAGGTGGGGGAAGGAGGAGGAACAGGCATTTAGCACTTTGCAACTAGCCTTATGCCAGGAGTCAGTATTAAAAGCCATGGTTTTTTCAAAATCTTTTATTCTGCAAACAGGCCTCAGGGGTAGGGCTGGGGGCGGTGTTGTCCCAGAAGCATCAGGGAGAAGAGCACCCAGTGCTGTACCTCAGCAGGAAGCTCCTACCGCATGAAGGCCATTATTCCACAATAGAGAGGGAGTGCCTGGCTATCAGGTGGGCGGTATAAGCTTGTCGAATCCACCTGGAGGGACGAGAATTTGTATTGGTAATGGACCACGCGCCTCTGAAATGGCTGGCCCAGATGAAGAATAGCAATGCCCGCTTGATGCGATGGTATCTGGCCTTACAGCCATTCATTCAGTGGAGCATCGTCCTGGAAGATTGTTGAGCAATGTGGATGCTCCGTCTAGGGTGGCAGAACCAAGCTCTCAGGTAGGAGAGCCACGGAGGGATAGTAACTTAAGGGGGGGGGGGTATGTGAGGAGGAGGCAAGCGATGAGAAAGCATTTATCCCTGGGAACAGGAGGAAAGGTAGAAACTACCAGTCCCTGCAGCCCTTTGGGGAAAGACACTAAAAGCCGGGACTACGATTCCCAGCAAGCACTGCAGAAGCTCTATCACAGAGTTCAGGACTCACATACCCAACGGCCCCCGGAGGAGGTTAAGGAGAAGTTCAGGGAGGGTAGTTTGAAATACCCGGCCTGGAAGTTCGGGGAATGAGAGTGGGAGTAACTCTAATTAGGAGGATGAAGTACAGGTGGGAAAAGGGTGGGGTGAGGAGTCCATGGAATGGAAAGGGGCAGAGGAACAACAGGAAAGGGGAGGAGAAAGAGGTGGAGAGCCCATGGATATTGCTGGGCTGGCCAAAGCCAAGGGAAAGGAACTGGGCCAGCAAGTAATAGCATGATGTGAGGGCTGGGCTCGGAGGGGGAGGAGGTTGTTACTCCAAGGAAGGAGGTGAGAGAGGGAGAGTTGGGGCTGGCTACCACAGGGTCAAAGCGGGCGGTTGTCAGGAGTTATGGCTGAGAGGTAAAGGGAGGGGACCCTGCTACTTCCCTGGCTCGTGGAGAAGGGCTGGAAAGGAGAAGTAAGGTGGTGGAGGCCATGTTTTGAACTGCAATGTTTGAACTACAGTGATTTGAACTGCAAGGGTTTTGAACTACTTTTTTTTTCTAACTGAAGGAGGTTTTGAACTACACTGCTTTGAATGGCAATGATCTGCGTTGCACTGTTTGAGCGGGAGGTTTGACTCCCTACATTTCATTTGAACTATTTTTGGGGGCTGGTGAAACGGCATTGCTTTTGAACTGCTGTCCTGGGGGAGAAAGGAGGGGGGAGGGGATTTCAGCTGTGGGTTTGTTTGTTTGTTTTTTTCTTTCTTTCCGGGCTCATTGTTTGGGAGCTGAGAAGTGAGAACTATTTCTGTTATTAACTGCTCTGTTCTGGCAACCTGTCGAAATGGGAGGGGAACTGCATGGAAGTAAAAACCTTGCACAGAGGATTACCATATCTCTGTTTTCTCTTTCTTCCCTATGTGTGGATTACAATGAGGGGAAGGGCCTAGGAGCCCGGTGGTCCTTTTCTCCATGGGGAGGAGGTCAAATGGGTATATGTTCCCGAAGAGGGGTGCTGGTGGCCTTATTGGAAGCGGGCTGAAATTCTGGACCAACGCTAACGGGTCCGGAGGGGCCAGAGGCCAAGGAGCCTTTTAACAATGTACAGACAAGAAAAAAATCTGGTACACAGGCTGAGTTAAAACCAATAAAACTTAATTATACTCTTCCAACTGCATCCCAATGGAGTCCCATTTCACACGAGGCTTCGTCAGGGAATTTCAGTGTGCTCTACAATGATAACTCCAATTATATCTATGTATCCTTCTCTTAAGATTTCCTTGAATTCAGATACAGTCTTTGTCTACACCACCTCCACCGGGAGGTCGTTCCACCTATCCACCACCCTTTCCATAAATAAGTATTTCCTTAGATTATTCCTAAGTCTATCCCCTTTTAACTATCTTATGGCCTCTTATTCCACATTCCTATCAATTGAAAAAATGCACAGGAGATATTTAAATAATGTTTCTATCATATCTCCTGGAGCAGACAATCTTGCGAAATACTTCAAAGAGAAAATCGTACAACTGCGACTTAAAATACCTGTCAGTACCATCGACTACGCCGAACTCCTTGATTGCCTAGATCCAGACCCTGGTGTACAACCAGCAGACAGAACATGGACCAACTTCGAGACATTATCTGAGGATATCATCTCCCAAACGCTCAAAAGATTTGCCAAATCTCATTGCAAATTAGACATATGCCCTAACAACCTTATGGCATCTGCCCCTCAACAATTTATGACAGACCTAACGAATCACTTGAACTATATGTTACAAAATGGACTCTTCCCGAAGGAGAAAGGAAACATTCTACTCACCCCAATACCCAAAGATGCAAAGAAAAGTGCTAGTGAATTAACCAATTACAGGCCAGTAGCATCCATTCCCTTAATAACCAAACTAACGGAAGGGATGGTGACCAAACAACTCACAAACTATTTAAACAAATTCTCAATACTACACGACTCCCAGTCAGGATTTCGATCTAACCACAGTACTGAAACAGTACTAATTACTCTCATGACTAAATTCAAACAAATGATTGCAACTGGCAAGAATATACTACTTTTACAATTTGACATGTCTAGCGCCTTCGACATGGTTGATCATGGAATACTACTACACATCCTCGAGTACTTCGGAATTGGAGGCAACGTTCTCAATTGGTTCAAGGGGTTCCTAACCACACGATCATACCAAGTAACATCTAAATCGACTATATCAGCCAAATGGATACCTGAATGCGGAGTTCCACAGGGATCCCCCCTCTCACCGACTCTATTCAACTTAATGATGATACCCTTGGCCAAAATACTATCAAACCATAACCTCAACCCATACATATACGCAGATGACCTAACGATCTACATCCCATTTAAACAAGATCTAACGGAAATTTCCAATGACATCAACCAAAGTCTACAGATCATGCATTCATGGGCGGACGCATTTCAGCTGAAACTCAATGCAGAAAAAACCCAATGCCTAATACTTACCTCTCAACATAACACGAACAAATTCACCACCATTAACACACCAAAATTGAATCTTCCAATTTCGGACACCCTAAAAATTCTTGGAGTTATTATTGATCGACACTTAACACTTGAAAGCCACGCGAAAAACACAACCAAGAAGATGTTCCACTCAACGTGGAAATTAAAAAGAGTAAGACCTTTCTTCCTGAGGACAGTCTTCCGTAACCTAGTACAATCAATGGTACTCAGTCATCTAGACTACTACAATGCACTCTACGCTCAGCTAGGCTCATATTCAGTAAAACAAAATATGAAAGTGCCAAACCCTTACGAGAAAAGCTACACTGGCTCTTATAACTGGTTGGAAGAACACTTACCCTGGTGGCCGGGGGTTGGATGGGGTAGGCGGGGAGGGGAATGTTAAATGTGGGTACTGGGGGCGATTACTGCTGTATTAATACTATATTGTTTGGAATATTAAGGGGGGGGAGATAACAGATAAAGTTTGATGACTGACATTAATGTTCTGTTATAGGGGAACAAATCTTGATGTTTGACTTTATGCACATTTCACTTGTTGGAGATGTTTGTCTGTTTTGTCATCAATAAAAATTGTTGAAACATAAAATATGCTCACTAGTTCATAAAATCATTCACGGAGATGCCCCAGCCTACATGTCAAACCTGACTGACTTACCACCCAGGAATGCTAAAAAATCATCACGCACATTCCTTAATCTTCACTTCCCCAATTGCAAAGGTCTAAAATACAAACTAACGCATGCGGCAACCTTTTCCTACCTGAGCACACAATTCTGGAACACGCTGCCGCGCAATGTAAAAGCGATCTATTAACTAACTTCCGTAGACTGCTGAAAACCTCTCTCTTTAATAAGGCATACCACAAAGATCAACAAATGTGAACTCCTCCACATATATCCAGAATTGTCTTACAATACATTGTGAATGGTGGAAATATATAAGAAAATAGACATGTAGTATTAACAGAAGGATCTTGGGTAACATGATAATAATAAAACATGATATTAGTATAACAAGCAAAAATTATAAGCCACATTGAGCCTGCAAAGAGGTGGGAAAATGTAGGATACAAATGCAAGCAATAAATAAATCTCACCTCTCCTGTCTTTCTTCCAAAATATATAGATTGAGGTCTATAAGTCTATCCCCATTCACTTTATGACTGAGACAACTGACTATTTTAGTAGCCACCCTCTGGAGCAACTCCAGCCTGTTTATATCTTTATGAAGGTACAATCGCAAGAATTGTACACAGTATTCTAAATGGGGCCTAACCAGAGACTTATACAGAAGCACTATCACCTTCTTTTAAATAAAGGCCAATCCAGATCACAAATACCTGGCAAGATCCCAAAAAAGTACAAAAGTTTCTATACTGCTTATCCCAGAAATAGTGGATTTTCCCCCAAGTCCATTTAATAATGGTCTATGGACTTTTCCTTTAGGAAGCCGTCCAAACCTTTTTTAAACTCCACTAAGCTAACTGACTTTACCACATTCTCTGGCAACGAATTCCAAAGTTTAATTACAAGTTGAGTGAAGAAATTATTTCTCTGATTCGTTTTCAATTTACTACATTGTAGCTTCATTGCATGCCCCCTAGTCCTAGTATTTTTGGAAAGCGTAAACAGGCGCTACCATCAGCACCTCCATATCTGCCACATGAACAGCTAATTCTATCACTGCATTTGGCCACCAAGATGACTTTAGCTAGAGCCTGGAAAGATCAAATGGGTCCAAAATTTGCATCTTGGCAACAAATTTGTACTGAATTATGGAAGTATGAGAAAATGAAAGCAACATTGAAAGGCTGTAAGGCCAAGTTTGATGCAAAATGGGCTGGAGTGCCATACTGACCATATTAAGACCATAAGGACTTGAGTTAAAGATATTGACTTTGCTCTTGATTAATCCTGCCATGGATCTGTTCTCTTTTTCATTATAGCTGGCAATCAAAAGAAATAAAACATGGAAAAGAAAATAAGATGATACCTTTTTATTGGACATAACTTGATTAGCTTTCGAAGGTTGCCCTTCTTCGTCAGATCGAAAATAAGCAAATGTTGGTAGATGACAGTATATATAAGTGAAGCACCAAAGCATTTCAGTGAGAGTCTAACAGGATGGGGGTGGGTAGGTTAGAGACAGAGAGATATGCATGGAGCAAAGCAGTACAATTTTACAGTTTATAATGGGCTAGATGGGGGTGGGTAGGTTAGAGACAGAGAGATATGCATGGAGACAGGATGGTGTCAAAGCAGTACAATTTTACGGTTTATAATGGGCTAGAAAACCCAGATCTTTGTTAAGTCCTGTCTGGTGGGTGTCAAAATATTTAATCATTCTGACTTCAAAGGTCTTACGTTCCTATATTGTTTTAAAGTTCCCTTTTAGGATTCTTACCATGAAATCACTGGTACAGTGTTCTGGTTTTGTAAAGTGGAGGAGTGGCCTAGTGGTTAGGGTGGTGGACTTTGGTCCTGGGGAACTGAGGAACTGAGTTTGATTCCCACTTCAGGCACAGGCAGCTCCTTGTGACTCTGGGCAAGTCACTTAACCCTCCATTGCCCCAAGTAAGCCGCATTGAGCCTGCCATGAGTGGGAAAGCGCAGGGTACAAATGTAACAAAAATAAAAAAATAAAATAAAGTGCTACTCCACTGGCATGACATCTTTATTGGTACTAGCATTTTTCATATGGTATCTATGCAAATTAAATCTCTTCTTTAGCATCTGACTTGTTTCTCCAATGTAGCAACCTTTGTTGCATTTTTTACACTGAATGATATATACCACATTGGAAGATGAGCACGTGAAAGATTCCTTAATGTTGAATATTTTTCCTTTGTGAATGACCGTGGGGTCCTGTGAAATATTTTGGCATAGTTTGCAGCTGGATATATTGCAAGGATGTGTGCCATTCTTTTCTTTTTGAGTCTGTGTTGGGAGCTTACTTCTAATTAGCTTGTGTTTTAAGTTGGGTGGCTGTCGGAAGGCCAGCACTAGTGGGGATGGGAATATCTCTTTCAGTAATTCATCCTCCTGGAGTAGAAGCTGCAGATCTTTTATGATTTTTCTTAATTTTTCCAGCTCTGGAATGTATGTCACTATAAGGGGGAATCTATCTGTGGCTTTTTTTTCTTTGTACTGTAGCAGATTTTCCCTGGGTGTTTTGAGGGAGGAAGCAATATTCTTGGAGATTATTTTGGGGGTTGTAGCCTTTCAATGCAGTCAGGATTTCAAGGTGTCTGTCTCTGTCACCTGGATCAGAGCAGATACGGTGGTATCTTGTGGCTTGGCTGTAAATAATGGATCTTTTTGTATGTGAAGGTTGGAAGCTGGAGTTGTGGAGGTAGCTGCATTTGTCTGTGGGTTTCTTGTATATGGATGTTTGTATATAGCCATTGCTGATCGAGACTGTGGTGTCCAAAAAATTGACTTTAGGATGGTATGTATTGAAGGAATTGTAAAATTGTTTCAGAGTTTCTTCCCCCTCAGTCCAAATCATAAAAATGTCATCAATGTACCGGTAGTATTTTAGGGGGTTGGTCTGGTATTTATTTATTGTGAACATTTATATCCCACATAATCCCACCAAGGCAGGCTCTATGTGACTTACAACGTTGGAGGAAGAGTACAATACTATAAGTCAAATGCAAGATGGAGTAGAGAGTAGAGGAGGGGAAGAGAGGGGGTCAACAGGGGAGAGGAATGAGGGAATGCAGGGGATCAGGCAGGAGTGGAGTAAGAATGAGTACACAGGTAAGTCTTTAGAGATTTCTTGAATAGGCTGTGTTCGGCTGTCTCTTTTAACGGTGATGGTAGAGCGTTCCAGAAACAGAAGCATGTGTTGCTGAACGATGAGGCAAAGAGCAGCTTATATCTCAAGTTCCTGCAGTTAGGAAAGTGGAGAGTCAAATAGGTGCGGGGGGACCATAAAGAGGTTGGCATATTGGGGTGCTGTCCTTGTGCCCATCGCAGTGCCCACTATTTGTAGATAGATATCATTGTTAAAGCGGAAATAGTTGTGAGTTAAAATAAATTTGATTAGTTTTGTAATGGTTTCTGGTGAACACATTATGCAAAGGAACCGTGGATGACTCCTTAGGTGGCGAAGGATAGTCCAGGACATCGAGCATCTCAGTCCTGGGCTCATCCTCAGTTACCACAGGGAAGGGAATGCCCACAGACACTTCTCGAACAAAGGAGGAGAAGGACAGACTCTCCGGCGGAGAAAGCTTCCTCTCAGGTGAAGGAGTGGGATCGGAAGGAAGGCCACAAGACTCCTCGGAAGAGAAATATCTTGGGTCTTCCCCTTCATCCCAGGAGGCATCTTCCTCGGTATCGGACAAGAGTTCACGAACTACAGTCCGAAACCGGGCCCGTCTTGACGCCAAGGAACCATGTCCTCGATGGCGATGTCAACTCCCATGCAGGCGGCGATAAAGCTCCCTCCATCGACGGGGAGTCGACCTGGGTGGCCACCGAGGCCGATGCCGCAAGCGGAACCAGCGTCGGGGACCTCACCAAAGGCACGGAGCCAGCCGCCGCTTCCATTGACGGTACTGAGGGCGCAGGCACCCCCGGTACCGGAACAGACTGATGCAGCAGCCCCTCCAAGAGACCCGGGAGAATGGCTCGGATGCTCTCCTCCAGAGTCGCTGTCGAGGAAGGCTGTGGGGCCGGTACCGGAGTCGAAGTTAGAATCTGCGAAGGCCTGGGAGGTGGTACCGGCGCACCGACACCTCTTGTATGGAGGGTGAGTGCTCCTCCCGGCGTTGGCGCTTTCCGGTTGCCGAATCCCTCGATGCCTCAGAGCTCCTGGTACCGTGCCTCAAGGGAGACCGATGCTTCTTTGCCTTTGCTCAAAGCACGTCACCGGAACTCCTTGGTACTGACGAACAGGACGTGGAATCCACACGCCACCTTGGTGTCGTGTCCGACATCGGTTGGTTCCGGTGGGCCTGCACAGCAGGAGCCATCAAGACAGGTAGAGACCCACTCAACGGCTCACTACTCCCAGCTACAGGTGAAGTTCGGACAGCCATTACCTGCGCTCCTGATGTCGATGCCATCCCTGGTGCCGATATCGATGCCGCCGACTTCGGTACCAAAGTCGACGTTCAGGAATCAGTCGGAGCTCCGAAAAGACGGTCCCGAAGAGCTCTTCTCGACGCCTGTGTCTGCTTTTTCAAGCTAAGACACAACTTGCAAGCGTCTGGGCGATGGTCGGGCCCAAGGAACTAGATGCACCAGGAGTGCGGGTCAGTACTCGAGATCAACCGCTGGCAACGAGCACACTTCTTGAAGCCGCTGGGAGGCTTCGATGACATCAGCGGAAAAGTCGCGGCAGCGAAGTCAAACGGCTCGATTGTGCAAACTGAGGCACAAAAAAGGAGTACCGCAGACGTGCGGCCCAAAAAGGCCACAACGGAAACGAAAGGAAACTTACAAGGACAAAAACTAAGGAAAAAAGAGGTGTTTTTTAAAAAAAAATTTTAACACTGGAAAAAGAAAAAAAACAAACAAAGGCAACATAAAACAAGAAAAAAGCGGCAAAAAGCAAGCGAAAAGTGCCTAAGTTTTCCTGGGACCTGAGGGAAAGAGACTGACAAGCAGCCACTCTCCACCGCGGAAAAGAAAAAACTGAGGTGGGAACGGACACGCGGGCGGGAAGATGGCCGCGCATGCACAGTGCGTCCGCCCCTCGCCCTACAGGCTGTCGCAAAGCTTGTTAAGATTTTGCTGGAAAATCTTCCGTTCCTGGGGCCGCTGTGGACGCCGACCTACTTGTGAGAACAAGCAGCCTGCTTGTCCTCGGAGAAAAAAGAACTATATAGAGCCCTGTTTCTTACGGTTTCCTGCAAGTAACCAGGAACAGTACTCCATAATTCCCACTCTCCCACTAATATATACAAAGGGTTCTAAAGAGGAGCATATCAAAGGAAAGGAAGAAAAAATTAATTATGTAACCCCCTTTGGCCCATAAAGACAAGTGATCCAGAATCAAGTTCCACGCCCTCCCTCGTAGATATTGAATATAACATTCCCAAATTGACAAGAAATTCTTCTCTCTCTCTCTCTTCCCAACTGGTCCTAGCCTCTTGGAGCTCTAACATCAATAAGCTATGCAGGTCGTTGCACCAATGACACAAAGTAGGTGGTGTCGGTCGAGTTCAACACTGCAAAATTGCCTTAAGGCCTACAACACTGACTTTCTGAAAGAACCTGGATCTGGAAGTATTTTTTAACATTTCTTTTGTTAAGTAAGAGATATGTGAACTTGGATAGCCTGATAGCTTATGATAATTTAATTTACATTTAGAATGCTATCATTCAACGGTGTAAACTGGCAAGCAGAACAAGCTGGTCTGCTATAGATTACTCCAGAGAAACCACATGATAGCAGAAGGCGAAATTATGACTTGCCTGATAATTTTCTTTCCTTTAGGCACAGCAGATGAATCCAGAGACTTCTGGGCTGTGACCATCAACTAGCAGATGGAAATAGAGAGCACTGAATGCTGTCTTATAGGACAGTAAGCTCCTTGGTTAGTCAGTATTTCTCATAACAAGCAGAAGAAATAAAAATACATAATATATCCCCTTCCTCACAGAAGAGAAGCATGAATAGTAGAAAACAGCAAAAACTTGTAACACCAAAATGAGCCATTACCATAAACAGAGAAATGAACAAACCATGAGCACTGAAGAGGGATGGACTTCTGGATTTATCTGCTGTGGTTAAAGGAAAGAAAATTATCAGGTAAGTCATAATTTCTCCATCCTTAGCACCTGCAGCAAATGAATCCAGAGACTTGTGGGATGTAGCAAAGCAGTCCTCATGTAGGGTAGGAATCCGAAACTCCCCCACAGTCTGCTCAAGTCACAACATCCAGATGATAATGCTTGGAAAAAGTATATAGTAAGGACTGTAGAGAACTTGGGGGGAGGGGGGGCTCTGACCCCTGTTTGTATTTTCAGAGCACCCTCTGGATAATGAAACAAGGATTACCTTCCCCCCTAATTATTCTGTGTGCTGTTTTCAATCCTTGCTAACTAGATCAGGCTGCAGGGTGGCCTTGTGGAAGGACAGCCATGTGACCCACACTCCTCCTGACTACACTGGAGCCAAAAACATGTTTACACATTTAGCATGATTTGCTGGGAAAGCGATGGGAGACGGGGAAGTGGACCCTTCGCTGACACAGATGTGTGTGGGTGTGGAGGTGGTTATAGAACCTTGCTTAAGATCATGGGCAGGGAGGTGCGTCATGAGAATGGAAAAAAAAACCCTGTTTTTTCTGTATTTTTGCTGACCAATGTTAAGGTCTAGGGCAAGATACTGTACAAGACATCTTAAGAATTTATTGACTGTGAACTTTGTTACAAGCTTTTAGTAGATAAGTACATGAATATAGAATGATCCAATGTAATTAAGATAACGTTAATGGATATTTAGATTTTACATTAATCTTTGGGCCAGATTTCCTATGTTTTATACAGTTTGAAATAACATTATAATTAGATAGTGAAAAGGGGACATTGGAACAGTCTGCTAGCTCAACCACAAGGTCAGCTGGTACAACAAAAATAACTTAGTTACAGTTTGGATGTGTGATACAAAAAACTGCTGAAGTAGAATTAGGAGGGGGGGCATTGAATTTGTGGCAAAGGTATGGTGGGAGAGAAGTTTCTAGTAGTTGGGTGACATAAGCATATGTGATTAGATGATTGGTTAGTGGGATGTGCTAAGATGGTAATTAGTTTCTAGATCAGTGATGGGCAACCTTTTGAGCTTGGTGTGTCAAAATTCGCCAAAAAACCGAGCATAACTCGGGTGGTGTGTCACTTCGAGAAAAAAAACCATAATTTCGCGATATTTATAGTTTAAATAACAAAAATGTATAATTGTAATATATAACTGTATTTAATAAACCAAAACCTAATTATTTAACTTACCTGCTTAGTGACTTCTTTGTTCATCTGTCAGTCGGTTTCTTTTGTTGGTCTTGATATTATTTAACTTGTGTGGGGTGCCGTGAACTAAGATAAGTGAGGGGGAGGGGGAATTCTTTAACTAATCTGCCTATTAGTGACTTTTTTGTTGCTGAATTTCATTGGCTAAATGTTCAATTGAAGGTTGGTATTTTGTACACTTCAAGCCCAAGCAAGCGCTACTAACTTCATCTTTCAATCTGTTTCTTTTGTTGGTTTTGATATTATTTAACGCTGAGAATAAGGTTTCACAAAAGTACGTAGAGGGAAAAATTGTGAGTAAAGCCATTGCTATATTTTTCAGGGTGCTAAAAGTGTCTGGTAATCGGATCCAGGCACTCCAAATTTCCTGGTAACTCAGATATTCTCTTAATAATTGCATCTTTATTCTGCATATCGTGAAATAGAACTGGTGCACATCTTAGGAGAGTTTCTTTAATAAATCCTCCCTCACTGAATGCTTTTCCATGCTGAGCTATGAAGTGAGCAATGCTCAAACTTGCAGATGTTAAATTTGTAGAACCTTTTACAAATGTAAGGATGGAATTAGATTGGCTCTTATAAAAGTGTAGCTGCCTGGAAATGTATTCCTTCCTTTCATCCTCACTTTTTTTCAAGAGCTAGGAATGATTAGTTTCAAAATGTCTATTTATATTCCACGTTCTGCTTACTACCGTTTCAGTACATAGAACGCAAAATGATCTGCCATTTTTTTCTATAATGCCATACATCTCGGTCCATGTCTCTTGAAAGGGTCAGCTACTGCTACTACCACTTCCTTTACTTAACCTTGGTTTTTTATTTTTTGGGTTCTCCATCAGGGGGGCAGTGACAGAAGATAGAATTATAGATAGCCTGTTAGCCCGGCAGGCAATTAGGGGTTAACTAGCCTAACTGACCACCTTATGTAAATTAAGATGGCTGCCGCTATTTCTAATGGCGGGAAACGGCACCCATAGCACATGCCCTCGCCTCTCCCAGCCTCCCCCTCACCTATCTCAGTAATGATGGTCAATTAGAAATCCACGACACCCCAGAACAGTAGATTGGATGATGGTTGCTGTGGTTATGTGGTTGCTGGTAATGGCGATCACAGGGCCCTCAGAGATGCGTCCCCCATGGCATTCCGCTGCTCTCTGCTCCGCCGGCCGGAAGTGAGGTCAAACGGCCGTGCAGGAGCCGGGGCAGAGGGAGCAGCAGGGAGGGAACAAGCGGAGGACTCGGAGGGAGCCAATAGGAGCGCACACGGGTAAACATGCACCGGGGGGGGGGAAGGTCGCGCTGCACCTTGGGGGGGGCGCATCGACGATCCGCCCGGGTGTCAGCAAGGAACGCCGCTGCTTCTATGTATGCGGCCACATGCGGCCGCGTGTCATCGAAAATGGCTACGCGTGTCAGTACTGACACGCGTGTCATAGGTTCGCCATCAGGGATCTAGATTATTGTATAATATGTATTGTATAAATATGAGTTGCAGACTAGGGTTCGGGGGGCTTCTTTGTTCTGAAGGCAGTGAACTGGCTTGGAGACAAGGGGGGGTCTCTCTAATAATTTATTTTCTGTATTTCATACTTGCTGTAGCCTTTGTTTGAGCCACTGTTTACTTGTTTTCAGAATAAACTTTTCTTTTTATTTCACTTCTAAGTATTATTTGTCTTATTAGTGTGTTATGACTGGGGAAGTGTGAGCCCTTTTGCCCCGACTGAGCACGGCGAGATGGAGTGCCACCACACTCGGTCAGACTGCCAGACAACCCCAAGCTTCACCTGGGAGACGACCACCGTTCCCTGAGAGTTGAGCCCTCAGGTGCAGGCGGCTACCAGGACTTCTGGAACCGGGGGGTTGCACAACCCCAAGCTTCACCTGGGAGACGACCACCGTTCCCTGAGAGTTGAGCCCTCAGGTGCAGGCGGCCACCAGGACTTCTGGAACTGGAGAGTTGCACAACCGCTGACCAGGCAAGCAAGCAGAGCAGACACAGTACAAGAGCCAGAAAATCCGTAGGGCAAAGAGTAGTCAAAAACAGTCCAAGGTCAAGGCAGGCAGCAAAATAAGCGAGGTCCAGGAAACAAGCCGAGGTCTGGAACACTGGAACGCTGGATCTGAAGACAAGGAGCACCGGCGTGAATCTCAAACACAATTGAGGCCGAAGCAACGAAGGACTGGAGGCAGGGCTTTAAATAGTGTAGGAATCAGTCTCAAGCATGTGCAGCTGATCCAAGATAGAGTGGAGGAGTGGCCTAGTCCTTTGGTCCTGGGGAACTGAGTTCGATTCCCGGCACAGGCAGCTCCTTGTGACTCTGGGCAAGTCACTTAACCCTCCATTGCTCCATGTAAGCCGCATTGAGCCTGCCATGAGTGGGAAAGTGTGGGGTACAAATGTAACAAAAAAAACAAAACAAAAAAAAAAGATGGCTGCCCCCATCAGCAGAGAAGCACAAAGCCCAAGTATGGGCTTCCTTCCTGCAGCCGGCCATCCCCAAGATGGCCGCCATAAGCTGACATGCCCATCCCAAGATGGCCGACCTAGCCTGGAGAACCACCACCAAAATAGCCGGATATCTCTGCCGCACCGTGCCTCGCCGGCGACTCGGCCGCGCAGGCCTGGAACCAGGTGAGGAACGTAACATGGTGTAAGAAACAAAAAACCCAGGGACGTGAAGTCAGTTGGGGTAGGCTAACGGAGGATGATTGTCTAATATGTGATAATCATAAACAGACCCCCATAGGACCAAGTAGCTGCTTTACATATACCTTCGAGGGAAAAAAATTTGTGACTCCACCCAAGAAGTCATTAGGGTCCTAGCAGAATGTGCTCAAAGAGAAGCCGTCAGCTTCTCACCGGAAAGAAAGTACGCAGAGGCAATAGCCTCCTTAATTGTTACGTCTGTGCTTTCCTCGCCCTCTGGTGGCCAGAATGGGTGCTGCTATGGACCATCACCCGTTCCAGATTTCTGCTCAATCCGGTCCGGATCTTCCAGGCTGCCAGGTTTGCTTGTGTTGTTTGAGCCTGCACAGCACCCATAGCTGCCTGGTGATTGCAGCAGCTGAGTTCCAGGTGCTGCTGGGCTTATTAGCCATTTTGTTACTCTCAGCCCTTGCCTTTGCATCGTCTTAGGCCCTGGTACGTGGGTGCTTGTGCACTTCTGCCTGAGAGACTTTGTCTGGACCTGATTCTGAGTTTGCTGGTTTCTTGCCTTTTGAACCTTGCCTGATCCTGGACTTTGCTTTGCTTGCCGCCTGCCTTTTGACCCTTTGCCTGGACCTGGACTTTGCTTTGCTTGCCACCTGCCTTTTGAACCTTTGCCTGGACCTGGACTTTGCTTGCCGCCTACCTTTTGAACCTTTACCTGGACTTTGCTTGCCGCCTGCCTTTTGAACCTTTGCCTGGACCTGGATTTTGCTTTGCTTGCTGCCTGCCTTTTGACCCTTTGTCCTGGACTTTGCTTTGCTTGCCGCCTACCTTTTGAACCTTTGCCTGAACCTGTCTTCTGCTTGCTGGCTGACTGCCTAGAGACCTAGCCTGGATTTGCCGGTACACCTGTTCTGCCTTGCTTCTGGTGTGGGGTGGTTTTGCCTGCTACTGCCGCTCCTCGGCAGTGGTCCAAGGGCTCACAAACCCAGTTCCTGTTTGGTAAACGTGACAGAATGCAAAGGCCATGAGCTCAGCAGGATCACCCTATCTGCTAGGCTTCCGGCCTAGAATTTCTGCCCTTGTTTCCCTGGTGAAGTTCGGTCCTGGCTCTATTATTGTTCCTGATCTTTTCATGACTCTGGAGGAATATCGTGGGAAACTTTGGCTGATCCACTCACGAAGAAACTGCCTGAAGCTTCAGCAGAGAGGAAGCGTATCAGGCAGCTTGGGCTCGTGGAAAACCCTGTGTCGGCCATTGATCCTAGGACCCCGCTTTGGAAATATCACCACCTACTTCTCTTTGACCCCGCTCTGCGGGATACTCGAGAAGCTGCCATCAAAAGAAAGTGTCTTGCGAATCCCAAGGTCCAGGCGTACAATCAGTCCATCCTGGGGGACGCTCTCAGCCGAATTGCTCCGGAGTTCAAGCCAAGTTCCAGCCCCGGCCAAGCCACTGAGTTCATGCTGAGTTCCAGTTCCAGGCAAGCCCTGAGTCCTGTTCAAGTGGCACTCCCACTCAAGCCTCGGAGTCCAGTCCACGGGACGCTTCTAACCGAGCCTCCAATCCCAGGTCAAGTGGCGCTCCCACTCAAGCCTCGGAGTCCAGTCCGAATGACGCTTCTGACCGAGCCTCCAATTCCAGTTCGGGTGGCGCTTCGAACAGAGCCTCCAATCCTCGGTCAAGTGATGCTTCCACTCAAGCCTCGGAGTCCAGTCCGAGTCGCACTTCGAACCGAGCCTCCGATGCCAGTCCAAGTGATGCTTCCAGTCAAGCCTCTGAGTCCAGTTCGAATGGCGCTTCTAACTGAGCCTTTGATTCCCGTTCAAGTGGCACTCCTAGCCTAGCCTTTGCTGAGTTCGAGTTCCAGCCCAGATGATGCTGAGTTCACTCCAGGTGCGAGTTCCAGCCAAGATGAGACTGAGCCTGTCCTGAGTTCCAGCCAAGATGTTCCTGAGTCTGCACTGAGTTCCAGCCAAGTGCCTGAGAAGGCTCTGAGTTCCAGCCAAGCGTCGGAGTCTGCTCTGAGTTCCGGTCAAGCTTCTGAGCCTGCCCGGAGTTCCAGCCAAGATGTGCCTGAGCCTGCTCTGAGTTCCTGCCCGGTGCCTGAGTCTGTTTTGAGTTCCAGGCCAGAGGATGCTGAGTCCGCTCTGAGTTTGAGTTCCAGCCAAGCTGTGTCTGAGTCTGCTTCGAGGTCTAGTCCTGAGAGCGGTCCGAGGGCCGGCGCTGATGCCTGTCCGGATGCCAGTCTTGACTCTGGTTCAAGCTCCAGCCAAGCTATCCCTGGTCATGTTTTGAGGCTCCTCCGTAGATTCCATCATTGCTACCCATGGAGACCTGAATTCCCCGTGGAGGTAGGGGGGGCCTTGAGGAGGGGGTACTGTTACGTCTGTGCTTTCCTCGCCCTCTGGTGGCCAGAATGGGTGCTGCTATGGACCATCACCCGTTCCAGATTTCTGCTCAGTCCGGTCTGGATCTTCCAGGCTGCCAGGTTTGCTTGTGTTGTTTGAGCCTGCACAGCACCCGTAGCTGCTTGGTGATTGCAGCAGTGACTTCCAGGTGCTGCTGGGCTTATTAGCCATTTTGTTACTCTCAGCCCTTGCCTTTGCATCGTCTTAGGCCCTGGTACGTGGGTGCTTGTGCACTTCTGCCTGAGAGGCTTTGTCTGGACCTGATTCTGCGTTTGCTGGTTTCCTGCCTTTTGAAACCATTTCAAAGCCCTGCCCGTCTCTAGCCTTTCCTCCCTTCGTGAGTTCGTTCCCACAGAGTCCCGCCTTCTGACGTTATTTCCTCGAGGGCAGGACTCTGAGGGAACGAACTCACGAAGGGAGGGAAGGCTAGAGATGGGAGGGCTTTGAAATGACGCAGCCGCTGGGACGGAGGTAAATTAAAAAAAGACTTAAACCAAGCAGGGTGGCAAAAAGAAAAAGGGGGATGTTGGGGGAAGAAGAGGGTGGGCAGGTGGCCATAAATGGGAGGGAGATGGGGGCAAAGGAGAATCGCTGGACAGGGGCAGGGTGGGAGAAGAGAGAAAGGAGAACTGGGGGGGGGGGGGCGCCAACTGATAGCCTGCAGGGGGGCGCCAGAGACCCTAGGACCGGCCCTGTCCCTTGCTGTTCCAACTGTAACCGAAATTCAAATATACAGCAGAGGTAGTGCAAACCAGAGTTACCCCCATAGCAAGCTCACATCGAGCTGGTGTGTATTGGCCTGCATAGCTGGTGAATGTTGCAGGATGCTAGGCAAGCACCAGTTTTGCCTTGTTCTTAAGCTGAGCAGCTCACCTAGTACGTGTATTGCGAGCTCTCTCAAGCCACCCATTTGACTGAAATGACAAAAGTGGGGTCCTATTTGGGCAAGAGAGTCCACTACCAAACTCTGGCCAAAGCTATTTACGTTCCTGTACCCGCGCTGCCGAACACTTCTGGCTGAAATCCCGTACCCTTGCTGACTTCGTTCATTTCAAATTCATGCTGACCTCCTTCCGATCTGCCCTTTCACTTGCCAAACAGAACTACTACATCCAGCTGACCAACTCTCTTGGCTCTAACCCTCGCCTTCTCTTTGCCACGCTGAACTCCCTCCTTAAAGTGCCTTCGCCCCCTACTCCCCCTTCGCTTTCTCCTCAGACTCTGGCCGAGTACTTTCATGACAAGGTTCATAAGATTAACCTTGAATTCTCTATCAAACCACCGCCACCCTCCCCTCCCCTACCCTAGTCCATTCCCCCAACCCTCCAACCCCTCCCTCCTTTTCCACCTTCTCTGATGTCACTGATGAGGAAACTGCACATCTTCTTTCCTCGTCCTGTGATATCCCCCTTCTCACTCAGGGTGACCTGCTTCTCAATATGCAGATCATATGCAAATTAGTGTGCTACCGCTTCTCGCTCAGGGTGACCTGGTTCCCACTAAGCAAATTAAACAGGTCTCACCAACTGCATATTTCTCAGGCAACTCTTTATTCCAGCCCCTGGGCACACTTCTTCTAGCTTAATACTTTATACTTTCATAGATCTTCACACTGAGCCTCCCCACACAGATACATGGGCTCAGTACTACACCAATACTTTGGGGACTCTCAACCCCAGGCTTTGCAGCCTGCTTCTCAGTACTTTGGACACACAGTCCCCCCTTTGAACACACAGTTCCGGACACACAGTCTTTTCTTCTTTGGACACACAGTCCCTCCACTGAACACACAGTTCCTATAAGTACTGAGGACACACAGTCAAACACTAATACTTTAGGGACTTCTTACCCAAGGATTTTCAGCCTGCTGATCTCCTTTGGACACCCAGTCCACCCCCAAGTCCATAGGGTTAGCCAGTATCTTTCAGGGGCTCTCTCTTCTCCTGCTGCTAGCTCACCTCCCTTCCTTTCACAACTCAGGTGGGGTATAAAGTGGTTAATTAGCTACACAGGACCCAGCCCATAACCGCCTGCACCTGTGGACCTCCCAGGGCTCTCCCGGTCCTAGCGACCTCCACCTTCTTCTAGCGCCCTCTAGTGGCCTACACCGTATAGGACACCCTCTTACTTATCACAGTCCAAACATACCACCTGCCCCTCTGATCCCATTCCCACTCACCTACTTAACACTATCTCCCCCACTGTCATCCCTTTTATCCGTCATATCCTCAATCTTTCGCTTTCCACTGCGATTGTTCCTGATGCCTTCAAACATGCCGTAGTCACACCGCTCCTTAAAAAACCTTCACTGGACCCTACCTGCCCCTCTAGCTATCGGCCCATCTCCCTCCTCCCTTTCCTCTCCAAGATACTTGAACGTGCTGTTCACCGCCGCTGCCTCGACTTCCTTTCATCTCGAGCTATTCTTGACCCACTCCAATCTGGCTTTCGTTCTCTTCACTCGACTGAAACGGCGCTTGCCAAAGTCTCCAATGACCTGTTACTGGCCAAATCTAAAGGTCTCTACTCTATTCTCATCCTACTCGACCTATCTGCTGCTTTTGATACTGTTGATCACACCTTACTCCTTGATACATTATCCTCTCTTGGATTCCAGGGCCCTGTTCTTTCCTGGCTCTCTTCCTATCTCTCCCAATGCACTCTTACCGTATACTCTGGTGGTTCCTCCTCCACATCTATCCCGCTAACAGTTGGTGTACCCCAAGGATCTGTCCTAGGAGCTCTCCTCTTTTCCAACTATACCTCTTCCCTTGGTGCTCTGATCTCATCCCATGGCTTTCAATACCACCTTTACGCTGATGATACCCAGATCTACCTCTCCGCACCGGATATCTCAGCTGAAATCCAGACCAAAGGATCGGCCTGCCTGTCTGACATCGCTGCCTGGATGTCTCGCCGCCACCTGAAACTAAACATGACCAAAACCGAGCTTCTCCTCTTTCCCCCTAAACCTGCCTCTCCTCTCCCCCCCGTTCTCTATATCGGTAGATAACACTCTCATCCTCCCTGTCCCGTCTGCGCGCAACCTTGGAGTCATCTTCGACTCCGCTCTCTCCCTCTCTGCTCATATTCAGCAGATTGCCAAAACCTGTCGTTTCTTTCTCTATAATATTAACAAAATTCGCCCTTTCCTTTCCGAGGACGCTACCAAAACCCTTACCCACACCCTTATCACCTCTCGCCTAGACTACTGCAACTTGCTTCTTGCTGGTCTCCCGCTCAGCCATCTATCTCCTCTTCAATGTGTCCAAAACTCTGCTGCGCGTCTTATTTTCCACCAGAGTCGCTATACTCACGTTAGCCCTCTCCTCAAGTCGCTTCACTGGCTCCCTATTCGCTTCCGCATACAGTTCAAACTTCTCCTTTTGACCTACAAGTGCATCCACTCCGCAGCTCCTCAGTATCTCTCCGCTCTCATCTCTCCCTACACTCCTCCCCGTGAACTCAGTTCGCTGGGTAAATGTCTCCTGTCGTTCCCCCTTCTCCCCCACTGCTAACTCCCGGCTCCGTTCCTTCTTTCTCGCTGCTCCCTATGCCTGGAATAGACTCCCTGAGCCAGTACGTCAGGCTCAGTCTCTGGCTGTCTTCAAGTCTAGGCTTAAAGCCCACCTCTTTGCTACTGCTTTCGACTCCTAACCATGACTCTCTTACTGAATACCCTCACTTATCACCCCCACCACTAGCTGTCTGTTGGTCTGTCCAATTTAGATTGTAAGCTCTGTTGAGCAGGGACTGTCTTTTCATGTTCATTTGTACAGCGCTGCATAAATCTAGTAGCGCTATAGAAATGTTTAATAGTAGTAAAGCTGGATCCTGACCCAATACGTAACAAATACGGTGGCAGCAAACAGGCTTGAATCGTAACAGAAAGAAACTCAAGAAAAAAAGGCAAATACAGATCCATAGGATCTATCGTACCCAATCTGCTAGCAGGCAATGGACGGGCAGAAAGAGCAGCGCTCGCCCCCCGTCCCACCACTCCCGGCTTCGGAGATCTTACCCTTCCGCTCGGTGATAAGGTTAACTTCGGCAACATCGGGCCGGTCCGAAAACACTTCAGCATAGTTCACCAGCGCAACCTTCAGCGTTTCAAAATCGTTGATGAAGACCAACATACATTTGCCTAAAAAGAGTCTGAAGATACTGCCGTAGGTATCGGCCAGTATATTCATAAGGATGTGTGCGGGCACGACTGCCCTCCAGCTCGTCAGCTCTTGTCCCGCGCCCCGGCTCTTTTTCGTCTCAGGGCACAAAAGTGATACCAGACGCCCAGGCAGCAGCAGGAGGTACAAATTGCCCAAGATAGGGCAACACCAAGGACCCGGGAGCGAGTTTCTGGAGACGACCAGGTGAAAATTCCAAAGGAACAGGAGCAGCCAGTTCAAGGCAAGAAAGAGCAGAACTCCGAGCAAACAAGTGGACCAGGAAATATTCTCCATGAATCCGCCCGCGGGAAACAATGACCAAAACAGCAACCCGGAGCTGAGCTCCATGCACCACCCCGAACACTAACCCCGCGGAAACTCAGCACTCTCTGAGCTAGCTGAGCTGAGAGCTCCTGTGCGAGTGCGACTGCAGGCGATTGTTGACAAAACAATGCACCCTTGGCGTGCTTCTATTGGCTGTTCCTTGTCCATTTTGACGTCACAATCCGCTATGCCCCTTTGAAAACGTTAAAACCAATTAGTTAACCTCTGTTTCCCTTTCCCCGCGCATCCGTCATCCCAGTAAGTCAAAACAAAGCGAACAAACCTATGAGCTGCTGCATGCACTTTGTCGTTCTTTATTGTTGGTGACATTTTTATTTAACCGCACACTTATATTTTCGAACATGCCAACTTGTGCCTTATACGGATGTACACAGAGGGAGTATAATAAGGGAATAACTTTTCATAGGTAGAGTATTAATTTGTTATAAATCGTAAGCAGTGTCAAAAGTTGCCATGTACAGGCATGCTATGGTGGGAGCAATTTTGAAGAACAATTTGTTTATAACTGTAGGTTCAGCACTCATATCAAAATGTGGAAAAGGTTTATTGATGACCTGCTTTGATAGGGACTGGAGATAGTGCTGAACTGGAGAAGTTCTTTAGCTATATTAATAAATGTGACAGACATATTGCATTTGAATCAACACAGTGGGTGGATCCTCAATCAACTATCTAGATACAAGCGTGAGCTGATGGGTTTCCAGTCTTGTACGCTGCTTGATGAGTATTCAACAGGTTACCAAATGTGAAAAAAGTGATTAATAATTGGAACAGAATCACATGCTTACAATAGCTGTCTGGAGAAACTCTTGTTAATATATGGACACATTTACGCGAAGAACCGGGACAATGGTTTGAAAAACTATAAACATGTGATGTGTCTATTAGAGAATGTATATCAAGATAGGATCTATTGATGTAGAGACAGATTTCTGTTATATATAGATTTTATGATTATGCAGCCTACGGGAATTTAGTGGAAGTAGAAAAGTGTTTAGTATAAAGACTGAAAAAAAAAGGGTATGATTTTGCCTGGAGAGTGCATGAGTTAGGATGTGAAATGAAAGAGTATGGTTTTTCTGTGATTGATGAGTGAGTTTAAATATTATGGTTTAGGTTTATTACCTTGTAATGAAGTAATTAATAAAAAATTGGAACATCAATTGAGTTGTGTTATGATAATATATTGTGTAAAGTTTGCAACTACATTGCTATACATTTAACCCTGGATTTATAATATCGTTTGATTAAATCTAAGCTGCCAAATTTCAGACAATTCCTCTAGCTTTTCTAAGTCCTTCCACATGTTATCCATACCATGTCTACCCTATGGCAGATTTTTGTATCATCTGCAAAGGGGCAAACCTTACCAGACAGCCCTTCAGCAATATCACTTACAAAAATGTTAAAAAGAACCAAACCTTGTGGCACACCACCGGTTACATCCTTTTCCTTAGAATGGGTTCAAGGTTGCGTTTATTTGATTCTCCACTTAATGTCAGACTATGAAAGAGGTAAGAGAAAATAAGATAGGGGAAAACAAATTACAGTTTTTGTGGAAAACCCATAAGACATCACAAGATAATAATTCACAAAACCATAACACTTCTGTTCATCCAGAGGCCCCAGTCTCGAAGTAGACCCATCCAAACACCTGGGCAGGTCTAGGTCATACATTAAATGCCAATTGGAAAAAAATGTTTTTTCAATATGGCTTTAAACTTTAGGAGAGTACCCTCCATATGTAATGGGAGAGGACGGGCATTCCACAAAGTAAGACCTGCTACACTAAACATGAGAGCCTTAAATGTGCTCAAAGGCACATCCTGAGTTACAGGAACAGTCACAGATGCTGTTGACTGGAGCGCAGAGCTTGAGTTGGAGTATAAGGTAAAAGATGGTTGGACATAAATAAAGGAGAGCCCAAGTGGAAGATCTTATAAATAGACAATAAGATTTTATAGAAAATCCGAAGTTCCACTGGGAGCCAATGTTCAAGTTGCAACAATGGTGTCACATGATCAAATTTTTTTGCGTTATGAAGCAATTTTACCGCAGTATTTTAGATTAATTGTAAGTGCCTGTGTTATGGTATAAGCCAATCATCAGAATTAAATGTGTAGCATGATGTTGTGTTGGATCAGATACATATATATACACCAATATATTTGTGCAGCTTTTAAAAATATATTTGTGATACTGCAGCAGAGAAAATAGTTTCATTTCAAGCCCCTCTCTCCCTATCCCTTTTTCTGGGAACTTCTGATAGCAGGGATAGTCAATTACAAACACTTAACAAAGACAAAAGAGAGATATATAGCTTCCTCTGCCCTCCCACCTAACAAAAGCTTGACTAAAGTGGGTACCTGAATATCCCATTGAAAACAAGGAACTCAGAGGAAAAGCATAAACAGAACATTTGCCTGTCATCAGAGGTATACCTGCCCCTCCCATCATCTATCAGACAAATGGACACCAGGACATCTGCGAAAGAAGGACTTATAATGTGGTCATGTGAACTGACTACATTAACCATAATGCCTTGCAAAATATCCAGGACATGCACACACCATGCTTCTCTGCTAACATTATAAAAGGCCTGGAAACAGCCCAGCTCGCTCTCTTGGAACCTGCCTCCTCTTGGAACCTGCTGCTCTCTTTGGGGTCTGCTGATGCCTTGCTCCTGAACATGTGCTCATCAATCTGCTGGACCACAGCATGCTTGTAACAAGGACTTGTAAGTTAACCTACCTGCTACTTTGTTCTATTTTATGCACAAATTCTCTGTTCTAAGATCCTTTTAAAAACCTACGTCTCGTGTGCAATTGTATATTAAATCAACCTTTTTGAAGCTAAAAATACGGTCTCTTTGTGTTCTGAGTATATGGTATCTTTTATATATACTTAATTTATTTAATTTATTGCAATTATCACCTTTGGTGATTGGTGGAGAAATTAATATCCTAAAACTTATAAATAAAGTGCCTGCTCTTAAATTATAAACAGTAGCGAGTGCTCTAGAGCTCTTTCCCCCCAAATAAATAATTTCTTGTAACACCTGATCTCCCTTTACCCAACTCTCTGCAAAAGCACATTACAGTGATCTATGGAGTAATGACAAATGCATGAAGTAGAATACGTAAGGCGTTCTGATCAAAAACATGACAAGCAGACCGAATACAACTCAGGTGAAAGAAACAGACCTTAATTATCGATGACACATGTGACTGAAATTACAGCTTTGAGTCCAATGTGACCCCCAACACCTGAGCTCTATTTACCATTTTTCTGTGTGGATTTGAACAAACTCGCCTGCAGACTATATAAGATGTGGTTTCAGCCTTTTCCAGCACCTAGAATGAATTTTGACTTGCAGCCGAGGGGATTTGAGATCCCTCCATATGCTGCAAGTTAAAAATAAGTTTTCTTGTATGGGCAGGGTGTGTGCTGTTGGCACTAACTCAATTTTTTGATGCATAATATTTCTAAATTTCTTTGTATGTACTTTTTTCTTTTTTTTTTCTCTTCCATGTTTGCTATTTGTGCCATGATATTTAGTTTTAGTGTTTTAAGTGACCAGACAAATAGTGGTTCTGTGCAACGTTTATGGATATTTGTTCCTGATGCAGGCAAAATACCGAAACATATTGGACTGAATGGATATTGATGCAAGAGGAGAGATACTTGTCTGCTGCAATTGTAGTTTTTAAACATTTTTATATAAAGTCATGTGAAATTTGAGGTGCTGGTTTTACTAGCCAAATAGTGTCACTGAAAATCTCTATAACTGTTGTGGTACTATTAAGATAGTGCTAGGGTGCAGTTAGGATGGAGCAAGGGCAGAGCAATCAACCATATGAATAACAGTGCTATTCAACTGCTATCCATGTGGCTAAGTGGTTTAATTTAGGCCTTTGAAAAAGCATCCCTAAATTACACTGCTTAGCTATTTAGATAGCAGCAAAATATAGGTGCTATGTGTGTAGCTAGCAATAGTAACAGCCTTATAGAGGTGTATTCAGTGCAACTTCTGATCAGTATAGTGGCACTGAATATATATTATTTATTTTATTTTTTAAATGCCATGGCCAACATTTAAAAAAAACAGGCTCACTGTTGGCACTGAAAATTGACCCAAATTCTACCTAAAGCAGTCAACACAGTAAACATGGTGGGACTCTTTTGTGAGATGTCTAAGAGTTGTTCTTCAAAAAAAGAATCTCAAAGGAAGCCTCAAATAGAGTAGTACGTAGCAATTTTTCTCCGAGGACAAACAGGCTGCTTGTTCTCACATGTGGGTCGACGTCCATGTCGGCATTTTGCAAGCAAAATATTTAAAAAGTTTTGCCAGTCTTCTTGCGTGCGTGCACCCGTCGCGTGAGCACTTTTCTTTAGTATTTCTCTGCGTTGAGGTGTGGCAGCATTCGTTTCTGCTCCTCTTCAGGCCCAGGAAGAGTCTTCACTGATTGCGAGTTTGTTCGCTTCTATTTCTTTAATTTTTTTCTTACAAGATACAAAAAAAAATAAGGTTCCCATAGTTTCCTTTTAGTTTTTTCACCTATTTAAAGTTTTCTTTCTTTTTTGTCGCGGCCAGCCTTTAGGCCGCCCGGTCGGGTTCTCCCCTTTTCTCTTTTGTGCCTTTTTCTTTTAACAGGCACAATCGTGTCTTTTGATTTCGCTGAAGCCGTTTTTCCTTCCATGTCATCGAAGACTCCCAGTGGCTTCAAGCGTTGTACTCTGTGCAACTGGACTATCTCTGGTACCGATATGCACGCCTGGTGTATTCAGTGCCTTGGGCTTGACCATAGTCCAGCTGCTTGTAGTCTGTGTCTTCATATGAAGAAAGGGACCCAAGAGTCTCGAGAGGCCCAACGAGAAAAACTTTCTGGGGCTCAGTCTGGTCGTCGAAGTTGACTTCGAAGGGAGCATCGACATCGGGGAGAGAGGTAATGGCTATTATGAGACCAACTCATGCTGAGAGCAGTGAGGTGTCGAGTGGGTCTCCACCTGTCTCGAGGCCTCCTGTTATGCAGGCCCCCTGGGACCAGCCTATGTTGGACCCGGCCCCAAGAAGGTGTGAGGATTCCACGTCCTCCTCATTGGTATCGAGGAGTCTCGATGACGGGCGTCGAACGAAGGCTAAGAAGCACCGTCATCATTCTCCTTTGATGCACGGTACCGGGAGCTCCGGGGCGTTGAGAGAGTCAGCATCTGAGAAGCGTCGGCGCCAAGAGGATCACTCCCCCTCAATACAGGAGGTGCTGGTGTGTCGGTCTCCTAGCAGCCCAATGCCTACTCCTGAGTCTCCACGGATTCTAATATTGCCTGTCCCACCGACCCCACAGCCTTCTCCAATGGCGGCTCTCGACGAGCGCATCCGGGTCTTTGTTTCCAGAACTTCTGGACTTCACTTTGACATCGGTGGAAGGAGCTTCGCCGCAGTCAGACAGGGCATCGACCTCTAGACATCACCATAGAGGACATCATTCCTCGGCGTTGAGGCAGGTCCATTGTCGAAGCACCTTAACTCAGGTTTTATCCGACACTGAGCAGGAGCATTCGTGGGAGTCAGATGAGGATCCCAGGTACTTCTCTTCTGATGAGTCCTTTGGGATTCCCTCTGATCCTTCCCCTCTGCTAGAAAGGAGACTGTCAGCACCGGGAAATGGCTATGGCTATGGCTGTTCCTTCCCTGTGGAGGTTGTGGATGAGCCCAGGACTGAGATGCTTGAGGTCTTGGATTATTCTTCTCCACCTAAACAGGCTGTGACAGTTCCTTTGCATAATGTACTGAAGGAAGTCCTTATGCAAAACTGGTCGTTCCCTCTGTCTAATCCCGTGATCCCGAAAAAAACTGAATCCCAATATCACATCCACGGTGAGCCTGGATTGATGAGGTCTCAGCTACCTCACAATTCCATGGTGGTTGGCTCCGCCCTCAAGAGAGCCAGGAGTACTAGAGACTATGCTTCGGCACCCCCAGGCAGAGAAGCTAGGACTCTTGATTCTTTTGGGAGGAAGACGTATCAGGCCACTATGCTCGCAGCCAAGATCCAGTCATACCAGCTCTTCACGAGCGTACACTTGTGGGACTCGATACGTCAACTGTCCAGCTTGGTTGATGCCCTCCCTACTGAGGTGGCCGAGCCTTTTCGCCAGGTGGTCAGGCAGCAGAAGGCATGTCGCAAGTTCCTGGCCAGGGGTACTTTTGACAGTTTTGATGTGACATCCAGAATTGCTGCTCAAGGTATAGTGATGCGCAGACTCTCATGGCTGCGTGTCTCTGACCTGGATCATTCTGTCCAGCAGTGGATGGCGGATGTTTCTTGCCTGGAGGACAATCTTTTTGGAGAAAAAGTAGAGGATCTAGTTGATCAAATCAAGAAGTATAATGATGCTATGGATTCTCTCTCCCACCGGGCGCCTTCTGCTACTGCCTCCTCATCTAGGAGGTTTTTTGGAGGGAGGAGGAGTGCCCCCTATACCTACTCTAGGTGTAGGTACACTCCTGCTTCTCGACAGCCTACCCAGGCTCAACCCCAGCGCGCTCGTTCTAATCAACAGCGTACGACTAAGGTCCATTCTGCTCCCCAGCAAAAGCAAGGGACGGGCTTTTGACTGGCTTCAGTTCAGCATAGCCTCAGTAAAAGTGTCCATTCCGGACAACTTTATGGAGCAGCTGGTGCAGGAGCCGACGAGAGAAGGAAAAATTCTAGACTTGGTCCTTAGTGGAGCGCATGATCTGGTGGGGAACGTTATGGTACTGGGGCCACTTGATAACAGTGATCATAATATGATCAGTTTTGATATCAACCTTGAAGTAACTATACAGAGGAAGTCAAATACGTTAGCATTTAACTTTAAAAAAGGAGACTATGATAAAATGAGAAGAATGGTTAAGAAAAAACTTAGAGGGGCAACTGAGAGGGTAAAAACTGTACAACAGGCTTGGATGCTATTCAAAAATACCATCCTGGAGGCCCAGGCCAAACATATTCCGCGAATTAGAAAAGAAAGATGGAAGTCAAAAAGACAGCTGGCGTGGTTAAAAAGTGAGGTGAAGGAAGCTATTAGGGCTAAAAGAAATGCCTTCAGAAAATGGAAGAAGGAACCGTCTGAAAATAACAAGAAGCAGCATAAGGAGTGCCAAAGCAAATGCAAGGCACAGATAAAGAAGACCAAGAGGGATTACGAAAAAAAGATAGCAGTAGAGGCAAAAAAACATAGTAAAAAATTTTTTTGGTATATTAAAAGCAGGAAGCCGGCAAAAGAATCGGTTGGGCCGCTGGATGACCGAGGGGTAAAAGGGGTGATCAAGGAAGACAAAGACGTAGCAGAGAGACTAAATGAATTCTTTGCTTCGGTCTTCACCGAGGAAGATTTGGGTGGGATACTGGTGTCGGAAATGGTATTTCAAGCGGACGAGTCGGAGAAACTTACTAAATTCACGGTAAACCTAGCGGACATAATGGGGCAGTTCGGCAAACTGAACAGTAGCAAATCACCTGGACCGGATGGTATTCATCCTAGAGTACTGATAGAACTGAAAAATGAACTTGCGGAGCTACTGTTAGTGATATGCAATCTATCCTTAAAATCGAGCGTGGTATCGGAACATTGGAGGGTGGCCAATGTAACGCCAATTTTTAAAAAAGGTTCCAGGGGAGATCTGGGAAATTATAGACCGGTGAGTCTGACGTCGGTGCCGGGGAAAATGGTAGAGGCTATTATCAAAAACAAAAT
Organism: Microcaecilia unicolor; assembly: GCF_901765095.1. Lineage (NCBI taxonomy): Eukaryota > Metazoa > Chordata > Amphibia > Gymnophiona > Siphonopidae > Microcaecilia > Microcaecilia unicolor. The sequence goes on from NC_044032.1 coordinate 431,161,025, forward strand.
TACAGAGCACATCCAAGGACATGGATTACTAAGAAAAGAACACAGCGAAGGTGACAAGATGGATGATGCCAAATAAACTTCTCCCCACCCTCAGTGTGTGCCCCAAGCAAGGCGGGGAATCGGTGCAAGTAGGAAGTGAATTAGAACATCGGAAGGAGCCCAAAAGGGGGGATTCCTGAGGCAGGCCTGAACAGCCGAAACACGACTCGTGTCGAGTCCAGTTTTCTTTTTGTTTTTTTTAGTACATAAGTAATGCCATACTGGGAAAAGACCAAGGGTCCATCGAGCCCAGCATCCTGTCCACGACAGCGGCCAATCCAGGCCAAGGGCACCTGGCAAGCTTCCCAAACGTACAAACATTCTATACATGTTATTCCTGGAATTTTGGAGTTTTCCAAGTCCGTTTAGTAGCGGTTTATGGACTTGTCCTTTAGGAAACCGTCCAACTCCTTTTTAAACTCTGCTAAGCTAACCACCTTCACCATTTTCTCCGGCAACGAATTCCAGAGTTTAATTACACGTTGGGTGAAGAAAAATTTTCTCCGATTTGTTTTAAATTTACTACACTGTAGTTTCATCGCATGCCCCCTAGTCCTAGTATTTTTGGAAAGCGTGAACAGACGCTTCACATCCACCTGTTCCACTCCACTCATTATTTTATATACCTCTATATTTTCAGTGATACACAATACAATTATGCATATTTTCAAAGCACTTTGGGAGGCTAAGTTCCATAGGTTTCTATGGAACTTTGGGAGGCTAAGTGCTTTGAAAATGAGCTTGAATGTGACCATGCAATTCACATTTAGTTCCATAAACAGAAAAACATTTCATTCAACATATAAGGAAACAATGAGAACATTTTTTCTGTCCACACAAAAGAAAAAAATTGGTTCCAAGATAGGAAAAATTTAACAAGAATATTAAATTAATACACAGTTGCTACGTCTATGTTCAGACTCCAGCCTGTTGTGTAGGAGGGCATATAACATTTACTTCACTTCTAGCATCTAGGAAATCTTTAAGCTGTTTAGGGGTCCACAAATTGATACTGTTTCCCTTCAAACATCACATTACAAATACAAGGAAACGTAATACAAAGTTTGCTGTCGAGTCCAGTTTTTTAAGAATAAACTCTTGCTGTGAACTTTTTTCTGAGTCCAGTAGAAGTTTGTTTGGCGTCATCCATCTTGTCACCTTCGCTGTGTTCTTTTCTTGGTTTTTTCATTGCGGAGGTCTGCTTTCTTCTGTGTTTGCCGTTCATGGATTACTGAGACCAAGTCAGCATGGCTTTAGTGTGGGGAAATCTTGCCTGACCAATTTACTTCAATTCTTTGAAGGAGTAAACAAACATGTGGACAAAGGGGGAGCCAGTTGATATTGTGTATCTGGATTGTCAAAAGGCGTGTGACAAGGTGCCTCATGAAAGGCTACAGAGGAAATTGGAGGGTCATGGGATAGGAGGTAATGTCCTATTGTGGATTAAAAACTGGTTGAAGGATAGGAATCTTCTATGTTTGTGCAGTGCTGCGTACGCTTTGTAGCGCTATGTAAATGCTAAATAGTAGTAGTAGAAGAGTGGGGTTAAATGGGCAGTATTCACAATGGAGAAGGGTAGTTAGTGGGGTTCCTCAGGGGTCAGTGCTAGGACCGCTGCTCTTTAATATATTTATAAATGATTTAGAGATGGGAGTAACTAGCAAGGTAATTAAATTTGTTGATGACAGAAAGTTATTCAAAGTTGTTAATTCGCGAGAGGATTGTGAAAAATTACAGAAGGACCTTACGAGACTGGGCGGCTAAATGGCAGATGACGTTTAATGTGAGCAAGTGTAAGGTTGATGCACGTGGGAAAAAAAAACCTGAATTATAGCTACGTCATGCAAGGTTCCACGTTAGGAGTTACGGACCAAGAAAGGGGTCTGGGTGTGGTCGTTGATAATACACTGAAACCTTCTGCTCAGTGTGCTGCTGCGGCTAGGAAAGCAAATAGAATGTTGGGTATTATTAGGAAAAGTATGGAAAACAGGTGTGAGGATGTTATGCCGTTGTATCGTTCCATGGTGCGACTGCACCTTGAGTATTGTGTTCAATTCTGGTCGCCACATCTCAAGAAAGATATAGTGGAATTGGAAAAGGTGCAGCGAAGGGCAATGAAATGATAGCGGGGATGGGACGACTTCCCTATGAAGAAAGACTAAGGAGGCTAGGGCTTTTCAGCTTGGAGAAGAGACAGTTGAGGGGAGACATGATAGAGGTATATAAAATAATGAGTGGAGTGGAACAGGTGGATGTGAAGCGTCTGTTCACGCTTTCCAAAAATAGTAGGACTAGGGGGCATGCGATGAAACTACAGTGTAGTACATTTAAAACAAATAGGAGAAAATATTTCTTCACCCAACGCGTAATTAAACTCTGGAATTCGTTGCCGGAGAATGTGGTGAAGGCGGTTAGCTTGGCAGAGTTTAAAAAGGGTTTGGACGGTTTCCTAAAGGACAAGTCCATAGACCGCTACTAAATGGACTTGGAAAAATCCACAATTTCAGGAATAACATGTATAGAATGTTTGTACGTTTGGGAAGCTGCCAGGTACCCTTGACCTGGATTGGCCGCTGTCGAGGACAGGATGCTGGGCTTGATAGGCCTTTGGTCTTTTCTCAGTATGACATTACTTATGTACTTATGACTTACTGGTAGGGGGGAGGTTGATGTTTTTTCACCAAAGGTGGCCTCTCATAACCTCTGACCAGTGGGTTCTTCAAATAGTCCGGTTAGGATACAATCTCAATCTGGAATCCAAACCTCCAAATTGCCCACCGAGCTCAATCTTACCGTTCCCAGCCCAAGCAGGTACTTGCAGAGGAACTCTCCGCCCTTCTAAAGGCCAGTGCGGTCGAACCCGTTCCACCAGGGGAAGAAGGGCTGGGATTCTATTCCAGGTACTACCTTGTGCAAAAGAAAACATGGGGGATGAGTCCCATCCTAGACCCAAGGGGCCTGAACAAATTTCTAGTTTGAGCAAAGTTCAGGATGGTTTCCCTGGGCACTCTTCTTCCCATGATTCAAGAGAACGATTGGTTATGCTCTCTGGACATAAAGGATGCTTACACACACATCTCGATACTTCCAGCTCACAGGAAGTATCTTTGATTTTGGCTGGGAACTCAGCACTTTCAGTACTGTGTGCTGCCTTTTGGTCTGGCGTCTGCACCCAGAGTATTCACAAAGTGCCTAGCGGTAGTGGCAGCGTCGCTGCGCAGACTAGGAGTGCATGTGTTCCCTTATCTTGACGATTGGCTGGTGAAGTGCACCTCGAAGGCAGCAGTCCATGCATATGGCTATTCAGGTGCTAGAACTACTGGGATTTGTGATCTAGTACCACAAGTCCCATCTCACTCCAGTCCAAAAGTTGGAATTCATTGGAGCCTTGTTGAACACAAAGACAGTTCGAGCTTATCTTCCCGAGACAACGGCAGACAACCTCCTGTCTCTGGTGTCCATAGCTCGGCCTTCTCAACAAGTCATGGCTCGGCAGATGTTGAGGCTTCTGGGCCACATGGCCTCCACAGTTCATGTGACTCCCATGGCACACCTACACATGAGATCGGCTCAATGGACCCTAGCTTCCCAGTGGTACCAAGCTGCAGGGAGTCTACAGGATGTAATCCAACTGTCCACTGACTTTTGGAATTCTCTGCAGTGGTGGACGATTTGATCCAATTTGACCTTGGGAAGTCCATTCCAAATTCCTTAGCCACAAAAAGTGCTGACGACGGATGCATTCCTCCTGGGGTGGGGGAGCACATGTAGATGGGCTTCACACTCAAGGAGCCTGGTCCTTTCAGGAAAAATGTCTTCAGATCAATCTCCTGGAATTACGAGCGATCTGGAACGCTCTAAAGGCTTTCTGAGACCGGCTGTCCAACCAAATCATATTGATTCAGACAGACAATTATGTATTACACCAACAAGCAGGGGGGCACTGTTTCTTGCCCTCTGTGTCAGAAAGCCGTCCAGATGTGGCTGTGGGTGCGCCGTCATGGCATGTTCCTACAAGCCATTTATCTGGCAGGCGTAAACAACAGTCTGGCCGACAGGTTGAGCAGGATAATGCAACCTCACGAGTGGTCATTGAACATGGGTGTAGACCGCAAGATCTTCCGATCCGGGACACCCCCTTGGTGGATCTTTTTGCCACTCAGATGAATCACAAGGTCCATCAGTTCTGTTCCAGGCTAGCATCGGATGCCTTTCCCCTACATTGGAGAACAGGCCTTCTGTATGCGTATCCTCCCACACCTCTTGTAGGAAAGACTTTGCTGAAACTCAAGCAGGACTGCGGAACCATGATTCTGCTCCCTTCTGGCCTGGTCAGATTTGGTTCCCTCTTCTTCTGGAGTTGTCCGCCGAGGAACTGTGGAGATTGGAATGTTTTCCAACCCTCATCACCCAGAATGAGAAGTCGCTTCTGCATCCCAACCTCCAGTCTCTGGCTCTCTCGGCCTGGATGTTGAGAGCTTAGAATTCGCCTCCTTGGGTCTTTCAGAGGGTGTCTCCCGAGTCTTGCTTGCTTCCAGGAAAGCTTCCACGAAGAAGTGTTACTCTTTCAAATGGAGGAGGTTTGCCGTCTGGTGTGACAGCAAGGCCCTAGATCCTCTTTCTTGTCCTACACAGACCCTGCTTGAATACCTTCTACATTTATCAGAGACTGGTCTCAAGACCAATTCCGTAAGGGTTCATCTTAGTGCGATTAGTTCTTATCATCAGCGTGTAGAGGGTAAGCCTATCTCTGGACAGCCTTTAGTTGTTCGCTTCATGAGAGGTTTGCTTTTGTCAAAGCCCCCGGTCAAACTTCTACCAGTGTCATGGGATCTCAATGTCGTTCTCACCCAGCTGATGAAAGCTCCTTTTTCAGCCACTGAATTCCTGCCATCTGAAGTACTTGACCTGGGAGGTCGTTTTCTTGGTGGCTGTTACTTCAGCTCATAGAGTCAGTGAGCTTCAGACCTTGGTAGTGCATGCACCTTATATCAAGTTCCATCACAACAGAGTAGTCCTCCACATGCACCCTATGTTCTTGCCAAAAGTGGTGTCAGAATTCCATCTGAACCAGTCTATCGTCTTGCCAACATTTTTTCCCCGTCCTCATACCCACCCTGGCGAAAGCAGTTTACATACCTTGGACTGTAAGAGAGCATTGGCCTTTTACGTGGAGCGGAGAAAGCCCTTCAGACAGTCCACCAGTTGTTTGTTTCTTTTAATCCCAACAGGAGGGGAGTCACCATCTGGAAACGCACAATCTCCAATTGGCTAGCAGATTGCATTGGCTGACTCTAGAGGGTCATGTCACGGCTCATAATGTTAGAGCCATGGGTGCGTCAGCGGCTCACTTAGTCAGCCTCCATTGAAGAGATTTGCAAGGCTGCAACATGGTCATCAGTCCACACATTCACATCTCACTACTGCCCTCAGCAGGATACCCGACAGTCGGTTTGGGCAATCGGTGCTGCAGAATCTGTTCGGGGTTTAGGATCCAACTCCACCTCCCTAGACCCATTTTTGTTCTGTTCCAGGCTGCACTCTCAGTTAGTTGTTTATGGTTTCAGGTCAATCTATGTTATGTCCTCGCCATTGCGAGGCCCAATTGACCAATGTTCATTGTTTTGAGTGAGCCTGGATGCTAGGGATACCCCACATGTGAGAACAAGCAAGCCTGCTTGTCCTCGGGGAAAGCGAAGGTATTCTCCGAGGACAGCAGGCTGATTGTTCTCACAAACCCACCCACCTCCCCTTTGGAGTTGTTATTTATTTCTCTATATGCTCTTTGATTTAACTGAAGAGAAGTGCTCACGCAACAGGCAAAACGTTTTAAATATTTTGCTTGCAAAATGCCGATTCCTGGGCCAACGCGGACATTGACCCACATGTGAGAACAATCAGCCTGCTGTCCTTGGAGAATACCTGCTACAGGTAAGTATCTTCGCTATATGCAAAATGAAACTCTTGCCCTCCTGTTCCCAAAGCAACTAGACAGGACTGTGGAGGACAGTAGGAGCAGGGCTATCGCAGAGAACCTATAAAGCAGTGAAGAGCAAATGATGCCTGCTCCAGCCCTTACCTTCCCTCTTATCTTCCAGTGCTACCCAGTGATTATGGGAACTAGCTCTTCCTATCCTCCTCAGCCCATTTACTGCCTGGAGTAAAGAGCCCCTTCTCTCATTTGCTGTCTGGAGGGGAAGGAGCTCGAGTGAACATGACCAGCAGATCACTGTTCTCTCAGGGCTTTGGATTCAACTGACAGCAGGTGGGAGTAATCTGGAGCGCCTGTTATAGACAGGGAAATAGGGTCTATCCCACCATCTTGATGTCAGCAATACAAACTGGGCTATCTTAAAACCTTATTGATACCCAAGATCCATACTGCTAATTGTTCCTGCTGCAAGTAGGAGGGGACTAAGAGGGTTGCTGGAGAAGAATAGGGAGGGAGGGGAAAGTATGCATGAAATTATTCAGACAGGGAATAGGAGATGTCAGTGAGAGTTAGAAATGGGGATAGAGGAGACTTAAAGTTGGGGGGGGAGAGGAGGGCAGTAAAGAGATGAAAGATAATCAGGGGAGGGGAAAGTCAGAGGTGGTGATTCGATGGGAACATGGAACTGGAAAAGGCAGAAATAGTGTCAAGGTAGGATGAAGCAGAGGTGGTACTGAGAAAGAGAGAACCAGAGGTGGTGATCAGGATCAAATGTAAAACAGCCACAGAGATGGTTAAGGGAAGTTAGGGGGAATGAGGGGGAATGAGTAGCAGAAAGGCATGGATATTGAAGGTAGGAAGGTAGCACAGAGCCAGAAGGAAAGAGGGAGAGAGAAGGTAGCAGAAGCGGTGATGATGAGGGGGAAGAACGATAGGAGTCACTGTCCAAAAAATAAAGATCTTTGTAACATTGTGGACAATATGCTGATATTTTGAGTTCATGTTGCTACAGTTGCTAAAAAAGCAAATAAAATATTAGGGAACATTTGAAAAGGAATTGAGAACAAAACAAACGTGTGTGTGTGTGGGGGGGGGGGGAGGGAGGATATATTTTTACTAAGCAGTGGTATCATTTTTAGCTCGTGCTAAATGCTAGAGACGCCCATATATTCCTAATAACCAGAAGACTGAAAACAAATTATAGAAAGTTCTTTATTTTTCACACAGTGCACAATTTAAGCCATGGAGTGTGTTATCATGGGGAGGAAATAGGGAATGAAAAGATGATGGACATGGAGAGAGATAGAGAAGGGAGATGCTGAAATGAGGGGAGTTTGGGAAATAAAAGGGGGAGTACCAGATATGGGGCAAGGTGGGAAGAGAAAGAGGAAGTTAATGAGAGGCTGGGGAAGGAAAGAAAGAGACGAGGAATGAGAGAGCTGGAGTAAGGGAAATAGAAAGCTATAGATAGTTGTAGTAAAAAGGAAGAAGATTGAGGACTGAATGGTGAGAAGGGCTGAAATATGAACGAACACAGAAACAGAAAAATAAATGGAAGGAAGATGAAATTAAAATATGAATATGAGAAATGGATATAGGGTGTAGTGTAGAAAGGATTTTAGATAGTGCTGGGGAGGAGCCAGCTATCTTGGTACATGTGGGTACCAATGACATAGGAAAATGCGGGAGAGAGGTTCTGGAAGCCAAATTTAGGCTCTTAGGTAGAAAGTTCAAATCCAGAACCTCTAGGATAGCATTTTCTGAAATGCTACCCATTCCATGCGCAGGGCCCTAGCGACAGGTAGAGCTCCGGAGTCTCAATGCGTGGATGAGACGATGGTGTGCTTGTCTGACATTGCTGTCTGGATAGCGTGCTTGTCTGACATTGCTGTCTGGATGTCTCAACGCCACCTGAAATTAAATATGACCAAAACCGAGCTTCTCGTTTTACCCCCCAAACCCACCTCCCCGCTCCCCCCGTTTTCTATTTCTGTTGATGGCTCTCTCATTCTCCCTGTCTCCTCAGCTCGAAACCTTGGGGTCATCTTTGACTCTTCTCTCTCCTTCTCTGCTCATATCCAGCAGATTGCCAAGACCTGTCGATTCTTTCTTTACAACATCCGTAAAATCCGCCCCTTTCTTTCCGAGCACTCTACCAAAACCCTCATCCACACCCTTGTCACCTCTCGTTTAGACTACTGCAATCTGCTTCTTGCTGGCCTCCCACTTAGTCACCTCTCCCCCCTCCAGTCGGTTCAAAACTCTGCTGCCCGTCTCGTCTTCCGCCAGGGTCGCTTTACTCATACTACCCCTCTCCTCAAGACCCTTCACTGGATCCCTATCCGTTTTCGCATCCTGTTCAAACTTCTTCTACTAACGTATAAATGTACGCACTCTGCTGCTCCCCAGTATCTCTCCACACTTGTCCTTCCCTACACCCCTTCCCGTGCACTCCGCTCCATGGATAAATCCTTCTTATCTGTTCCCTTCTCCACTACTGCCAACTCCAGACTTCGCGCCTTCTGTCTCGCTGCACCCTACGCCTGGAATAAACTTCCTGAGCCCCTACGTCTTGCCCCATCCTTGGCCACCTTTAAATCTAGACTGAAAGCCCACCTCTTTAACATTGCTTTTGACTCGTAACCACTTGTAACCACTCACCTCCACCTACCCTCCTCTCTTCCTTCCCGTTCACATTAATTTATTTGATTTGCTTACTTTATTTATTTTTTGTCTATTAGATTGTAAACTCTTTGAGCAGGGACTGTCTTTCTTCTATGTTTGTGCAGTGCTATGTACGCCTTGTAGCGCTATAGAAATGCTAAATAGTAGTAGTAGTAGTAGTGGTGCAGGGAGGAGGGTTTTAGATTTGTTAGGAACTGGGCAACATTCTGGGTAAGGGAAGCCTATTCCGAAGGATGGGCTCCACCTTAACCAGGGTGGGACCAGGCTGCTAGCATTGGTATTTAAAAAGGAGATAGAGCTGCTTTTAAACTAGAGACTGGGGAAAGGCCGACAGTCGCTCAAAAGCGCATGGTTCAGAATAAGGCATCTTTTAAAGATATCACCAAAATAGGGTAGATAGGGTATCCCAATAGTGAGGTTGCAAAAGAGACCATAGTAGACTTAAATAAAAATCAGACAAAAGATTGCAAGTACTGAGTATGATGTAAATAGGAACAACAAACATAGTTTGAAATGTCTATATGTGAATGCCAGAAGCCTAAGAAATGAGATGGGAGTTAGAATATATTACACTAATTGAAAAATTAGATATAATAGGCATCTCTGAGACCTGGTGGAAGGATGATAACCAGTGGGACACTGTCATACTGGGGTACAAATTATATCGTACTGATAGGGTGGATCAAATTGGTGGAGGGGTAGCATTGTATGTTAAGGAGGGCCTTGAATCAAATAGATTGAAAATTCTGCAGGAAACAAAACACATCTTGGAATCCCTATGGATTGAAATTCCATGTGTAAAGGGGAAAAGGATAGTGATAGGCGTGTACAACCGTCTACCTGGCCAGGATGAACAGGCGGATGTAGAAATGTTATCATAAATTAGGGATGCTAACAAACTGGGCAACACGATAATAATGGGTGATTTCAATTATCCTGATATTGACTGAGTGAATGTAACATCAGAGCATACTAGGGAGGTAAAGTTCCTTGACAAAATCAAGGACTGCTTTATGGAGCAGCTGGTACAGGAGCTGACAAGAGAAGGAAAAATTCTAGACCTTGTCCTTAGCGGAGCGCATGATCTGATGCAGGATGTAATGGTGCTGGGGCTGCTTGATAACAGTGATCAGATTTGATATTAGCTTTGAAGTAATTATAAACAGGAAATCCAATACGTTAGCATTTAACTTTCAAAAAGGAGACTATGATAAAATGAGAAGAACGGTGAAAAGAAAACTAAGAGGATAGCTGCGAGGGTCAAAATTTACATCAGGTGTGGATGCTGTTTAAAAATACCATCCTGGAAGCCCAGGCAAAATATATTCCGTGTATTAAAAAAGGAGGGAGGAAGACCAAACAACAGCTGGCATGGTTAAAAAGTGATGTGAAGGAAGCTATTAGAGCTAAAAGAAAATCCGTCAGAAAATGGAAGAAGGAACCAACTGAAATTAATAAGAAGCAGCATAAGGAATGTCAAGTCAAATGCAAACCCATAGCAGAGAGATTAAATGAATTCTTTGCTTCAGTCTTCACCGAGGAAGATTTGGGAGAGATACCGGTGCCAGAAATGGTATTCAAAGCTGATGAGTCAGAGAAACCGAATGAAATTTCTATAAACCTAGAGGACGCAATGGGGCAATTTGACAAATTGAAGAGCAGCAAATCTCCTGGACCAGATGGTATTCATCCCAGAGTACTGATAGAATTGAAAATGAACTGGCAGAACTATTGTTAGTAATATGTAATTTATCTTTAAAATCGAGCATGATACCAGAAGATTGGAGGGTGGCCAATGTAATGCTAATTTTTAAAAAAGGTTCCAGAAGTTATTCAGGAAATTATAGAACCGGTGAGCCTGATGTCGGTGCCAGGTAAAATGGTAGAGACTATTATAAAAAACAAAATTACAGAGCATATTCAAAAGCATGGATTAATGAGGCAAAGCCAACATGGATTTATTGCCTCAACAATTTATTACATTTCTTTGAAGGGGTGAACAAACATGTGGATAAAAGAGAGCTGGTTGGTATTATGTATCTGGATTTTCAAAAGGCATTTGAGAAAGTATCTGATGAAAGACTCCAGAGGAAATTGGAGAGTCATGGGGTAGGAGGTAGTGTTCTATTGTGGATTAAAAACTGGTTAAAAGATAGAAAATACAAATGAATGCACGCATCAACCTTTTCCTATATGAGCACGCAATTCTGGAATGAGTTGCCACGCAACCTAAAAGCGATCTATGAACTGGCCAACTTCCGAAAACAACTGAAGACCCATCTCTTTGACAAGATATACCACAGAGATCAACACATGTGAAACTCCCCACATATATCCAGAAATGTTTAATAATGCCTTCTGTTATATTACTATCATGTATTCCATTACCATGAACCCAAATCCATCTGTAATACTATGTATCTATTCTCTTCTTACTTCCACTATCCATGATGTATTGTAAGCCACATTGAGCCTGCAAAGAGATGGGAAAATGTGGGATACAAATGCAATAAATAAAATAAAATAAATAAAACAGAGAGTAGGGATAAATGGTAAGTATTCTCAATGGAGAAGGGTAGGTAGTGGAGTTCCCCAGGGGTCTGTACTGGGACCGCTGCTTTTTAACATATTTATAAATGATGTAGAGATGGGAGTAACTAGTGAGGTAATTAAATTTGCTGATGACACAAAGTTATTCAAAGCTGTTAAATCACAAGAGAATTGTGAAAAATTACAAAAGGGCCTTACGAGATTGTGAGACTGGGCATCTAAATGGCAGATGACATTTAATGTGAGCAAGTGCAAAGTGATGCATGTGGGACAGAGGATCTCAAATTATAGCTACATAATACAAGGTTCCACATTAGGACTCACTGACCAGGAAAGGGATCTAGGCGTCATTGTTCATGATACGTTGAAAAGCCCTTTGCTCAGTGTGCAGTGGAGGCTACTACTACTACTATTTAGCATTTCTATAGCGCTAAGAAAGCAAATAGAATATTATTAGGAAAGGAATGGAAAACAAAAATGAGGACATTATAATGCGTTTATATTGCTCCATGGAGCAAACACGCCTCGAATATTGTGTGCAATTCTTGTCACCGCAACTCAAAAAAGATATAGTGGAATTAGAAAAGGTACAGAGAAGGGTGACTAAAATGATAAAAGGGATGGGACGACTTTCCTATGAAGAAAGGCTAAAGCGGCTCGGGCTCTTCAGCTTGGAGAAAAGACAGCTGAGGGGAGATATGATAGAGGTCTATAAAATAATGAGTGAAGGGGAAAAGATAGGCGTGAATTGCTTGTTTATTCTTTCCATAAATTCTAGGACTAGGGGGCACACAATGAAGCTACAAAGTAATACATTTAAAACAAATCAGAGAAAATATTTCTTCACTTAATGTGTAATTAAACTCTAGAATTCGTTGCCAGAGAATGTAGTAAGAGCAGTTAGCTTAGTGGGGTTTAAAAAATTATTTGAATAGCTTGCTAAACCATTATTAAAATGGACTTTGGGAAAATCCACTGTTTATTTCTAGGATAGGCAGCATAAAATGTATTGTATTGTTTTAGGATCTTGCCAGGTACTTGTAACCTGGATTGGCTGCTGTTGGAAACAGGATGCTGGGCTTCATAAACCTTTGGTCTTCCCAATATGACAATACTTATGTACCATTTGTATGAAAGGGTTTAACCCCTCCCCCAGCTTCTGAAAAGCTTTCTGCGCTACAAGTTGGGGTGGGAGGTATTGGCCAGGTCATTTGTTTGCAGGTGGATAACAACATCAGTGTTAGACTCCTTAGTTTCTTCTCTGATTATAGTCAGTATTTGCCTGGTTCTCCTGGCAGCTGAGAATATTGGAAGGCCCACTTTGTTGGGCCCCATGAACTGTGTTCCAAAGTTCTAATCTGCTCTCAACCGAGCTAAAAGTTCTAAGACTCACACCTTGGCACCCCTGGGAAGAGATGTTAGAACCTTAGTGTTTTGAAAGGAAGGTTTATCAAGTCTCTATGCTTGGTCCCACATAGAGGCCTACCAGCTCTACATGAGCATCTACTTGCAAGACATGGTGTGCAGTATGTTGAAGTTTGCACACTCTCTGCCCTCGAATAAAGCTGCAGAACTCTAAGAGCTAGTAGACAAGCAGAAGGGGTGCCAACAGTACTAGGCCCATCATGCAACCTACAATGCTTTCAATGTGCATTAAATATTAATATGCGCAGACTCACCTGGCTGCATGTGTCAGACTTAGAACCAGCTTCTCATGGAAAAGCTGGTGGACTGCCCCTGCTGGGGGGTAAGATGGAAGAAGTTGCTGACCTCATCAAAAAGAGAACTGAAACTCTTTCCCAGTCCACTCCTTCTGTGGCTTCCAGAGGTATTCAGGTGGGAGCCAGAGGTGGCCCTACTACTCCCAAAGTTGTAGCTAAAACCTCTAGCCCAGCCTTCCCGGCATTTCTGGGGGGAGGGGGGGCACTCCAGACCTAGGCAGCAGACACGCCAGAAATCCTAACCAGCATCCCACTTGAAGCAGGAGACAAGCTTCTGATTAGTTCCAAGGGAGAATTGCCACAGTGAAAGTGACCATCCCGGATGGCCTGCAAATCAGTGGGAGGCTAAATTTTCTCCATCAAAGATGGCCCCTTGTAACTTCAGACAGGTGGGTTCTCAAAATAGACCAGTCAGGTTACGCCCTCCTTTGGTGTCTTTTCCATCCAAATTGCCCACTGAGAGCATCAGGCTTCAGCTCTCAGCACAGGGAAGTATTTGCAGAGAAACTCTTCTCCATATTTGAGGCCTACATGGCCAAGCCTTTTCCTCTAGAGGAAGAGGAGAATGGATTTTATTCCAGGTACATCCTTGTGCCAAAGGAAATGGGAAGATGTCATTCCATGCTTTACCTAAGGGCCCTGAACAAATGTTTGGTCAAAGAAAAGTTCAGAATGATTTCCCTGGGCACCTTTCTTCCCATGATTTAGGCAAATGATTAGCTATGCTCTCTGGACTTAAAGGATGCTTACACCCACATCCAGATATTTCTAAGTTATAGGAAGTATCTCAGATTTTGAGTGGGGAAACACCACTACCAGTATCATGTCTTGCCATTTGGCCTCTTGTCCACTCCCAGGGTGTTCACAAAATGCCTAACCTTAGTCACAGCATTGCTACGCAGACTGGGAGTTCATGTGTTTCCCTACCTGGATGATTAGCTGATCAAGAGCATATTGAGGGAAGGTGCTTGAGAATCAATGCAGTGAATTGTTAGGGTGTTGGAGCTACTAGAGTTCGTAATTAATTACTCTGAGAACTATCTACTCCCCAAATAGAAATTGTACATAGGACACGTTTCAGACTTGGGCCTACCTACATCGGATACATGTGGATGCTGTCATCTGTATCACCACTGAAGTCCAGCACAGCCAGCAGGTCACAGCTTGGCAGATGTGGAGATAACTAAGCCACTACGGTGCAATTCACATCCATGGCTTGCCTCCATTTGAGGAATGCCCAATAGACCCTTGCTTCCCAGTGGTGCTAGGTCATGGAGAATCTTGCGGATATCATCTCGGTCACACCGTCGCTTCTCTCATGGGCAATTCAGTCCAATTTGACTCTTGGACTTCCATTCTAAAATGTCTTCACCCGAGCAGATTCTGACCACAGATGCATCCACTCTGGGCTGGGGACTTAATGTACAGGGGCTTCACACCCAGTGATACTGGTCTGCTCAGGAAGCTAGGCTTCACATCATTCTAGAGCTTTGAGCAATCAGGAACAAGCTATAGACTTTTAGAGATCAGCTGGTGAACCAAATTGTTCTCATCCAAACAGACCATCAAGTTGCTATGTACTATGTCAACAAGCAGGGAAGTGTAGGATCCTACCTAAATACCAGACAACGAAACTCTTCCAGAACTAGACAAAACCGAACTCTCTATACCTGACTGCTTCAGTAACTCTATCACTAACGAACATTAACACACTACCACCTTATCTCTCACACTGAAATGAACTGATTATCTAATTTAATCTATAATTTACTCTACCATCTATGTACTTAATGCAATACCACTTTGTATTTCTCATTCCGGAAATGGCAATCGCCACTACGGCATACTGTAAGCCACATTGAGCCTGCAAAAAGTTGGGAAAATGTGGGATACAAATGCAACAAATAATAAATGATAATAATACATCTTGTTTCAGGAAGCAGTTGGGATATGGCAGTGGGCTACAAGTCATGGCGTGGTGTCTCTCCTTGACAGGTATGTGACCCAGCACAACAGTCTCTCAACATGGTTGTTGCCCGCAAGATCTTAACAGATTCCTCAGTATTGCTCCAGACTCAGATCACATGGCAAGCTAGTGTCAGATGTCTTCCTCCTCACGTAGGGTGGTGGTCTTCTATATGTGTATCCTCTAATCCCTCTCATAGGGAAGACCTTGCTAAAACTCAAGCAGGACCAAGGGACCATGATTCTCATTGCATCTTACTGGCCAAGGCAGATCTGGTTCCCTCTTCTTCTGGACTTTTCCTCCAAAGAACTGTGGAGATTAGACTGTTTTATGACCCGCAATACACAGAACGAGGGGTCTGTTATGCATCCAAACCTCTAGTCCCTGGCCCTCATGGCCTGGATGTTGAGAGCATAGAATTTGCATCCCTTCAACTACTAAAGGTGTGTCCAGAATCTTGCTGATATTAGATTTTGAAATGGAAGAAGTTTGGCCTTGCCCTCACACAATATAGCATAGATCCTCTCTCTTGTCCTACACAAAAACTACTTGGGTACCTTTTACACCTCTCTGGTTTAAAAAAAAACAACTCTGTAGGGGTTCATCTCAGTGTGTAGGAGGGTTCACTACCATAATGTAGGAGGTACGCCCATCTCTGTACAGTCTCTAGTTGTTCGCTCCATGAGAGGGTTTGCTGTTGGCAAAGACCCTGTAAAACCTCTGTGTCATGGGACTTCAACCTCTTCCTTATTCAGCTGATGAAAGCTTCTTTTGAGCCACTTGACTCCTGTCATCTGAAATACCTGACCTGGACGGTCTTATTTTTGGTGACAGTTACTTCAGTTTGTAGAGTAAGTGAGGTTCAAGCCATAGTAGCTGATCTACCTTAGATGAAATTTCATTGTAACAGATAGTAAGGTGGTATTGGAGTTCCATCCTAATCAGTCAATGTTCTGCCAACATTTTTCCCACAATTTCATGCCCATCCTGGTGAAAGTGTACTGCACACCTTGGACTGCAAGACAACCTTAGCCTTCTATCAGGAGCATACTAAAACCCATAGACAGTCCACCCAGCTTTTTGTTTCTTTTGACACAAACAGGATGGGCAGCAATCTGTAAGTGCAGTTTATCCAGTTGGCTAGCAGATTGCATCTTTTTCACTTTATGCTCAGGCTGGGCTGACTGTAGAGGGTCATGTCATGGTTCACAATGTCAGAGCTATGGCTGTGTCGGTAGCCCACAAGGTCAGCCTCTATTGAGGAGATTTGCTACTTGCTAGGCTACACATTCATTTCTCATTACTACCTTGCGCAGGATACTCAACACAACAGTCGGTTCGGTCAGACAGTTCTGTAGAATTTGAGTCTAGAATCCAACTCCTCCTTCCTAGGCCCGTTTTTATTCTGTTCCAAGCTGCACTCTTTTTATTCTGTTCCAAGCTGCACTCCCACAAAAAAAAACAGTATATAAGTTGAGGTTGTTTGGTTCCTGCATAGCCTTGTCGTTGCAAGTTCCTATTGTCCTTGGTTTGTTGTTTTTAGTGAGCCTAGTAGCTAGGGATTCCCATATGTGAGAAATTATGTCCTGCTTGTCCTCGGAGAAGACAAAGTTACTCACCTGTAGCAGATGTTCTCTGAGGACAGCAGGACATATATTCTCAGATACCCTCCCCTAGGAGTTGTAGCCCTTCAGTTTTGATATTGTACTGCTGGGACTTTACAATCACGTTGGGCAAGAAGGCACTCATGCATATGTGGTACGATCCTGCTAAAAACTTCTTAAAAGTATAGAATCTTGGGTCGCATCCACTCTGGGCTCCATCCAATGATGTCACCCATATGTTAGAATACATGTCTTCTGTCCTTGGACAACATCTGTTACAGGTGAGTAACTTCTCTTTATAGTACCTGGGGTTTTAAGACTACATGATTCTCTTCTTCAGATGTAGAACCTCATGTGATTGCAAATTTTGTGTAGTACAACATCTTTGGATAACTCTTTATATTGGTCTGATAACAGCTAGTGCAGTCTGCTAATTGGTGGTAGTGTACTACATATTGTTCTTTTGAATTGCCTGTTCAATTTACACACTCTTTATGCCCGCTTTCCACAGAGAAGGTACAGGCAGAGATCGATGCAGTTATTGGCTGGCAAAAGCCACCTTCCCTGATGGACAAGGCCCTCATGCCCTTCACAGAAGCTACTATAATGGAGATACAGAGGATAACTTCAGTTGTGCCCTTTGCTATTCCTCACATGTCACCAGAGACCACTGGTAGGCATCAAGAAACATTTATGATTCTTAGGGAATTACTATGATATTTGCATGGGTATTTCTGGGTACTGCTGAGTCTTAAGACGTCATGGGAGAGAGGAGGCACTAGAGCTCAGCCTCAGCTTTACTTGGTGGGGAAACACAAAGAAAGCACAAACCATTCTTTGTTGAGTTGCTGCTAATTTATCAGCAGCTTTATGTTTTGTCACTAGACATGGTTTCTTTATTAAGTAACAAATTTAGAATAAATATGATTGCATGACATATTGAGGCCTTAGGCAATAAGAATTTTTCTCATAGTCACAAAGGGCTTGACTTTATAACAGGGTGCCTATGCTGGAAGTCCAAAAAGGTGGCTGTATTAAAAAGGCAACATTGGTGTTTGTGGGCCTTTATAAAGTTAGTTCCCAGAACATTATTCCCAAAATTGGAAAATCCTTTTTGGCTGTATTTTGGTGTCAAAAGTGTGTTTGCTGCTGAATCTCACTTTCACATCGGTTGGTTTTGCATGACGGAGAGCATGTATCAAATGAAATAATGTAAGAGTGGTGTCTTTTTGCAGCTGTACTGCACTAATTACATTTTATATTTTTATTTTTTAAAGTTTTTCATGGCTATACTATTCCTAAAGGTAGCACTATCATAGCTAATCTCTGGGCAGTGCACAGGGATCCTAACGTATGGGAAAAACCGGATGACTTCAACCCTAATCGATTTTTGGATACAGTTGGGCAAATCATCAAAAAAGAAGCATTAATTCCTTTTGGGATAGGTAAATATTTGCCTTATACTTGACAACCTGAAAAAAAGAGGATAGAGTTTGAATGTTTGAATGGGGGAAACTAGGAGTAAATGGTGACATATCAAGACTGATAAATGTTGTGTGTAAACAGTGTACAGGTAAGATCTGCATTGAGATAGGTGACACTGAACAATTTGGACATCGATGTGAAGTGATATAAATTTTGATAGGCAGCCCAAGAAAATGGGAATGCCATTACGTCCCACTTTGTCACCGTTGAGTGCTGAGAATTGTGTGCTGGTGGAATGTGATCGTCTGACCTGGAGGACTTCAGATACCTGTGCAGTGCATCTCCCAACACACATTCAAGAACCACCAGTCCCTCCTCTGTCTTCTCCTAATGAACAGATCTGTCACAGGGCCAGATTCAGTAAAGATTCTTGTCCACTCATACCTGTGTGAACACTTTTTGGGTCCTAAATCTAGATGGAAAACATTTTTGCCCTTGCAAAAGTATTAAGTCTAAATCAGAAAATTACATTACGCAGAAGTGTTGATATAAGATGTCGGGTACACAGAATATGGAACAAGTTTCCTTTTGAATAAGGCTCTTAGATCCTGATTTATCAAGACTTATCTCCCAGTCTGGGTCTGATTTTATAACAAGAGGATCCAAAAAGGTGCCAATTTTAAGCCTATTTTATAAAGCCACTGTAGGAGCCTACATCTAATATAATAAAAAGCACCGTGAACGTTCTAATGAGGACAACGTTCTGAAGCCATCTGACGTCACTCCCTGGCTGTAGGGTTCGTGGCGTTCGTGGTGTGAAGCCACCCAGCCGTCTCTGCCCCGCCCTCGCGTCAAACGTCATGACGTCGAGGGCGGAAACAAAAACAAACAAATCCGGCAGCACAGCGTCAGGGAAGGAGGCGGCGCTCCCGACGTCTCACAGCCTTCCCTTCGCTGTGTTCCGCCTTTCTGACGTCATCCTTGACGTCAGAAGAAGGCGGAACACAGCGAAGGAAAGGCTGGAGACGTCGGGAGCGCCGCCTCCTTCCCTAACGCTGCGCTGCCAGAACCGCCACGGAGGTAAATTTAAAAAGAAGAAGAAAAAAAAAATAGAAATAGGGGAGAGAGAAGAGAATGGGCAGTAAAGTTGAACAATGGGAGCAGGAGGGCAGGGGAGAAACGACAGCATGGATGCGAAGGGGGGGAGCATGGATGCGAAGGGGGGGGGGAGAAGAGGGCGGGCCAGGCTGGGATATGGGAGAGAGAGGAGCATGGATGCGAGGGGGGGTCATGGAAGGGAGAGAGGGGACTTGCTGGAAAAGGATGAATGGAGGCGGCAGGGGACAGAGGAGAATGGATGGGCATGGATTGGGAGGGCAGGGCTCAGGGAGAGAGGGGAATTGCTGGAAAGGGATGAATGGAGGGGGCAGGGGGACAGAGGAGCATGGATGGGCATGGATTGGGAGGGCAGGGCTCAGGGAGAGAGGGGAATTGCTGGATAGGGATGAATGGAGGGGACAGATGGGCATGGATGGATATGGATTGCAGGGCAGGGCTCAGGGAGAGAGGGGAATTGCTGGATAGGGATGAATGGAGGGAGCAGGTGACAGAGGAGCATGGATGGGCATGGATTGGGAGGGCAGGGCTCAGGGAGAGAGGGGAATTGCTGGAAAGGGATGAATGGAGGGGCAGGGGACAGAGGAGCATGGATGGGCATGGATTGGGAGGGCAGGGCTCAGGGAGAGAGAGGAATTGCTGGATAGGGATGAATGGAGGGGACAGATGGGCATGGATGGATATAGATTGCAGGGCAGGGCTCAGGGAGAGATGGGAATTGCTGGATAGGGATGAATGGAGGGGATGGATGGATATGGATTGCAGGGCAGGGCTCAGGGAGGAGAGGGGAATTGCTGGATAGGGATGAATGGAGGGGACAGGTGACAGATGGGCATGGATTGGGAGGGCAGGGCTCACACTCTCTCATATACAATATCTTTCTGACTCTCACACACTCTGTCTCACACTGTATCACATTCACACTCTATGTGCCACACAGTCACTCACACACTCGCTTGGTCTCATACACTCACTCTCACAGAGAATCTGTGTCTCACACACACTCTCTCTCTCGCCCACACACACACTCTCTCTCTCACACTGTGTCTAACATACACACTTGCACACACTCACATTCTCACACACACACTCTCTCACAAACACACTCACACCCAGACTCACTCTCTCTCTCACACACACACACTCACACTTTCACTCTGACTCTCAAACAGTCACTCTCACATACACTCTCCCAAACATACACACTCCGAGGAAAACCTTGCTAGCGCCCGTTTCATTTGTGTCAGAAACGGGCCTTTTTTACTAGTGTTTTTATAAAATAGGCTCCTAGAACTAGCCCATTTAGGGAGTAATTTTATAACTGGGCACTACAATTTAGGCACTCAGATTATGTGAGATGTGAGTCTGTTCTATAAGGGCACTTGTACATGTAAGGGTTCATATTAGGGGTGGTAACAATTTAAAAATTTTAATCAAAATTAATTGTGGTATTAAAAATTGTAATCACACAATTAAACGCACCTCTGGGCTGGATGGCTTTGTACTAATAAATTTTCACTGCGTAGACTATATGGAAATTTTCTAAACCTGCTAAATATAATGAAAAGTTGCATGCACATGCTTCCTTCCCACAGTATATTGCTACCACTACGACTACTACTACTACTATTAAACATTTCTATAGCGCTACTAGACTTACACAGCGCTGTACAAATTAACATGAAAAGACAGTCCCTGCTCAACAGAGCTTACAATCTAAATTGGACAGACGAACAGACAGCTAGTGGTGGGGAAATTGCAGTGGTAGGAGTGATAAGTGAGGGTGTTGAGTAAGAGAGTCATGGTTAGGAGTCGAAAGCAGTAGCAAAGAGGTGGGCTTTAAGCCTAGACTTGAAGACAGCCAGAGACTGAGCCTGACATACTGGTATTGCTCCCCTCCCACTCTCCCCTTAAAGGCACCTACCTTTCTACTCTCCTGCTGCATTCTTCCCCTGGACTTACACCCGAGTGTCTCCCCTTCTGCTGCTAATCCTGTTACCCCTGACACACAGACTCCCATTTCTCCCCTCTCCTGCTACTCCTATTGCCCACTCCTCCCCCAGCACACAGGCCTAGCATCTCTCCCCCCCCCCCCCCCCCCCCCCCCCACACACACACATTTATCTTAACATTTAGGCTCTTCATAAGGTCTCTGGCAGCAATTCCCACATACTACTTACAACTGATGTTGATAGGATAGACAGCAGAGAGAAAGCAATGCTGGACAATGCAGCAGAGTTAAAAATTTTGGTCAGAAGTAAAAAATCTAGTCCTAGATAAAATTTTAAGAAATTAATCAATAGAAATCAAACAAAATAAAACATGGAAAAGAAAATAAGATGATACCTTTTTTATTGGACATAACTTAATACATTTCTTGATTAGCTTTCGAAGGTTGCCCTTCTTCCTCAGATCGGAAATATGCAAATGTGCTAGCTGACAGTGTATATAAGTGAAAACATTCAAGCATTACTATGACAGTCTGACAGGGTGGGAGGAGGGGGGTGGGTAGGAAGTATGCATGGGGACATCAAAGCATATCATTGATATTCTAACAGGGTGGGTGTGGATAGGTGAGGGGAGGGTGATCAACAGAGACATACAGATTTATGGTTTATAATGGGCTAGGAAATTAATCAAATTAATAATGCACTAAGGGGTCTTTTACAAAGGTGTGTTAGCGGTTTTTAGTGCGTGCTAAATGGTAGACATACCCTTAGAAATATATGGGTGTCTCTAACATTAATGCGTGCTTATTTTTCTCCGAGGACAAGCAGGCTGCTTGTTAACGCATGTGCGTCGACGTCCCCGTCAGCCCAGGAATCGGCATTTTGCAAGCAAAATATAAAAAAGTTTTGCCAGAGTATTCTGGCGTGCGTGCAGTGCGCATCACGCATGCGCGGACTGATTTCCCGCCCGGCGCATCAATGCGTTCCCTCAGTTTTCTTTTTTCCAAGTTGAGGTGCGGTAGGTTTTTATCTTCGTTCTTCTCAGGCCCAGGAAAAGAGTCTTTGTGAATTTTTCACTATTTATTCTTTATTTTACTTTTTGTGTAGTTAAAAAAAAAACGTAGTGTCTTTTAGATTTTTTCACTTTTTAAAGTTTCCTTTGTTTTTTGACGTGGCCAGCTTATTCCCTTATTTTTTGTGCCCTTTTTTCTTTTAACAGGCACAATCGTGTCTTTTGATTTTGCCGAAGCCGTTTTTCCTTCCATGTCATCGAAGACACCCAGCGGCTTCAAACGTTGTACTTGGTGCACCCAGACCATCTCAGGTACCGATACCCACGCCTGGTGTATCCAGTGCCTTGGGCCCTACCATAGCCCAGCCACTTGTACTCTGTATCTTCGTATGAAGAAATGGACCCAAGAGTCTCGAGAAGCCCAACGAGAAATGCATTTTGGGGCTCGGTCCGGTCCTTCGACATCGACATCGGTACCGAGGTCGGCGGTGTCAACATCGAGGGAAGCAACGATGTCAGGAATGGAGGTAATGGCTGCTGAAAGACCAATTCGAGCTGGGAGCAGAGAGGCATCGAGTGGGTCTCCACCTGCCTCGAGGTCTCCTGTTATGCAGGCCACCCGGGACCGACCTTTGTCGGACCCGGCCATGAGGAGGCGTGAGGATTCCACGTCCTCATCGGTACTGAGGAGTCTCGATGACAGGCGTCGAACGAAGGCGAAGAAGCACCGACATCGTTCTTCTTTGACTCACGGTGCTGGGAGCTCCGGGGCGTCGAGGGAATCAGCACCCAAGAAGCGTCGGTACTGAGAGGATCGCTCCCCCTCTATTCAGGAGGTGCTGATGCGTCTGTCTTCTGGCAGCCCGGTAACAGCTCCCAAGCCTCGACAGATTCTCTCACCGGCTCTTTTACCGACCCCGTAGCCTTGTCCGATGGCAGCTCTCGACGAGCGCATCAGGGCCCTGCTTACAGAGCTTCTGGAAGAATTGCTGCGCCAGTCTGCTTCGATGTCGGGGGTGCTTGCGCCTTCCACACCGTCTGCAGCAGCGGCATCTGGCCCTTCACCTGTGGTGAGGTCCCGATCTCGGTGCCCCTGCCACCCAGGTCGACTCCCCATCGACGTAGGTGGAGGAAGCTTCACTGGAGTCCAGGCGGGCGTTGACTTCTCGGCACCGCCATTGAGGACATTGTTCCTCGAATCAATGCAGGCTCAGTTTCGGACTGCTCTGAAGGATTTCTTGTCCGATACTGAAGATGAGCATTCATGAGAGGAAGAGAATGATCCCAAGTACTTTTCTTCTGACGAGTCCTATGGGATTCCCTCTGAACCTTCCCCTCCACCAGAAAGGAGATTTTCTCCACCGGAGAGTCTATTCTTTACCTCCTTTGTCCGGGAAATGGCTGTGGCTATTCCCTTCCCTATGGAGGTTGAGGATGGAACCCAGGGCTGAGATGCTCGAGGTCCTAGATTTTCCTTCTTCGCCTAGAGAGGCTGCAACGGCTCCTTTGCATAATGTCTAATCCCGTGATCCCGAAAAAAACTGAATCCCAATATCAGATCCACAGTGAGCCTGGATTGATGAGGTCTCAGCTACCTCACAATTCCATGGTGGTGGACTCCACCCTCAAAGAGCCAAGAGCACTAGGGACTATGCCTCAGCGTCCCCAGGCAGAGAATCTAGAACTTTGGGCTCTTTCGGCAGGAAGACGTATCAGGCCGCTATGCTCGCTGCCAAGATCCAGACATACCAGCTCTTCATGAGCGTCCACTTACAGAACTTGGAAGGCAACTGTCGAGCTTGGTTGATACAGTCCCTCCAGAGTAGACCGAGCCTTTTCGCCAGGTGGTCAGGCAGCAGAAGGAGGGTCCGAAAATTCCTCGCCAGGGGTTTGTTCGACACTTTTGATGTAGCATCCAGAATCGCTGCCCAAGGTATTGTGATGCGCAGACTCTCATGGCTGCGTGTCTCTGACCTGGATCATTCGGTCCAGCAGCAGATGGTGGATATTTCTTGCCGGGGGATAACCTTTTTGGTGAGAAGGTAGAGGATCTAGTTGACCAGATCAAGAAGCACAATGATGCTATGGATTCTCTCTCCCCACCGGGTATCTTCTGCTACTATGTCCTCATCTAGGAGGTTTTTTTGGAGGGAAGAGGAGTGCTCCCTATTCCTTTGCTAAGCGTAGGTACACTCCTGCTGCTCGGCAGCCTGCCCAGGCTCAGTCCCAGTGTGCTTGTTCTCGTCAACAGCGTGCGCCTAAGGCCACTGCGGCTCCCTTCAAAAGCAAGGGACGGGCTTTGAACTGGCTCCAGTTCAGCATAGCCTCAGTAAATGTGTCCATACCGGATGACTTGCCGGTTAGGGGGAGGTTAATGTTTTTTCACCAAAGGTGGCCTCTTATAACCTCTGACCGGTGGGTTCTTCAAATAGTCTGGTTAGGATACACCCTCAATCTGGAATCCAAGCCTCCAAATTGCCTACCGGGAGCTCAGTCCTACAGCTCCCAGCACAAGCAGGTACTTGCAGAGGATCTCCTCAGCCCTTCTGAGGCCTGTGCGTCGAACCCGTTCCACCAGGGGAAGAAGGGCTGGGATCTATTCCAGGTACTTCCTTGTGCAAAAGAAGACAGGGGGGATGCGTCCCATCCTAGACCCAAGGGCCCTGAACAAATTTCTTATCTAAGCAAAGTTCAGGATGGTTTCCCTAGGCCCCCTTCTTCCCATGATTCAGGAAAAAACGATTGGCTATGCTTTCTGGACTTAAAGGATGCTTACACACACATCTCGATACTTCCAGCTCACAGGAAGTATCTTCGATTTCGGCTGGGAAACACAGCACTTTCAGTACCTTGTACTGCCTTTTGGCTGGCGTCTGCGCCCAGAGTGTTTACAAAATTGCCTAGCTGTAGTCGCAGCGTCACTACGCAGACTGGGAGTTCATGTGTTTCCTTATCTCGACAATTGGCTGGTGAAGAGAACCTCGAAGGAAGGTGCTCTGGAGTCCATGCAAATGACTATTCAGGTGCTGGAGCTACTGGGGTTCGTCATAAATTATCCCATCTCACCCCAGTCCAAAAATTGAAATTCATTGGAGCTCTGCTGAACACTCAGACAGCTCGAGCTTATCTTCCCGAGGCAAGGGCGGACAACCTTCTGTCCCTGGTGTCCATGATTCGAGCATCTCAGCAGATCACATGGCCTCCACAGTTTCATGTAACGCCTATGGCACGTCTACATATGAGATCAGCTCAATGGACCCTAGCTTCCCAGTGGTTTCAAGCTGCAGGGGATCTAGAGGATGTAATCCAACTGTCCACCGACTTTTGGAACTCTCTTCAGTGGTGGATGTTTCGATCCAATTTAACCATGGGACAACCATTCCAAGTTCCTCAGTCAAGGAAAGTGCTGACGACGGATGCATCTCTCCTGGGGTGGGAGCTCATGTAGATGTGCTCCACACTCAGGGAGCCTGGTCCTTTCAGGAAAGAGGTCTGCAGATCAACCTCCTGGAATTAAGAGCGATCTGGAACGCTCTAAAGGCTTTCAGAGATCGGCTGTCCAACTGAGTTATCTTAATTCAGACAGACAATCAGGTTGCAATGTTTACACCACAAGCAGGGGGGCACCGGATCTCGCCCTCTGTGTCAGGAAGCCGTCCAGATGTGGCTTTGGGCTTGTCATCATGGCATGTTTCTCCAAGCCACTTATCTGGTGGGCGTAAACAACAGTCTGGCTGACAGGTTGAGCAGGATAATGTAACTCACGAGTGGTCACTGAACATGAGCATAGTCCGTAAGATCTTCCGAGCGTGGGGCACCCCCTAGGTGGATCTTTTTGCCACTCAGATCAATCACAATGTCCCTCAGTTCTGTTCCAGACATCAGGCCCACGACAGACTAGCATCAGATGCCTTTCTCCTACATAGGGAAGACTTGCTGAAACTCAGCAAGACTGCGGAACCATGATCTTGATTGCACCCTTCTGGCCGCGTCAGATTTGGTTCCCTCTTCTGGAGTTGTCCTCTGAAGAACCGTGGATATTGGCGTGTTTTCCAACCCTCATCACTTAGAACGAGGGCGCTTCTACATCCCAACCTCAAGGCTCTGGCTCTCTCGCCTAGATGTTGAGAGCTTAGAATTTGCCTCCTTAGGTCTTTCGGAGGGTGTCTCCTGACTCTTGCTGTGCTTCCAGAAGAGATTCCACAAAGAGGTGTTTACTCTTTCAAATGGATGAGGTTTGCCGTCTGTTGTGACAGCAAGGCCCTAGATCCTCTTTCTTGTCCTACACAGACCCTGCTTAAATACCTTCTACACTTGTCAGAGTCTGGTCTCAAGACCAACGTAAGAGTTCACCTTATTGAGATTAGTGCTTATGATTACCGTGTAGAGGGTAAGCCTATCTCTGGACAGCCTTTAGTTGTTCGCTTCATGAGAGGTTTGCTTTTGTCAAAGCCCCCTATCAAACCTCCACCAGTGTCATGGGATCTCAATGTCGTTCTAACCCAGCTGATGAAAGCTCCTTTTGAGCCACTGAATTCCTGCCATCTGAAGTACTTGAAAGGTTATTTTCTTGGTGGCTGTTACTTCAGCTGATAGGGTAAGTGAGCTTCAGGCCTTGGTAGTGCATGCACCTTACATCAAATTTCATCACAACATAGTAGTCTTCCGCACGCACCCTAAGTTCCTGCCAAAGGTGGTGTCGGAGTTCCATTTGAACCAGTCAATTGTCTTGCCAACATTCTTTCCCCCGTCCTCATACCCGCCCTGGCGAAAGCAGTTTGCATACCTTGGACTGCAAGAGAGCATTGGCCTTTTACGTGGAGTGGACAAAACTCTTCAGACAGTCCACCAGTTGTTTGTTTCCTTTCATCCCAACAGGAGGGGAGTCACCGTCGGAAAGCACACAATCTCCAATTGGCTAGCAGATTGCATTTCCTTTACTTATGCCCAAGCTGGGTTGACTCTAGAGGGCCATGGCAGCGTCATTGGCTCATTTGAAGTCAGCTTCCATTGAAGAGATTTGCAAGGCTGCAACGTGGTCATCAGTCCACACATTCACCATCTCACTACTGCGTTCAGCAGGATACCTGACGCGAGTCGGTTTGGGCAGTCAGTGCTGCAGAATCTGTTCGGGGTTTAGAATCCACTCCACCCCCCTAGACCCATTTTTGTTCTGTTCCAGGCTGCACTCTCAGTTAGTTGTTATGGCTTCAGGTCAATCTGTGTTATGTTCTTGCCATTGCGAGACCCAATTGACCAATGTTCGTTGTTTTGAGTGAGCCTGGTTGCTAGGGAT
The DNA here is from genome assembly GCF_901765095.1 of Microcaecilia unicolor. Lineage (NCBI taxonomy): Eukaryota > Metazoa > Chordata > Amphibia > Gymnophiona > Siphonopidae > Microcaecilia > Microcaecilia unicolor. The sequence continues at coordinate 431,188,320 of NC_044032.1, forward strand.
ACCCCACATGTGAGAACAAGCAGCCTGCTTGTCCTCGGAGAAAGCGAAGATACTTACCTGTAGCCCAGTGTCGTAGCAAGGGCGGGGCAGTGGGGGCGGTCTGCCCCAGGTGTCAGCAGGTGGGGGGTGCTCCATCGAGAGCAACAGCTCTCGTCTCCTGCCACCACCCTGCCTTTTTTTAAAAATCCATGCAGCGGCGCAGGCAGCGCCTCGCGTCTGCCCTGCGTGTGCTGTGAAAGGAGAAAATCGCCTCACTGGCATCGGGCCTTCCCTCGCTGTGTCCCGCCCTCGAGGAAATAGGAAGTTACCTCAGAAGAGGGCGGGACACAGCGAGGGAAGGCCCGACGCCAGTGAGGCGATTTTCTCCTTTCACAGCACCCACAGGGCAGATGCGTGCTGCTGCATGGATTTTTTTTAAAAGGCAGGGTGGTGGCAGGAGAAGAGGGCTCTGTCGGCTCTCGACGGAGGGGGAACGGGACCGGGTCGGGGGGGGGGGGGTCAGATGAAAGAGGGGGAGCTCAGAGGGGAGAAGGGGATTGGGGAGCTCAGATGGGTGCTCAGAGGGGAGAAGGGGATTGGGGAGGGGAGAAGGGGATTGGGGAGGTGTGGGGGAGCTCAGAGGGGAGTGCTCAGATGGGGAGAAGGGTTCTGAAGCTGGAACTGGGGTCTGACAAGGGGGCAGGAGGGAAAATGGGTCCATGCCTGAGGCAAGTGGAGGAATGGGTCTGGGGCTGAAAGGGGGGATGCAAGGCATGTGGTGGATGAAGGGGGCTGGAACTGGGGGCTGAAAAGGAGGGTAGTTGGGATAAGGGGGCTAGTACTGGAACTGGGGGCTGAAAAGGGGCAGGGGCTGAAACTGTGGGGACTGGGGGCTTTAAAGGGGACAGGGAGAACTGGCTGGGGCTGAAGCTCAGGACTGGTGAGAGAAAAGGGCTGGGGTTGAAACTAGGGGCTGAAAAGGGGACAGGAAGAAGTAGCTGGGGGCTGAAGCTCAGGACTGATGGGAGAAAAGGGCTACGGACTGGTGGGATAGTGGGGCTGAAAAGAGGGGCATGTGGGAGATGTGGGCTGGGGCTGGAACTAGGGGCAGGTGGAATAAGGGGGCTGGAACTGGGGGCAGAGAGAGAGGGGACAGACCCTGGATGGAAGGGGGGAGCGTGAGGGAGGGCAGACCTTGGATGGAAGGGAGAGGGAAGGCAGACCCTGGATGGATGGGAGCGGGAGGGCAGACGGATTGAAGGGGCAGAGAGAAAGGCAGATGGTGGGTGGAAGGGGAGAGAGAAAGAGGGCAGACTGGGGCAAATGATGATGGAAGGGGCAGATGTGGATGGAAGGGAGAGAGAGGAGACGAGAAGAGAGAGGGTGTGATGGAAGGGGGAGAGAGAGATGGCAGATTGGGGCAGATGGTGCATGGAAGGGGCAGAAATAGAGGGCAGATGTGGATGGAAGGGAGAGAGAGGGCAGAGAGTGGATGGAAGGGACATTAGAGAGGGCAGACACTGGATGGCAGAGAGAGAGAGTGAAGACAGATGCTGGATGGAAGGAAGACAGTGAAAAGAAGATGAGGAAAGCAGAAACCAGAGACAACAAACTGTAAATAAAATATATATTTTTATTTTTTTTTATTTAGGATATAGTACTGTAGCTGTGTTAATAAATATTTATAAATAGAACATGTAAATAAGGTAATCTTTTTATTGGACTAATTTTAATACATTTGACTTAACTCTCAGAGAACAAAACCCCCTTCCTCAGGTCAGAATAGGATACTGTAACAGCACTATATTGTATTGACCTGAGGAAGGAGATTTTGGCCTCTGGAAGCTAAACGTGTTAGTCCAATAAAATGGTATTATTTTATTTTCTGTATTTGTTTTATTCTATTTGTTAATTTGTAAAGTGGTGATTGGTATTTGTTAGTTTTTTCAAATTTACATCTGCTGTCTTTATATTTTGCACAGTACTAGGGGACATTTTCTGTTTCTGTGGTGTTGCATTGTATGCAGAGTCTGGCATCGGGGTTTCAGTTTAATTTTTGTCTAATAGAAAGTTAAGATTACTTATTCTATAGTCGATTAGGGTTATCTATGTTTGTGAAAAAGACATGGCTTTCGGTTGGCATTGACTGTGCAGGATCGACGATCTGTACTAATCTGTCTGTTTTCGTTTTACAATAGGTGAATTGATGTTCTAGTGCTCACTGTAGTGTTTAAGATGCTTTCCTTTTCCTTGTGTGACTCGTACAAATTACTGCTTATGGTATGGTAGAATTGCTCTATAGGTCCTTAGTGTTTTGTATTCTCGGTATGCCTAGTACTGGATTTGGGGGGGTGTGTGTTAAAAAATGACCGGCCCTGGGTATCAACTACCCCAGCTACGCCACTGCCTGTAGCAGGTATTCTCCGAGGACAAGCAGGCTGCTTGTTCTCACTGATGGGTGACGTCCACGGCAGCCCCTCCAATTGGAAACTTCACTAGCAAAGACCTTTGCTAGCTCTCGCACGCCCATGCGCACCGCGCATGGGCGGCCGTCTTCCCGCCCGAACCGGCTCATGTTCATCAGTCTTCTTTTGTCCGCGCTCGGGACGGTCGTGTTTTGCCGCCGTTTCGTGCCCCTCAAGTTGACCCTCGCCGCGTCTTCGCGATTTCGCTTAAAAAAAAAAAAAAAAAGAGACCTTTAGTCTTTGTCCCTTCCCGTGTGTCCAGCTTTTCCCCCGGCGTAAATTTCCTTTCGCTTTCGGGATAGGTCTTTTTGACCTCGGTACGGGTTTTCTCTCCCTTATTTTGGTGCCTTTCGTCATCATCGCGAATTTTGATTTCGTCGGCATGATTTTTCCGCCCATGTCATCGAAGTCGCCCAGCGGCTTCAAGAAGTGCACCCAGTGCGCCGGGTAATCTCGCTCCTGATAGGCACGCTTGTGTCTTCAATATCTGAGGGGCTGGGCACCGCCCGCAGGCCTGCAGTCTTTGTGCTCTTTTACAAAAGAGGACTCAGGTAGCGAGATTGGCCCAGTGGAACGTGTTGTTCTCGGGCTCTTCGTCGACAACAGCACAGGACGCATCGAGTGCATCGACGTCGACAGCATTGAAGTCTTCGACCTCGGCATCGACTGCATCGACGGCATCGAGGCTTCGACCCTCTGCAATCGTCGGTACCGAGACATCGGAAGGCCGCATCGACGTCGGTGGTACCGGGACCTCTGCTGTTGCTGATGTCGTCGGTACGGTGGTGCTTCGACTGGAGTGCAGGTGAGGGCTGTCCATTCCTCTGCTCGTGGCGGTGAGCCTTCGGGTGGGTCTCCTCCTGCCCTGAGGGCTCCTGCGGTACAGCCCCCCCCCCCCCCCCCCGAGACCGACCTTCTTTGGCCTCGGCCCCGAGGAAGAGATGGTTGGATTCTACGTCCTCCTCGTCGGTGCCGGGAAGCTCTGGTGACATGCTCATTTGAAGAAATCAAAGAAGCATCGACACCGGTCTCCTTCCCCGCCTCGGTACCGAGAGCTCTGGGTCACCGAGGAGTCGGCACCCAGTAGCATCGGCACCGGGAGGATCACTCACCCTCTGTTCAGGAGGTGTCGATGCGCTCCACCTTGGACAGCCCGAAACCGCCTCCATGCCCGGAACAGACTCTGACATCGAGCCTGCATCGGCTTCCCAGTCTTTCTCCACAGCCGCTTTGCACAAGAGTCTCCGGGCCGTTCTTCCAGAGATTCTGGGAGAGCTGTTGCGGCCTTCTCCTCCGGTACCGGGGGTGCTTGCGTCACCGGTACCGTCGAGCGAGGCGACCGGCTGGCCCTTTGCCCGGAGTGAGGTCTCCGACATTGGTACCGCTTGCGGAACCTGCTGCGGCCGCCTCCCAGGAAGACTCCCCCGACGACGTCGGTGGAGGGAGCTTCGCCGGTGCTGGTGAGGGAGTCTACCTCTCGGCGCTCCCACCGTGGCCGTGTTTCCATGGAGTCGAGTCGGGCCACGGCTTCAGACGCAGGTTCATGAACTGGTGTCTGATACCGACGGTGAGGCCTCGTGGGAGGAGGAGGAGGACATCAGATATTTCTCTGACGAGGAGTCTGATGGCCTTCCTTCTGATCCCACTCCCTCCCCTGAAAGGCAGCTTTCTCCTCCTGAGAGTCTGTCTTTCGCGGCCTTGTCCGGGAGATGTCTACGGCCATCCCCTTCGCGGTGGTCGTGGAGGATGAGCTCTTGGACTATCCTTCTCCACCTAAGGAAGCGTCCACAGTGCCCATGCATCATGTCCTAAAAAAGACATTGCTGGCGAACTGGATTAAGCCTCTAACTAATCCCCACATTCCCAAGAAGATCAAATCCCCAGTACCGGATCCATGGGACCCAGAGCTGATGCGCACTCAGTTTGCCTCACGACTCTGATGTGGTGGATCTGGCCCTAAAGAAGGCTAAGAGTTCTAGGGAGCATGCTTCGGCGCCCCCGGGCAAGGACTCTAGAACCTTAGACTCCTTGGGAGGAAGCCTACCATTCTTCTATGCTCGTGGCCAAGATTCAGTCCTACCAGCTCTACACGAGCATCCACATGCGGAACAATGTGCGGCAGTTGGCGGGCTTGGTGGATAAGCTCCCTTCTGAGCAAGCCAGGCCGTTTCAGGAGGTGGTCAGGCAGCTGAAGGCGTGCAGAAAATTCCTGGCCAGAGGGGGTATATGATACCTTGATGTTGCAGTCCAGGGCCGCTGCTCAAAGTGTGGTGATGCGCAGACTCTCATGGCTGAGTGCCTCCGACCTGGAGAATAGAATCCAGCAGCGGATTGCAAACTCCCCTTGCCGAGCGGACAAACATTTTTGGAGGAGAAAAGTCGAACAGGTGGTAGAACAGCTCCACCAGCGGGATACCGCTTTCGACCAAATTCTCCCACTGGCAGCCTTCAGCATCTACCTCTTCAGGTAGACGTTTTTATGGGGGGAAGGAGGACTGTTCCCTACTCTTCTGGTAAGCGTAGGTACAATCCTCCCTCTCGACAGCCTGCGGCCCAGGCTAAGCCCCAGCGCGCTCGCTCTCGTCAGCAGCGTGCGCTCAGCAAGGCCCCACAGCTCCCCAGCAAAAGCAGGGGGCGAGCTTTTGACTGGCTCCAGAAGAGCATAGCCGATGTCAAGGTGTCCGTGCCGGGCGATCTGCCGTCGGGGGAGGTTTGAAAGTTTTTTCACCAAAGGTGGCCTCTCATAACCTCCGACCAGTGGGTTCTCCAATAGTCCGGCAAGGATATACCCTCAATTTGGCCTCGAAGCCTCCAAATTGCCCACCGGGAGCTCAGTCCTTCAGCTTCCAGCACAAGCAGGTACTTGCAGAGGAACTCTCCGCCCTTCTCAGCGCAATGTGTCGAGCCCATGCCACCCGGGGAAGAAGGACTGGGATTCTATTTCAGGTACTTCCTTGTGGAAAAGAAAACAGGGGGGATGCGTCCATCCTAGACCTAAGGGCCCTGAAACATATCTGGTCAAGAAAAGTTCAGGATGCTTTCCCTGGGCACCCTTCTCCCATGATTCAGCAAAACGATTGGCTATGCTCTCTGGACTTAAAGGATGCTAATACACACATCCCGATACTGCCAGCTCACAGACAGTATCTTCGTTTCGTCTGGATCACGTCCTTCCAGTACTGTGTGTCTACCCTTTGGGCTCGCCTCTGCGCCCAGAGTGTTCACGAAGTGCCTAGCTGTGGTAGCAGCAGCGCTTCGCAGGCTCGGAGTGCACGTGTTCCTTATCTCGACGATTGGCTGGTGAAGAAAACACTTCCGAGGCAGGAGCTCTACAGTCCATGCAGATCTATTCATCCGACTGGAGCTACTAGGATTTGTAATAATTGCCCAAAGTCCCACCTTCTCCCAGTACAGAGTCTCAAATTCATAGGAGCTCTGCTGGATTCTCGAACAGCTCGTGCCTATCTCCCGGATAGATGAGGGCCAACAATCTGCTGTCCCTCGTCTCCCGTACGGCGTCCCAGCAGATCACAGCTCGGCAGATGTTGAGATTGCTTGGCCACATGGCCTCCA